>NW_006408686.1:6427105-6484690 GCF_000296735.1 Chrysochloris asiatica
AGAGACCAGGAGGAGACAGGTGGACAGGTGAGGAGACCAGGAGGAGAGACGTGGACAGGTGCAGAGACAGGAAAAGAGACATGGACAGGTGGAGAAACAGGAAGAGAGAGATGGATAGGTGAAGAAGCAGGAGGAGAGAGATGGACAGGTGGAGGTGAAGAGGCAGGAGGCGAGGAATCGGGTAGAAAGTTAGACACATCACAACACAGCAAAAAAGGAGACTCAATTAACCCGGATTAGGGGCATTAATGAGAGGACAGCAACCAGGATGTGAATCTCAAGGTTTGTGGAAAGTGGGGGGCATGTGATGGGGACACAGGCAGGAGGACCCTTGGGGTGGGGACCTTGGAGGAGGGACATTATGGAAGGCTGGCAAAGGGGGCAGGCTGTTATTGAGGAGAAATAAAGGAATGCTTTTGAGAAGGAGAAGGTCTGGAAGGCAGGGAGCTCTGGGCAGTGTGGGTGGGCAGTGAGGATCCTGAAAGAAGAAGATGTCCCCAGGAGAGGGAAGCCCAGAGAGGGCCTCACCAGTTCCATCCTCCTTCACCATGCCCAGCCCCTCTGCCTTGTTCTGTCTTTCGAAGGCATTGAGATCCAGGACACTGAGGGAACAAAGGAAGAGACAGGGACGCTATGATGAGGCCTCTGCCCTCCGCTCTTCCAGGGCCTCCTAGTCCCCACAGTGGAGGATGGAGACACAGGAAATCATATGTTTACCAGAATCATGAGGCAGCAGAAACCAAGTTGGAAGAATCAGCAAGGTAGTGGTTATGACAATGGTGGTTTGGTGGGGGAATTTTCACCTCCCATGCTGGAAACTCAGCTTTGGTTCCTGGTCAGTGTACCTCATGGGAACTCACCGCCCGTCTTGTCAGTGGAGGTTTGCGTGTCACTATGATTTGGTAGCGTAGTGGTTACAAATCGGGCTGTGAACCTTAAGGTCAGCTGTTCGAAACCACCAGCTGTTCTGTGGGAGAAAGATGAGGCTTTCTGCTCCCGTAAAGATTTACAGCCTCGGAATCCTTGTTCAGGGTCTCTATGAGTCGGAACCGATTCCACGGCACGTAACCACCCCTACCACCATAACGTTGAACAGGTTTCAGTGGAGTTTCCAGACTAAGATGGCCTAGCGATCATAAGTGTGAAAATCAGCCAATAAAATCCCCATGGATCACAATGGTGTCATCATTGTATTCCATGGTATTGGTCAACTTGATGGTGACTGACAAGAGGGGTGGAGAAAGTCAGTAGACAGCAAGAGAAGAAAAAAATGGCAGACCATGCCCACGATTCTGATTCATATCGGCCCTCTAGAGAACAGAGTGGAGTCCTGGTGCTGGCGTGGTACTGTAGGATAAGCACTGGACTGTTAATTGCAAGGACGGTGGTTCAAACCCACTAGCCACTCATTGGAAACCCTATGCAAGATCGCTATGAATTGGAACCAATTCGACGGTGCTTTATAATAACAAATAGGACAAAATAGAACTGATCCCTCAGGTTTGTTGTTGTTGTTGTTGTTAAGTGCCATTGAGTCGGTTCCGACCCATAGCGACCCTGTACAGGGTTTCCAGGGGTGTAAATCTTTACGGGAGTAGAAAGCCTCATCTTTCTCCTGTGGAGCAGCTGGTAGTTTCGAACCACTGACCTTAAGGTTCGCAGCCCGATTCGTAACCACTACGCTACCAGAGCTCTGGGACTAAATCTTCACAGGAGCGGACATTCTTATTTTTCTCCTGCAGAGTGGTTAGTAGGTTTGAACCACTGACCTTGCAGTTAGTCGTTAGCACCACCAGTGCTCCTTCATGGAAGACCACAGCAGATTCAAATTAATAGGGGTCATCAGAGAGAACCCACATTTGCAGATGCTGGGGTTCCCTTGAATTTTCAACAACCTTGCAGTTCTAGCCACCTGGAATCCATTCTACGCATAATTGTTGTTGTTGTTACGTACCGTGGAGTCAGTTCTGACCCATAGTGATCCTGCACAGGGTATCTGAGGCTGTAAATCTTTACGGGAGCAGAACACCTCATCTTTCTCCAGCGGAACTGCTGGTATTTTCAAACTGCTGACCTTGAGGTTGGCAGCCCGACTCGTAGCCACTACGCTACCTGAGTGCCTTTCTTAAATGCTGTGGCCTTCTTTCTCCCTTATAGTTCCATATGAATTCTTATAGTAAAGCTCGTGTTAGTTGGGTTACTCGGACTGGGTCTCTTTCATTGAACCAAGAGAGCAAAATGAGATCAGGAAGTGGTACCAGGAGTAGTGAGCACAGCTACTACCATCATCCAGACCTTAACAAGAAGGGGTACACTAAAAGAAAGAAGGGGTACACTAGGACCTGCCTGCATGTTTGCATCAGCGCCTGGATACTCTGGAAGAAGCCAACTTCTTTCTTGTCCTTCAGATAATCCAGCATTTTCTACAGAGGGGATGGGAGGAGAAGTCAAACTGGGGGTCATTCAAAGACCTTCCACCTTCCTCCCACCCCCTCCCAAAGCTCTGTTTCTGTTACCTGCTGCACCTCCGCATTGCCTCCATTCAGGATGGAGATGCCCAGCTTCAGGGTGGAGGAGACCATGGAGCCTGTTTCTCCTGCAGGGGAGAGAGGTGAGGCGGGGAAGCAGTCAAAAGATAGTCCACTCCATTTGGGGGCAGAGTTTCCCACCCAGGAACCGGCCATACTGTGGGGTGGAGAACAGGAGTGGAGGGGTTGGACCCACAATGGGCGGTACTGATGGAATTGCAAAGCAGGCGTGTAAGAGGCACATGCAGGGGCTGGGGTGTAAGTTCACGCAGGGGCAGGAATGTGGTCCATAAGGAATGGACGGACTGCTGAGGATGAGGGTAGCATAGGCCATGCCCTGGAGAGGCAAATGTGTGTGCCATGGGCACCTTTACAGGCGCTGATCATCTGCAACACCATCTCAGCGGCACCCCGGTTGTGCAGCCGTGCCTGCTGGTATAGGAGTCTCTGCTTCTCCATTTCCTTCTCCTGGAACAAAGAGAAGTCCGATGGGCAGTGAGCCAGACTGGACCTCCCAGCCTCTTCCCTCATAGCCTTGCCCTTACCCCTGTCCTCCAACATTCAGGCTCTACCACAGATTCTGACTCATTCCTTCAACTGTGAGCTGCCTCTGTCCCCTGAAGGTGGAGTTCTTGCTTTGTCTCTGGCCACTAGCACTGGGCCAGGCATGGACTGAGAACCCCATAAACCAGAGCTTCTTCAGCCGGGCTCATGCCCCCTACCCCATGTACCAGTGAATAAAAATCAGGGAGTCTGTGAATTTGGATGGGCAAAAGTTAACATCTATACTTAACCACCCTCTAACTGAAATTTTTATTTTTAGCATTTCTTTTCATTACAACAGGGCCATAAGTCTTAATAATATTGGTGGAATCTGTGATCTTTGTCACCGCTAGGAATCACTGATGTTTCCATAACACAGTATTGTTGGTACTGACATCTCAAAACATAGTTTATGTTCGTCACCACTTCTGTGTTTATTTTTTTTAACGTTTTATTGTGAATTGAGTGAAGGTTTACAGAGCAGATCATCAGTTTTACTTTACAAATCCTACACTTCGTCCATCTCATGATTGTAGACCCTTCATTGTAACATCCCTATCCCACCTCCCGCCTAGCATTCTTGTTTCCATTCCTCCTCCTTTCCCAACCTTCAGAATTCTGTGCTTAGGTGAATGCTGCCCTTTTCATCTTGAGTGGTTGGCCATTCTATGGTGTGTGTATTTCATTTGTGTCATTGTCCACTTTATTGGAGTCTTGGTGTGGCGCTGTGGGTTAATGCGCCAGACTGCAAAGCCGTTTGAACTGCAAGCTTGGCAGTTCAAGCTCACCAGCTGCTCCTCGGAAACCCTATACAGGGGCGCTATGGGTTGGAACTGACTCAACGTCACTTACCAACAATAATTGCTTGGCTGAAAATTGAGCCATGAGGGTGAGTTCAGTTCCAGAGCTGAAGGGTGACCAGGAGTCATAATCTCGGGGTTCCTGCAGTCTCTAGCTGACCAGTGAGGCTGATCTTTTTTAAAACGATACTGAGTTTTGTTCCGTATTTTTCCCACTCTTTCCATAATCTTCTAATGTGATCCCTTTCAGAGCCAGGCACCATCATCTAGTTCTTCTGGTCTCACTACTTCTCAATGACAGTCATTATTGGATTCACTACTAGAGCTTGTCATTTTATTCATTAATAAAGAAATCATATGAAGAGGCTTCAAAAAGTTCATGGAAAAATTGGATTTTCCCATAAACTTTTTTTTTAAGCAATGTGATATTTATTAGGCTTCAAAAGTCATAATTTTGTCTACAAATCCCACTCACTGTAAAAATGTAGAGCATAAGACAATGGGATTAAAAATGTCACTATCTCCTGATGTTTTAGACAGCCACCTGGACATCATAGAAAATTCAGAAAGACATTGGCCAGTTACATAAAGAATTTATGATGTTAAGTTGATTACTTAAATAATTTTAAAATGTCCTCCCTGGGATCTGAAAGAAATCTTCCACAATAGCAGCTCCAGTCTCAGTGACATTGGTGACAAGCAAAAGAATGTGTCAGAAGGAGCAATGAACTTGGCTCTAATCTTTGTAAGTACAAATTCCTATTACCTCCTCTCTGATGCTCTTCCTGGCTTCATGAGCATTGTTGACTTCAGTCTTTAGCATCATTGTTGGCAAGCAAAAGAAGGTGCCAGAAGGAGAAATTGCTAGGCTCTAATCGGGCTGCGAACCTTAAGGCCAGCAGTTCGAAACTACCAGCCGCTCCGCGGGAGAAAGATGAGGCTTTCTACTCCCGTAAAGATTTACACCCTCGGAAACCCTGTACAGGGTCGCTATGGGTCGGAACCGACTCGACGGCACTTAACAACAACAACAACAACAATCTTTGCAAGTGTAAATTCATTTTACCTCCTCTCTGATGCTCTCCCTGGTCCCACAAACATTTGTTGCCTCCAGTCTTCTGTGTGGCTATGTGCCGAGTTCATATCACAGAACTGGTTACATTGGATCAAACTAGAAATATCCATCTCAGTCATTGTTGAGGAGTTTTGCTGAGAATGTTACTTCCCAGTTCCTTACACTCCCATAAACTTTTTGAAACCTCTTTGTATTACTATGTTCCAAATTGTTTTGTTTTTTAATATTTTGGTAACCATTGCAATGTACTTAGTTCCTCTAATCCTATGAATTTCTTCTATTTAGTTAGTTCATTTTTTAAAAGTAGTTTTTTAACATTTTTATACCGATCCAAACAGACGTTTATTTAATGCCATTTTCATAGATGCACGGACTCAGTGAAGAGAATGACGTGAGCTTATGAAGGGTTTTGTAGCTTTTGACAATTTCCAGCTAGTTTTTCAGTTTGCGTTTCACTTACTTCCCCAGATCACAGGCTGTTCTGTTCCTCTTCTACCATTTTCCTCCTAAGATCTGCCTCTGATATCCATAGTTATTCACTTACACTGGGGATTTTGCCTTATGAATAGATTGTATACATTTAACAACCTGATTCTGAGAAAGTCTGCACCAGATGCCAGAGGGCACAGTTAAGGGTACGGATCCCTGAAGCAGATGCTTGCTGGTGGCTTGAAGGAATAGATGAATGGATTCACTGCATGTCTACTGCCCCCTTCACTGTGAGCCTCTGCATGTGCTGCTCCCTCCACCTGGAACACCGACCTCCTTTTCTTCAGCTACCACACGCCTTTGTCCTGCAGCCCAGAGATCACCTCCTGGGAAAAACCTCCTTGATACTCAACCTCTGTGGGGACCAGGCGCCTCATCTGGGCTTCTCTAGCCTCTCTGCCTATGCTGATCTCATTACCTCCACAGATACTCTTTGCTGTCAGTGTCCGGTAACGTGTCTGTCTCCCCGGTGACCTGTCACTGCAGTGTCCCCCCCACTGCCCGGCAGCTGGACCTTGAGCACTGGTCTGTGAAAAGGAGCTAAATAAATGGTGGCTTGCTGAAATCAAGAGTCTTCTGAGCCCACCTACCTCAAAGGAAACCTCAACCTCTTCTTCACCTTCCACTCCCTCCTCTGCTTCCTCCAGATGGCAGCTCTGGAAACGGGATATCAGTTAGGGTTGATGGTGAACAAAGATGATACCGCAGTCCACTCCTAAGCCTTTCAATGGGCTGGCGCTGGAGCTGGGGAGCAGGGAATGGGGTCTGGATGGGACAGGGCCTCACCTTTGCCATGATATCAGCATATGCCATATACAGGTAATCCTCGTCCAGTTTGCTGAGGAAGTAAGCGGGGTTACAGTCAGGAGCCATGGGAGAGGACCCCCATCTTATAACAACTGGGTTTATTTTCCTTTGGTGCGTTGCCCCGCCCTGTCTTTAGGCTGTGGTTCAGGTGGGTGGACCCTGGGCCCCTTGCCAGAGTTGTTAAGTGCCCTCAGGTCAGTTCCAACTCATAGCAACCCTATATAGTATTTCTGAGGAGCAGCTGGTGCACTTTGAACCACCAACCTTGCAGTTCAACTGACTTCGCAGTCCAGCGCATTAACCTGCAGTGCCACACCAGGACTCCAGTACCAGAGCGGCTTCTGAGAAAGGCATTTTCTATCTGTTTGATAATAGTAATAAGTCAAGGATGGTCATGTGATTTATACTGGGGAAACAATTCATTATGGGAGTTTTGGTGTGACGCTGTGGGTTAATGTGCTGGACCATAAAGTCTGTTTTAACCACAAGGTTGGCAGTTCAAGCTCACCAGCTACTCCTTGGAAGCCCTATATAGGGTCGCTATGGGTCGGAACCGACTCGACGGCACTTGACAACAAAATGGGAGCTTTGCTGAAGCTATTGGTAAAGGTGGCTCCAGCGGATAAGTAATGGACTGTAAATCTTATACAGGGTAGCTGTGAGTTGAAACGGACTCCACAGCACTTAGCAACAACAAATAACAATTGGGAGAGGTAGGGAGTGTGGTGGCACTGGACTATGATAAGCACTGGACTATGAAACAGACTTGGTGGTTCAAGCTGCTCTGCACAAGAAAGATGAGGCTTTCTGCTCCCTCAAAGATGTACAGCCTCAGACACCCAATACAAGGTCGCTGTGAGTCAGAACCAACTCGACAGCACTTAACGACATTGGCAGAGCTTCTCTCTTGCTACTTGGCTGTTGAAATGATGTAATGGCATTCTGGAGCTTCTAGGCCAATCTTGCCACACTTTAGCTCACTCAACAGCTATAGCCAAACACCTCCTTCTTGTTGTTAGGTACCATCAAGGCAGTTCCGACTTGTAGTAGCCTTGTGTACTACACAACACAACCCTACCCGGTCCTGCGCACAATTGTTCCTATGTTTGAACCCTTTACTGTAGCCACTGTGTTGATCTATCTCCCTGAGAGTCTTCCTCTCTTTTGCTGACCCTCACCCAAACAGGATGTCCTTCTCCAGGGACTGGTCCCTCCTGATGACATGCCTAAAGTAGGTGACTTTCAGTCTCATCATCCTCGGTTCTAAAAAGCATTTGGGAAGTACTTCATCCAACACAGATTTAGTCATCCTTCTGCCAGCCCATGGTGTCACCATCATTCAAAGGCATCAATTCTTATTCGGTCCTTAGTCACTGTCCTGCCTCCACCTGTATATGAGGTAAATGAAAATACCGTGGTTTGGGTCAGGTGCACCTTAGTCCTCAAAAACCGACAGCTTGTCTTTTTAATACTTTGAAGAGGCCGTTTGCCATAGATTTATCCAATGCAATGTTATTTAACTTCCTGACTGCTACTTCCATGGGGCTTGATTGTGGATCCAAGAAAAATGAAATCCTTGACAACTTCAACTTTTCTCCATTTAGAGTGATGCTGTTAATTAGTCCAACTGAGGATTTTTGTTTTCCTTATGTTGAAGTGCAATCCATATTGAAGGTTGTGTAGTGTATATTGAAGACCTTTGATCTTCATCAATAAGTGCCTTAAGCCCTTTTCACTTTCAGCAAGTAAGGTTGTCATCTGCATATCATAGGTTATAAATGAGCCTTCCTTTAATCCTGAGGCCACATTCTTCTTCATATAATCCAGTTTCTCAGATTATTTGCTCAGCATACAGATTGAATAAATATGGTGAAAAGGTACAACCCCGACACATACCTTTCCTGATTTTAAAGCATGCAGTATCCCTTTGTTCTGTTTGAACAATTGCCTCTTGGTCTATGTATAAATTCTGCATGAGCACAAATAAGTGTTCTGGAATCCCCATTCTCCCCAACATTATCTATAATTTGTTAGGATCCACACAGTTGAATGCCTTTGCATAGTCAATGTAACACAAGTAACATCTTTTTGGTATTCTCTGCTTTCATTCAAGATCCATCTGATATCAGCAATGATATCTCTCATTCCACATCGTCTTCTAAATCTGGCTTTAATTGTTGGCAGTTCCCTGTTGATGTACTGCTGCAATCATTTTTTAATGATCTTCACATTTTTACTTCCATGTGATGTTAATGACACTGTTGAATAATTTCTGCATTCTGTTGAATAACCTTTCATTGGAATGGGCATTAATACGGATCTCTTCAGTTGGTTGGCCAAATTTCTGTCTTCAAATTTCTTGGCACAGATGAGTGAGCCCCTTTAGAGCTTCATCTGTGTGTTGTACTATTTCAACTGGTATTCTACCATTTCCTGGAGTCTTGTTTTAAGTCAGTGTCTTCAGTGCAGATTGGACTTCTTCCTTCAAGAACCATTGGGTCTTAACCATATGTTACATCTAGAAATGGCTGAATGTCAACCAGTTCATTTTGGTACAATGCTTCTCTATTCTGTCCATCTTCTTTTGATGTTTCCTGCTTCATGCAACATTTTGTCTGTGTTGTTGTTATTAAGTGTTATTAAGTCAGTTCCGACTCATAGCGACCCTGCATAGGGGTTCTAAGGAGTGGCTGTTCAGTTTGAACCACAGACCTTGCGGTTTAAACTGACTTGAGGTCCCACAGTTACCCTATAGCACCACACCAGGACTCCATTTTGTCTATAGAATCCTTAAGTATTCCCTTCTAAGACTGAAACTCAGAGAACCCATAAGCACTCTAGTATGCTTGCTGGTGACTACCCTTGTCTAGTTGTGAGTGGAAGTGGGGGAAATGTAGCAATGAAGACATGGGCTGAGTTTGGGCATGTTCCATTGACACTTGTTGCCTTTGAGATGAGAGAGAGAAGAGGAAGGGCTGGCTGGTCTGAAGTTTAGAGAGATCTGTGAACTCCTGAGACCAAGGGCACTGACCTAGCCACTGGGTGCTAGAGTTGACAGTGAAGCAGCCCACTGGTCCGAAGTGTGGGGAGGCATGTGTGAACTCTTAAACTTGCAACTAGTACCCACTGACCTAGCTTGGTTGGCTAGCCGATCAGAACGTGACCAGATGCAGACAAAGATGCTTCATACAGTGAACAAGTCTAAATTGCTAAAATTTGATGAACTGGACCTTTGCTTATGGATGCAGTTGCTCAAAATTCCAACTGAAACGGAAGGATTCTTCATATCAAGGATCAAGTTTGTTTTCTTAGTGCACTGGGTTGATAGGAACAGACAATTTAGACACTGGCTACCAAAAATGGTGAGATAAAAAGGCATAAAGTGGCTGGCTTACAAGCCTTCACCAGTGTGCTTAGTTTCAGAATGAGGAGGGTAATATAGAATCCCCACCAAATAGTTTTCCTCTTTTCCAGATGGATCTGGTGAAAGCGGATGGAGGATGATGCTGATAGGATTTCATGATTCAATGGTGAGTAATTATTAATAGGATTAATTGCAAATGTCACAACTGTAATTGTAGAAGATGTATAACTAAAAGGAGGAAGTAGTTAATCTTTTGTTTTAGGAACAGAGGATCCCAGGACAATCAAGAAGGAAGCAAATGAGTGGAGAGTGAGACCCTACCTAGCAAAGCAGCGACAGCAGAGATGGTGACAGAGGCGATGGCCTGGAGAGAAAGCAGCTGTGGGCTATAGACCCATGGACTGTGAGAGGCTGTGTGCCTGCTGGCAGGAGGCTGACTTGCAAAATGTGCCCTTTGGACATTTAAATGAATATAGATTTTTTTTTTGCAGATGTACATCAAATATTTTTGCTTTGTTGATAAGTGAATAATAAATTGCAAAAGGAAAGCCACAGGGAGGAAGCAGGATAAGTAGTTACAAGGAGGTGAGTGTAATTATTTAGATGAATCAAATGTATGATTGGTTGCAAGTAAAACTGATGATCTTGTCTGTTAACCTTCACTCACTTCACAACAAAAAATTAAAAAAAAAAAAAATCTTTAAATATTGCAACTTGAAGCTTGAATTGTTTTAAATTTTTTTAGCTTGTGAAATGCCAAGCACGTGCTTCCCTTTAGTTTTCTACTCTGAGTCTTTGCATATCTTATTATGATACTTGACTTTGACGTCTCAAGCCGCCCTCTCAAATCTTCTATTTAGCTCTTTTCCTTCATCATTTCTTCCTTCAACTACAGCTAGCATAGTGGTTACGAATCGGGCTGCGAACCTCAGGGTCAGCAGTTCAAAACTACCAGCTGTTCTGCAGGAGAAAGATGAGGCTTTCTGCTCCCATAAAGATTTACAGCCTCAGAAACCCTGTACAGGATCACTGTGAGTTGGAACCGACTCCGCGGCACATCACAACAACAACAACATTCTACTTTCAAGAGTAAGTTTCAGAGTCTCCTCCACTTGAGTGTTTTCTTTCTTGCTTGCTTTTTAAATGACCTGTTGGTTTCTTTGTGTTTTGTTGATCTCGTTGTCTTTTCCTTGGTTCTTGTCTATAATAGTAATACTAATGACACACTGGTGTGGCGCTGTGGACTAATGCGTCAGACTGCAAAGTCGTTTGAAATGGAAGGTTGGTGGTTCAAGCTCACCAGCTGCTCCTTGGAAACCCTATACAGGGTCGCTATGGATCAGAATCGACTTGACGGCACTTAACAACAACAATGACATACTTATTGGGGAGTGCAGTGGCTTTGTTAGATAAGCACTGAACTGGGAATCACAGGTCAGTGGTTCGAACCCACCAGCTGCTCTGTGGGAGAAAGGTCAGGCTTTCTGCTCTCGCAAAGATTTACAGCCTTAGAAACCCTATGCAGGATTGCTATGAGTTAGAACTGACTTGATGTGATGGCACTTAACAACAATACTTACTGGAGGGAGCATTTATCCTATATAGTCCCTATTCTAAGTGTTTTACATACACTAACAAAATCAACCCTCAGAGTAATCCTACCAGAGGGTCCACGGGAAAAAGGAAGACCCTCAGTGAGATTGGTTAACACAGTGACTTACTTCAACAATGGGCTGGAACAGCAATGATTGTGAGGATGGTATAGCACCAGGCAGTGCTGTGTTGTGTTCTGTTGTTCCTAGGGTCGCTATGAGGAGGAACCGACTCGATGGCACCTAACAACAGTAACCCTATTATGTAGGCACAGTACTAGCCTCATTTTACAGATGAGGAACATGAGACACAACGATACCTCTTGGCCAGAATCACATACATGTCAAGTGCTCAGCCTGGTGTCTGACACATAATAGTTACTTGATAAATGTCTGCCATTACCATCAGCAGCAGCAGCCTTATTACTATTGTTTATCCCCAAGACTGCCGTTAGCTCATGTGAAGCCTTTACGTGCGTTAGAAAAAGGCCTGCCTTCCTCACTTCCATCAGCTGGAACTGTGTCCTACATACTATGCTGACTGTCTTTGAGCAGGATACTTCCTGTCGGAGAATCCTAGTAAACCTACATTGCCAGTGATGTGAATCCCTCAGGAAGAGACACCTTTGTAAAGTGCCCAGCCTTCATGGCTGTCCTGCCTGTCCCAGTAAAGTGATGAAAACATCAGCAATGGACTCTCCCAGGACATCCAGAGGTTGCTGGAGGGGTAGGGTGGGGCTGAGTGTCTTCCCCAGGGTCCCCGGGGACATCACTAATACTCAGGAAAGGGTCTTCACCTCTTTTCAGTCAGAGCAGTGCGACTGAAGTGCAGGACCAGCTGGTGCAGGGGGTCTGGCTTCTTCTCTTCCTCTTCTTCTTCCTCTTCCTCTTGCTCGCCAGCTTTCTGGAAGGGTGGATGTGAGGCTTGTGAGCAGGGTTTTTCTGAGTTCCCTCCTCAGCACTACTTTGCTGGATTTTTTTTTTTTTTTTTCTCTTCCTCCCATCCTGTCCTCTTTTCTGGCTCTGTTCAAGCCAGACCTGTACTGCAACCAAAAAACAATAACAACAGCAAACAAACCAAACACACGGAGTCTGATTCCGGCTCATTGAGACCCTGTGTAGGGTTTCCAAAGCTGTTAAATCTTTCTGGGAGAAGATAATCTTATCTTTCTCCTGGAGAGCAGCTGGTAGGTTTGAACTTTCAACATCCAGGCCCTACCATTTCCATAAACTTCAATATGAAGGGCGAAGGCTAGTGGTGCCTAACTGGCGCTTCAGGTCCCCAGCCTTCTCCAGATCACCCACACCTCCCAGTCCCACCCCAGGCAGGCTCCCGCTCACTGAAAGATCATCTATCATACGGTCCTCAAAATTATGGTCTTCAGTGACGATCCATGCAGCCTTGTAGCTTTCTAGGAACATGTTACATGCCCGGTGCCTGCAAGGGAAAGGTGTGGTGGTGTCCCTGAGATCCCATGCCCATCCCCTAGCCCGTTCTGGCCTCCCACGCATCTGCCTCCCCACCAAAGCTCCGGATCCAGCCATTCCCCAACACCAACATCCTCCAGCCTTCTTCTCTCCACGGCCCTCTTCCCTGGGAGCCTTACGTGGGCAGGTTGTACAGAGGGGTCATGCGGAAACAGGCTACGACCGCCCGCCGGCGCTGCTTGGACAAGAGTTTGTGCCACACGGCTTTCTTGGACTTGTAAGGATGCTCTGTCTGAGGAATGGGGCAAACAGTCACATCCATGGGCCCTGTCTCTGGTCTGATTTTCACTCCTACCCCCAGGTGAAACAGCCCACCTACACCCAGGTCCGAATTCTGGCCCCACTCACAAAGCCAAAGGGAACATCCGGATTCCACCAGCTGAGTTAAGGTTCTGACCCAAGCTCCGCTTTCAGACAGAAGTTTCCATCCTAGGGCCCGCCCACACACTAAATGTTCGGATCCAGGCTTGATCCCACACAGTGCACTGACTGGAGACATCCCGTTAGGCCCCACCCACAGAGTTAAGGCCCCGCCCCGGAGTCTGTTTCAATTTTGACTTCTACTCAAGGCTCCCCCACTAACCTAAGCCCCACCCCTCCGGCCCGGTACACAGGTTCATCTTTCCCTGGTCCCACGCCCCAGATTCAGGGCCCGCCCCAGACCCCGCCCATAAACCCAGGCTTCGGCCACTCAGCATTAAGAATCCTCCGGCTCCGCCCACCTGCTCCAGATGGTAAAGCACAGCGGACACTTCTTGGACTCTGCGCACGATTTTCTCGGGGTCGTCGGCCTCCTCTTCGCGGCCTGGAAGACCCCGATACAGCGCCATCTGCCAGCGCAAAGAAGGGGAGCCTTCGACCTGAGAAGAGGAAGGAAGGTCGCAGCTGATCTGGCTATACGCCGCCCTTGGTGTAGTGTGGGGATTTAGTGGGCAAGGGCGTTAAGTTCTTTCGTTGGAAGTCTGATACAAAGTCAGTGCTCAAATATCAGCTGCTATTGTATTATCTCGACCTGCCTCTTTCGATTGCAGATTAGGAGAGACATACCTTGCCTTGAAGGTGAAGGTTATTTTGCAGAAACTCCCGGACCTCCTCATCTGTGTCTTTCTGTGGAGACACGGCCAGGCTGGGTTACTCTGGGGAACCCTTGACCCACAACCCTTCCCTTCCCGGCCCGCCACCCCAGGACCTGGCAGGAGGTTTGTGTGGGAAGATTTGAGGGAAACTGGGAGGCTCCAGAGGTCAGGAGTGGTCAGAGGGGTATCGTAGGACCAGAGGGCCACAGAGGCACCTTGAAGAGACCGTGAGGATTTGAGGGGCATCATGGGGGTCTGAGAGAGGGCAAGGGTGACAAGAGCAATGTCACCAAAATGAGTCTAAAGAGGGATTATCAGAAAGTGGAAGATGGGCAGGGAGTTTCTGAAGATAGAAGGGCTTGTAAGGGAGTTGTGGTTATGTGCCGTGGAATCGATTCTGACTCACAGTGACCCTGCACAGGGTTTCCCAGGCTGTCAGTATTTACGGGAGCAGAAAGCCTCATCTTTCTCCCGTGGAATGGCTGATAGTTTCGAACTGCTGACCATGAGATTAGCAGCCCGATTCGTAACCACTATGCTACCAGAGCTGGGAGGGTCAACAAAAGTCGCCAGGAGATCTAGGTTAATCAAGTCACTGGTAAAGATTGACAGACCAGGGTGGGAGTTCCTTAGGGTCCCAGGAAAGGGGCATCCTCAAGTACCAGGATGAGGGGTCTTTGGGGTTCTGGTAGGATTCAACAGGTTCTAGAAGGCATTTGAGGTCTGAGGAAAGGGACTTTGGGATCCTGGGAAAGGGGACCCTTGTGGTCTCCCGGGCCCAGAGGGGCTTGTAGGAGTCAGGGTGCTTGGTAGGGTCCTGGAAGGAGAACTCTAGGAGTCTCGGATCTCTCCTCTAGATCCCCCTTAAGCCCTCTGGAATCCCACGGAGAGGTCACCTGGTCCCAGGAGATCTGAAAGATGGTTGAGGTTTTTGCATGGACATTAAGAGGGTGTTGTTAGGGTCCTGGGTGGGGCTAGAGAATCTTTGGGGGCTCAGTGTGGTCATCAGTCAGGGCTTGGGGGCGCAGCAAGGTGGTGAGTTGGAGAACTCCATGGGGACACAGAGCTTCAGTTACAAGGGTCTGGGGAAGGGCCAATGGAGTTATGAGGGGCTCACAGGTTCCCAAAGGGTTTTGGGTTCCTAGTAGATGGCTCAGATGAATCTCATGGGACTCAAGGTCCTGGCAGGGTTGGCCTGGTCCAGGAGGGAAAATTTCCGTAGGTATCCTGAAGGCTCAGTGTGGTACTAGAGGTTGACTCCTTGGGTCCCATGGAGTTCACTAAGGTCCTACAGCATTTAATAGGCTCCCAGGTGTCATAGTGGCAGTCCTGGTGTCTCAGAGGAGTACCAGTTAGAGTTTGTAGTGCCCCCCCCCCAGGTCCCAGGCATGTCCTGAGTGGGATCCTCAGCTTCCTGGGGGTGGACTCAGGGCATCCTAGGGGGCTCAATGTCTAGAGGAAGCGCTCAGCAGGGCTTTAGGGGAGGGGTTCAAGGTTACTGGGGATTTAATAGGGTCCCACAGGCTTAGTGGGGCTGGACAGGCACCAGGGCGTAGCGGATCTTGGCCAGCGTGATGAGTTCCTGGTCAGTGGGCGCACACATGTTCAGGCCAATGGGCAGCATTTTCTTAAGCGTGGCCACAATCAGCGACGTCTGCACTGAGTAGCGGTCCCCTCGACGCTTCTTCTTGGTTCGCTCCTGGTCTGAGCCACCTGACTGTAGGAATACAGGGCTTAGTGCTGGCTAGGGCGCCAGCTTCACTTGGCTCTGTGCCCCAACCCAGTCAGTGCCCATACGCCAGCCTGCAGCCTGGATGCCAGGCACCTCCTCACCTCAGAGCACATCTCGTTTTCTACCCCATAACTCTCTGATGCTTTACCTCAGACCCCAAACCCTGGTCCTAGACCATCCCAGGCCCAAGCCCCCATCCCCAATTCTCCCAACTTCTATACCAAACCATTTGAGATTCTCCCAAACCTCAGCCTTTCTCATCCTCTAAGGAGCCCTGGCTGTTATTGTGAAGTGCCATCCAGCCGGATCCAACTCATAGCGACCCTGTATAGAGTTTCCGAGGAGCAGCTGGTGAATTTGAACTGCCAATCTTGTGGTTCAAACTGAACTTGTAGTCCAGCACATTAACCACAGCATCACACCAGGACATGGATTATAAACCAGGCTGCTAACCACAAGATCAGCAGTTCAAATCTTGCTCCATGGGAGAAAGATGAGGCTTTCTGCTCCAGTAAAGATTTACAGCCTCAAAATCCTATATAGAGTTGCTATGAATCAGAACGGACTTGGTGGCATGCTACCACCACCACCTCAACGTCTAGCAGCCCTCTCCCAGAACCCCCTAAAACTCCCTGTATGTTTTCCCCCACCCATCCCATTACATGCACAACCCTACATTTCATATTCCAAGACCAAAACCCCAAGAATACAGATGCAGAGTCACAAAGAGTCCCAAGAGACAAAAGACGCGGGAAGAAAAAGAGTACGAGAGGCACAAGGAGACGGAGCTAGAAGATGCAGGAGAGATCCAGAAGGATCTGGAGACAGGCACAGATCCTTAGCCTCCACAGCCATGTTCTGGAGCGTTGGTCCAGATCCGTGGTTGGTGCCACCCCAGTCATGCTAGTGACAAGCCCCAGTGACAAGCTTCGGCCAGAGCCACATCCACACTGGATCGAGCAGGGCCCATGTGCCAGGCACTGCTGAAGGCCATACATGCAGCATCTCGGAGTCCTTGTGGAGCCCTGGGGCTCAGGGCCACGCATGGTCAGATGCTGGCAGAGGCTCAAAAGGATACGACACGTGGCCAAGGTCACACAGCTAACTCCCAACAGAGCCAGGGTTCTAACACAAGTCTGTCTGATTCCAGAGACCAAGCCTTCCAATCATGCACGTTCCTTCCCACCCATGTCCTCCTGGACCTCAGCTCATGATGCTTTGATGCTTCGGCAAAGCCAAGATTTTATTTATTTTTTTTAAACAAGAAAAAAAAAATCAAATAGTCAGAAGCTGAGAGCTGGGAGGTAAATGAATGGGGTGGGGAATAGATGGAACAAGGATAGGAAGTGGGTAAAGGAGCAGGGAGAGGGGTATTCTGGAAGGGGGGCTGGTGTGGGAGGATGGGGGTATGAGCCACGAGCCATGCGGAAGGTTCCAGACGTGGGGCTGACCTGTACATCTCCTGTCTGCTTCACCGGGTTGCAAACAGAGACAAGAAGGGTTACCCCAGCCCCTCAAAGAATCCCAGGCCCAATTTCAAGTTGGCTGCACCCACCTCATCTGTTCCCCCACCCCCACCCCCACCATGCATCCCCTAGCTGGGCATTTCCAGACCTTGGCTGAAGGGGTGAAAGGTTGCTCTTTTGGACCTGAAGAGGGAAGTTCTGAGAAGGCTTGGGGTTGAGGTGAGGCAGGAATATGGAATAATGGAGAAGTGGGAGATGGGAGAGGAGGGTTCTGGGAGGGAGGGAAAGAGGATGGAGATGGAATGGAGAGTGATGGGGAGGAAAAGGGAGGTGGGAGGAGAAGATGGTGGGGGTGGGGAAGAAGATGGGGAAAGGAGAAAGATGGGGGAGGAAGAGGAAGGTGAGAGGAGATGGGGAGGAAGAAGGCAGAGGAAGACGAATAGAGACGGAGAGGAGGAGGATGGGAAGAAGAAATCGTAAGGGAAGGAGGTATAGGATACAAGAGGGAGGAGGTGGTGGGAGAGTAGAGGAAGGGAGAAAGAAGGCGGAAGGAAGGCTTACAGGAGGACGGAGATGGGAAGGGGGCTGCTCTGAGGGCTGACAGGGACGAAGCCCTGGAGGGTGCTCCCCCCAGCCCTACAAAGCCCTCCTCCCAGGACAGAAGACCCACCTTGGCCATCTTGCTCTTGTTGTCAGCAGTCAGAAATGACATGTTGTTGATTTCATTCTGGACCACAAAGTTCTGCTCTTCACGTTTAAAGTTCTAGTGGGGAAGGCAGTATTGGGATCAGACAAACTGGGGTGGGGGTGTATTTGTGGGGAGCAGCTTCTTGGGTCTGAGACAGGGCAGTGAGGACCAGACTCACGTGGGACTTGGACCAGTAGATGAAGATTTCGCCCACCATCCTGAATAGCTCTTCAGCATTGGAGTTGGGCTCTGTCAGCCAGTGTGCCCTGGACAGTAGGGGGAAGGGGCCTGTGAGGACTCGGGGTGGGGATACCTAGGGAAGGAGGCCACACAGGAAGATTGCAAAGGAGGGGGAGTCCAGGACACCAGGAGATGCCCAATAGGAAGAAGAGTTTTCTAGAGTAATGTGGCCATTTGGATGAAAACTGAAAAATTTTAAATGGCCATTCCTCTTTACATTTTTTTCCTCTTTTTCTTGAAATGCAACATACATAAAAAGAAGTGTCAGCTTGTGAGCATCCACTCAATAAATAATCGCAAAAGGGACACATTTATGCAGCCACCGTGGTCCTGGTGTGACGCTGTAGAATAAGCGCTGGATTGCAAGATCAGCGGTTCAAACTCACCAGCCATTCCTTGGAAACCCTATACAGAGCCACTATGAGTCGGAACCGACACGATGGTACTTAACAACTACAACAATGTGACACCACCGACCAAGTTAAGAAATAGATCCAGAAGGTCTAGTCTCCTGGTGCCCCGCCCCAGTGAATCAACCCCCCGCCACCCCATTCGGTCCCCTTGAATCCTGGCCTTTATCTCAACTGCTAGAACCAGACATTATCTGTGTGTATTCTCAAACTTTCAGGAGCTCTGGTAGCTTAGTGGTTACAAGTCAGGCTGCTAATCTCAAGGTCAGCTGTTCAAAACTACCAGTGGTTTCGCAGGAGAAAGATGAGGCTTTTTGCTCTGGTGAAGATATTTACAGCCTCAGAAACCCTACACTCGATGACATATAACAACAACAAAGCTTAAAAAAGTAATCCTGGTGTAGTGTTGTAGGATAAGCACTGGCCTAGGTTCAAACCTACCAGCCGTTTCTCAGAAACCCTATACAGGGTCGTTATGAGTTGGAACCGACTCAATAGCACTTAACAACAACAACAAATCTTTTTATAAAGGAGCCCTGGTGATACAGTGGTTAAGTGCTTGGCTGCTAACTGAAAGGCCGGGGGTGGGAACCCACCAGCCACTCTGAGAGAGAAAACTAGCTGTCTGCCTCTGTCAACATTATACCCTTGGAAACCATATGGGGCACTTCTATTGTGTGCTCTAGGTTTACAAGTCAGAATGTAGTTTAGTAGCAGCGCGTACGTTTAAAGAAGGCGCCCTGGCAGCGCAGTGGTTAAAGCACTTGGCTGCTAACACAAAGTTTGTTGCTTTGAATCCACCAGCCACTCCACTGGAGAAAGATGCACCAGTCTGCTTCTGTATAGATTGTTGGTTTTTAAGTGCTATCGAGTTGGTTCCAACTCATAGTAATCCAGGGTTTCCAAGGCTATCAATCTTTGCGGGAGAAGAAAGCCTCATCTTTTTCCCATGGAGTGGCTGCTGGGCTCAAACCATTGACCTTATGGTTTACAGTCCAGTGCTTATCCTACAGACCCACACTGCTCCCTGTGGAGCAGTGCTGCCCTGTCCTTTAGGGCCTCTCTCTGTGGATTGGAATTGATTGGACAGCTATGAGTCTGTTGAAGTTTAAGCTTAAAAGTCAGACAAGTGAGGGAGGGAAAGGAGGGGGCTGCCGCAGAAACCCTCCTCAGGCTGACAGGATTCATTCCAGTTCAGCCTTCTGGGGTGGGCAGGCTCCCATCTCTGTCCCTTTCTGCTTACACATTAAGGGAGACAAAACTAGACTCAAGTTCATAGACCTGGAAGGAAGTAGAGATTTGCTTCTCCCTTCAACCTGTTGTCACAAGTCAGTTCTGACTCCTGGCCATTTCATGGGTCTATAAAACCCAAAGAGCAGATCCAGGGTGAGTCAAAGTTATTTACGTGTAATTTTGCTAGCTATGCCTTGTGACTAAATGAAACAGCAGTGGATAACAATCAGGTTTAATCAACGCCTGGTGCAGCAGTTAGGTTGTGTGTAGGCCACCATTTCCCATTTCTGTTCCCGTGACAGACAGAGCTCATCAATCACAGTTCTCTTTCTCACTAAGTCCCAGTGCACCCTTGATATCATCTCCTACCAGGATAGAACATGACAAGGAACTAAAACTGATTCTCCATCCCAGGATTCAGCTGGACCTACGAGTTCATGATTCATTACACAGTGCTGCTGATTTTAAGGAGAGTTTGCAATTGGCTGATGGCTGTGCTTGTCCTTTTATTGAAGATCTATGCTTCTAGGGAAAATCAGACAGCAGGTCTATACTGTCTTCCTTTCTTTCTATGACTAAGGAAGGTCTGACTGTTTGCTGCACTGCACAAAGTGGACACAGTAAAGCTCCTTACAACAGACACTCTGGATGGTGCAGGGACTGGATGCAGGTTTAAAGGAGCAGAAGCAGGCAAACACAGCAGACTGCATTTTGTTGTGTGGAGGTGACAGCGGCCAGAAGGAATGGGGAGGCAGGAGTCCGCAGGTGGAGTTGGGTCAGGTGGGAATCGGAAGAAGTCGCTAGCTAACAGGTTAGCAGGACAAGGGGGCAGGGTGTGTGTGGGGACACTGGGATATGCTGACCTGTTGTTGTCCACGTAGCGGATGAGGAGTGGGTAAAGGGCGTACAGATCCCGGCAGAGCACAGAGAACTCGTCCCGCACCTGCATCTCCCCCTCCTCAGCTTCAGCCTTGGCCTCCAGGCGCAGCTGCTCCTCCTCGGCCACCACCTTGCCTGCCCGCTTGCGCAGCCGTCCGATGGTCGGGATGAAGTGGGAGTGCAGGAGCTCGGGCCGCGCCCGACTCACAATGGGCTGAGCAAACACTGCAGGGCCACAGGGCAGAGGCCACTAACTTCTGTCCCAGCTCCTATCCTTTGATCTCAGCCTCTCACCTTTGACCTCAACATCTGACTCGGAACTCATTCCGGACCTTTGACATAGCACCCCAAACTCTCATCCCAAACTGTGACCCCCTGATCTGAGCCTATGGCCCCGTCCCTATTATCTGACCCCAGCTTGACATCCCAACGGTTTTATCCTTGTCTATGACCTGAAACTACCAGCTGTTCCATGGGAGAAAGATGAGGCTTTCTGCTCCCGTCAAGATTTACAGCCTCGCTATGTTATTGCAAACCCTCTTGCAAAAAACGTGTTCTAACAACTGTCCTTTGAGTGGGCTAAAGGATTTGGGCAACTGGTCATACGCTCCTGTGCGCAGCAGAAGGCAGCGCTGTTGGGTCCTACATCAGCCTCACAATCATACTGTCCTATACACATCAGATCCTTAAAAGCCATCTGCAGAAGACCCTTTTGGTAAGATTTGTTGTTGTTGTTGTTGTTATGTGCCATCGAGTCGGTTCCAACCCATAATGACACTGTACAGGGTTTCCAAGGGTGTAAATCTTTACGGGAGTAGAAAGCCTCATCTTTCTCCCGCGGAGCGGCTGGTAGTTTCGAACCGCTGACCTTAAGGTTCGCAGCCCCATTGGTAAGATTTAGGTGTCCTTTATTGAGCCTGTTCTCGTAGTCAACGGTGTCAATCTATCTCATTGAGAGTCTTCCTCTTTGTTGCTGACCTACTTTAGCAAGCCTGAAATCCTTCTCCAGGGACTGGTCCCTCCCGATAATAACATGTCTAAAGTGCATGGGATGAAGTCTTGCTATCCTCAATTCTAATGAAAATTCTGGGTATATTCAATTTTCCTTAAAAAATAAAAAAGTGTACTTAAATATGAAAAAAAAAAGATTTACAGCCTCGGAAACCCTGTACAGGGTCACTATGAGGTGGAACCGACTCCACGGCACATAACCACCACCACCACCATGACCCCTGACCTTATTCTTTAACCTCTGACCAGGCCTATACCCAGACTGACCCTATTACATGATTTCTAAATGTGACCCCTACTTCTGAGCTCAACCTCTGACCTCTGACCTCAAATCCAGCCCCTTAACTCTAACTTGACGCTTACCCAATCCCAGTTCCAGACACAAGACTTCTTCTAACGTAGGAATTCGAAGCCTTTAAAGACCCATGTGTTGACGTCTAACCTACAGCCCTAAACTGTCCATATCAGGAACTTGGTCTGAATCTTTGTTTAAGGAAGGATTCAGACTTCTGACCTAGTTCCTAACCCCTGACCTAAAACAGACCCCCAGAATCCAAACTGGAGGACTCCCAGGACCCTATGAACCAGACATTCTGACCCTTGCCATGACCTCTGGTCTCTTGATCCCAAGATAACAAGACTCGGACTCTTGACTCCTCTCAACTCCCCGAAGAGTCTGAGGTCCAGCCCCCAACGCCCAGTGCCCCAGACTCACCAGCAAGTCGCTTCATCCATGAGGCCTCATCAATGCCCAGGTTGTTGACGATGATTCGCAGGATGTTCCCCAGCAAGGAGTTGAGGTGGTCCGAGGTGACAGCTGTGCAGGGTGGGGGGGCGCTGGCAGGCAGGGAAGGGGCGGGTGCCTCCGGCCCGTGTTCCCACCAGCGGGGCAAGTAGCTGCAGAGCATGGGCAGTGTGATTTCAATGACATGTGGCATCTCTGTGTAGCGGGCCCCGGACACGGCCAGTCCTCCGATATCTGCCATGAGTCGCTCCAGCACTGGGATGTCAGGGCACATCTCCTCCACGCTGTTGGGGAGCCCCAGAACTGGGGTACAGGGAGGAGTCAGGGCCTGCTGACCTATCATCCCCAGAACTCAATGCCCCGAAGCCCCACAATACATTGTTGTTGTTGCTATGTGCCATCTAGTCAGTTCCAATTCATGGAGACCTTGTATAGGGTTTCTGAGGAATAGCTGGTGGGTTTGAACCACCGGTCTTGTGGTTAGCAGTCCAGTGTTTATTGTATAGTGCTACAGCAGGACTCCAACACATTAGGCCTTGCTGAACTGCCACCCACCCAAATTAGTCCCCCAACCCCCATCCTCTAACTTCTCCCAACCTTCACATTGAAACTTAGTAACTCCCAAAATGTTTCACACCCCCAAGCCTGTCTACTCCCGGATGCTCACCCAAACCCCAATCACCACCATGCCTGGAAACATTCACTCTTGAAATCACCCACACTCCAAACCCGTTCTCCCACCCCAACATGGAACAGACACCCCAAAGTAACCCTCTCCAACCCCTCCCCCCAAATCTCTCTACATCCCACTTCAACTCAGTCTCCTGACACACATAACCCATCATACATGAGTACTGCTGTGATGCTGTAGGTAAGCACTGGACTGCTAACTGCAATGTCAGTGGTTGAAACCCACCAGCCACTCCTCAGAAACCCTATACAGGGTCGCTATGAGTTGGAACCAATTCGATGGCACATGACAACAATATGTATACCCACACTCACACACTGTTGTTAAGTGCCATTGAGTTGGTTCCAACCCATAGCGACCCTGAACAGGGTTTCCGAGGCTATAAATCTTTACGGGAGCAGAAAGCCTCATCTTTCTCTTGCAGACCAGCTGGTAGTTTCAAATTGCTGACCTTGAGGTTAGCAGCCCAATTCATAACCACTACGCTACCAGAGCTCTTTCATAATAAAAATGTATAAATGATACACACACGAGGAGGGTTTCCAAGTTTCAGGAAAAATCCCATTTTTATAAATTCTATTTTTTTATGAACTTCTTGAAGCCCTCTTGTATATGTAACAGCTGCTATCAACTCGATTCCAACTCATGGTAACCCAGTGTGTTGCAGAGCAGAACTGCGTGCCATAGTTTTCAAGGCTGTGAGCTTTCAGAAGCCTAGGGGTGGCTTTGAACCGCTCACTTTTCGGTAAGTGGCTATGCACTCAACCATACCCCCCCCACCCAAGGATTCCTGAATACATCCATATGTACAATAGCCTTGAAATGCCTTTACACCCCAAACTATAAGACAGGGATTCCCCAATTGAGAACACCCCCAACCTGGACCCTCAGCTCCTCACAGCCCAGACTGGCCCCCACACACAGTCTCCAAAGCGAAGTCTCCCAGTGTGCTGGGTGAAATGTAACCTCGTTGCCCACCATCCCCACACAACTTACTGGCTCGTTCCCGGGGAGACTTGGTGGTATAAACTGAGCAGGCATTGTACTCATTCAGTTGAGGCTCCAGGAAGGCCACGGGCATGGCAGCTGCCAGCCTGGCCAGGCACTCCCCGAGGGCAGGTCGCAACCTGGAAGATGGGGCTGTGCTTAGTGCCCCAAGCCTCCCCTCAGCCCAACCTCCAGAGAAGCACTGCCTCCCCACCCCCACCCCAGGGCCCTCTGGGGCAGAACTGCCATTCATTCGCATGCTTGTTGCAATTTGAAAGACTTGACATTTCTTGTAAATGCCCTTTTCTGGGCTTCCAGAGGGTAGCTCCGCAGATGATCTGGAACCCGGAAAGCCCACGTGGACACTGCCAACGGTCTTCTGGGTGCTGTGTGCCTGTGTACCCTCTGCCAGGGAAAGCTTGATCCTCACCCTTCTGGGGCCTGAGATCCTGACTAGCGAGTGCCTGGTGTCCGGCTGGCCCCCAGAGCTGGCGGCCCTTCCACCAAGCTGGCTTTCCCACGAGTGCCCTCATGTGGCTGCCTTAGGGAACTGCAGTTGCCCCTGTTTGCCACACCCACCACATCTTCCTGTTTCCTCCCTTCCCTGAGCCCCACGGTCCCCACCCTAGCCCAGAACGGTGGCTCTCTCTCCTTACTTTTCCACGTAAGTGCTCTTCGTGGTCCCCAGGGAATAGATACTGCACAGAGTTCGGTAGCAGGAGACCTGGACGTCGTCCACTGAGGGTGGAGGGAGAGGGGAAGGGTTGGGGATTCACCAGCTATACCAGCGCTCCCCTCCACTCCCATCACCCACTCGCTTTTGGCCTCAGTTTCCCTATCTGTAACAAATCTGTAAAACGGATAACCATAGGTACCTTCCTCACACAACATTCCTTGGTCCTTTTCCATCTTCATGATTTTGATAATCAGACAATATTCTGTTGTCATTTATGGCGTTCTCACTGGCTAATTTTTAGAAATAGACAACCAGGTCTTTCTTCCTACTCTGAAAGCCCTGCTGTAACCTGTCTACTGTGAGTGATCCAGCTGATCTTTGAAATAACCGGTGGCATATCTTCCAACATCACAGTTAGCACAAGCTACCACAGCATGACAGACTAACACAGGGGTGAAAGCAACAATGGCAAGTTGCTGTTTTCTTTCTTGAAGAGGAGTCATGGATGTCTTTGATGAAAATGCTAGATGCTGTCTCCAGAAAAATGCAAACAAACATGCAATTCTGACACCCAGCAAGGTCTGTATGAACTGCAAGGTCGGCGGTTCAAACTCACCATCTGTGCCTCGGAAACCCTATACAGCAGGGTTGGGGAATATCTGGCCTGAGGACCGTATGTTGTTGTTGAGTGCCATTGAGTCTATTTCGACTCATAGTGACCCTATATAGGGTTTCAGAGGAGCAAGCAGCTGCTGAGATTGAACTGTCGACCTTGTGGTTCAAACCGACCTTGCAGTCCAGTGCATTAACTCACAGTGCCACACCAGGACTCCAAGGGCCGTATAAGGCCTGTGAATTCATTTGGTCTGTCCCTGCCAAGGCAACCACAGTTCCAGCCATCACATTGTTGTTGTTTTTATGTATTGCCATCGAGTGAGTTCCAATTCATAACGACCCTGTATAGGGTTTCCAAAGAGTGACTGGTGAGCTTGAACCACCGACCTTGCAGTCCAGCGCATTAACCGCAGTGCTACACCAGGATATACTGTTGTTGTCCATTGCTGTCGAGTCAGTTCTGACTCATAGTGACCCTGTATAGTGTTTCTGAGGAGTAGCTGGTAGGCAACACATAAGAGATAAGTCAATGAAATGTTTGACCAAATATAACAGGCTAATTTTTAAGTTGATAAAACTTTTGTTTTGTATGGCCCATAAAGGATGTCATAAATTCTGGCAGAGAAAAGGTTCCCCACCCTTGCTATAAAGGGTGGTATGAACCAGAACAGACTCCACAGCACTTAATAACAACAACAACACTATAGGATAAAGGACTCTGGTAATGGAGTGGATTACAGGGCAGGCTGCTAACTGAAAGGTCAGCAGTTCAAATCTACCAGCTGCTGCTCAGGAGAAAGATGAGACTTCCTGTTCCTGTAAAGATTTACTGCCTCAGAAATCCGATCCAGAGTCACTATGAGTCAGAACCAACTTGGTGACACACAGCCGCTACCACTGCAGGATAAACACTGGGCTGCGAACCACAAAGTTGGCTATTTAAACTCACCAGCTGCTCCTTGGAAACCCTATACAGGTTTGTTATGAGTCAAAACTGACTTAATAACGATGACAACGTCACAATAACCAAATGTGATGTGGGAACCCTGATGAGATTCTGAATTGAAAAAAAAAAAGACATTCCAGGGGTCATGAAGGAGGAAATTGAAATAGGGTCAGGTTCATGGACTGTGTAACAATGAACCTCCACGGCCCTGTGGGTCAAAGAATTAGATGGTGCCCTGTTACCACCACTAGAAGGTACCCCACTAGAAAATCTCGGAAGAAAAATGTGAAACAAAACTGAAAATCATAAAGACCAGGCTTACTGGTTGGGTAAAGCCTGGCAGAATCCCTGGGATGTGGCCCTACATCACCCTTCAGGTCTGGAACTGACCTCACTCCCATGGTACAGTTTTCAGTTCATATAACAGACAGATCTATAAGGAAAACAGGAGGCTTGGTGTGACGCTGTGGGTTAATGCGCTGGACTGCAAGGTGGGCTTGAACAGCAAGGTCAGTGGCTCAAGGTCTTTGGAAACCCTATCGGGGGTCGCTGTGGGTCAGAACGGACTCAATGGCACTTAAAAACAACAACAATGTGGTGGCTGGAGTCCTGGTGTGGCGCTCTAGGGTCAGTACTGGGTTGCGAACCACATGGTCAGCAGTTCAAACCTACCAGTTGCTCCTCGGAAACCCTATACAGGGTGGCTATGGCTGGAACTGACTCAATGGCTCTTTACAACAGCAACAATGTGATGGCTGGAACTGTGGTTGCCTTGGCAGGACCAGACCAAATGGTTTTTGGACATTCTTCATCCCTGGGTTTAAGCCCATTTACCTTCACACACCTGAGGTCTCTCCCAGGTGCACAGATAAGGGTGTGTTGACTGAAATTGCCCCTACCCCCACCCTGAACCCTTGTCCATGGGGTCAACAGCCCTTACAAATAACATCATCTCCGAAGTGGTGCTGGGCGATGTGCTGGAAGAGGGTGGTGAGGACAGGTAGCAAGGCCACGGTGGTGTAGGTGAGGTTTTGGCCCACACCCTTCACCTGGGTGCGTGCCTGGGACACCTTGCCTAGCCGAAGGTTCTCAACCATTTTCTCAATGTCTTCTGATGCACTCTCAAAGAAGGAACGGAGGCCAGCCTTCACGATCTCGGGTCCTGATTTCATTACCGTCCTAGGAAAGACAGTCGGGGGACTTCAGTTCTAGAATGTGAGACTAGATTACAGAGAGTCTCAGAGAATGTGCTTCAGCGGGGGTGGTTACCACGACCAACCCATAGCCTGACCTGGCATCCAGGGAGCGGGCCAGAATGTGCAGACAGTTGACCACGGCCCGGGCATCGGTCCCTGGAAGAAGAGACAGGTTAGGATGAAGGAAAGGCCACACACAGTGCTTCCTGTATATCCACTTGAATTCTCTCCGGATTCAAGAAAGACAAGCGTTGCCAGTCAGAATATCAGATGCTGCCAAATTCCCACAATCCTGGGGCTTCCACCATCTGGACAGGCCCCTCTGCCTGCACCCCTCCCATCTGGCCCTGACTTCTCTGCTTGGGACTCCCCTGTCCTGGCCCAGCTTTCTGCCTCATCACCATCTGGTGGTGACTATGTCTTGTCCACTGGCTGCAGAGTGAGGGCAGGGCCCAGACATGTAATGGTCACTGTCTCCAGGAATGCCTGGACCAATGAAGGTTGTTCAAATTAAGTCCTGACCCAGGGGAGAATTTCTTCATGGTGGGGTTGCTGATGAGAGGAAAAGAGAGACGATTAGGGATGGAGGCTCTGGGGAAGACAGAGCTACTTACCGAATAGAGAGACTCGGTGACGGACAAGAGCAGCAAGCTTGCAGAAGAGACTAAAGAGAGAAAAGGGGCAATGGGAAGCAAAGAGACCAAGGGCAGAAGGGACTTTAGAGGAGGCAGGGACAGAGGAGACAGGGAGACAGAACTGGGACGGAGGAGGTAGGAAGTTGAGGAAAACCAGGAAGCAGCCAGGAGAGGAAGGGGCAGCGATCTGATCAAACAGGAACATTGTAAATGAGGACTGGAATTTCTAGCGGGGTGAAGAGGTGGTTTGCCTAGGACTTTTCTCTGAAAGTTTTGGGGTTTTAGCTCTGAAAGTATCCTGGGAAACCTGTTGTTGTTGTTGTTAAGTGCCAAGTTGGTTCCAACCCTCTGTAGGGTTTCTAAGGAGTGGCTGGTGAACTGAACCGCTAACCTTGCAGTTCAAACTGACTTTGCAGTGCAATGCATTAATCCACAGTGCCATACTGGGACAGGAAACCCCTCAGTCCTGGACAAACCATGTGGTTGATCACCCCAGCCTTTCAGTCACCTCCGTTAAGTGGAGTGGGCTATATTAGCCCCCAGAACAGAGGTTCACGGTTGGGGCAGGGAGTGGAAGGCGACAGCCCTGTGAGGTCAGGGAGCTCAGTCAGAGGTCAGAGATCAGAGGTGGCCCACCTGGTGATCATTTCTTTCTCCTTGTTGGAGGCGTGGCCACCACTGCCCAGTACCTTGGCCGGTGTAGACAGGAAATAGAGACAGTGGTTGGTGAAGTACTGGTTAATCAAGGGGAGCAGGATCTGGTGGGGGAAGGAAAGGAGGTACTGAGTGAGGGGCAGGGAGGACCCCACCCAGCCCTCAGTCCCCTCCAGCTTCTGAGCCCACCTCTCACCTTGGCAAAGAATTTAATTTCCTGTTCATGTGGGGACTTTTCCACTCGTCCACTGCTGACCACAGCCTCTGATGGAGGAGAGAAAACAGGAATTAGGGTAGGCTCCTGACTGGGGAACCCAGTGGGGTCTGATGGGGAGAGACTATGGAGGCAGAGTTACACAATGATGGGAGAAACAGTCTTGGTATGACATCATCTCTGTTGGCTTTGAAATGAGACTCTCCCCTACCTAATCCCTCTAGCTATTTGATCAAGCCTTTCCTGAGGCTGAGTGGGAGAGAAGGACAAACCAGGATGATGTAAGGCCAAGAAGCAGCCCCCACCCCACTCCTCACAAACCCCTTTCTTTCTGAACTTCACTAGCTGGCATTAAGTAAATGTTTGACAAACGAATGAATGAACCAAATGAAACAAGAGATTGATTAATTTCATACAGACTAATTTCAAAATGGAAGTCAACTTCACTTATTACCAAATCTAGTAATTATGATGGCAGTTGTTATACCATCAAAATAATCATACTGGCCTCCAATGATTAAATGCCTGCTATATCCCTGGCAAGGAGTCCTGGTGTGGTGCTATGGGATAAGCACTGGATTGCTAACCCCAAGGTTGGCAGTTCAAACCCACCAGCTGCTCTTCAGAAACCCTATACAAGGTTGCTATGAGTCAGAAACAACTCGACAGCACTTAACAATAACATGTCCCTGGCAAAGGAGGTCTGGTGGCACTGTATGTTAAACACTGGACTGCTAACCACAGGTCAGCAGTTCAAGCTTGCCAACCCATTTCACTGGAGAAAAATGGGGCTTTCTACTCTTGTAAAGGTTTACAGCCTCGGAAACTATACAGGGTCACCAGGAATCGAAATCAACTCAATGGCAGTGGGATGTCCCTGGCAAGGGGCCCTGGTAGCACAGTAGGTTAAGCACGGGGCTATTAACCACAAGGTCAGCGGTTCAAGCCCACCAGCTGCTCCCCAGCAGAAAGATGAGGGTGTCTACTCTCTGGGAGGTTTATAGGAATGTACACTGCACAAGAGTCCTGGTGTGGTGCTGTAGGATAAGCACTGGATTACTAAAGTCAGCAGTTCAAACCCACCAGCCACTCCTTGGAAACTCAATACAGGGTTGCTATGAATAGGAACAGACTGGACGTCACTTAACAACAAAAGGCACTGATCTTAATCCCGTTCACTGTTGTATCCCCAGCATCTAGACCAGGGGCCGGCACCAAGTAGATGCTCAATAAATATATGATGAAGAGAGGAAGGGGTAAGGGAAGGCAGGAGGGAGAAATACATGAACTGGATTCCTAAATGACTCTTCGCAGGTGGGACTTGCAGAGTGAGGGGCTTCCTCCTACCCAGATGGGCAATGAACTCCTGGGAAATGTCCATCCAGCGCAGCAGCTGCTGCAGGAAGCCAAAGGCAAAACGCTTCTCAATGGAAGACGTGTCCAGCTCCATGTCCTTGAGGCCTCTGTGTAGAGAGGCAAAGAGGTGAGTACAAATTAGGTCTCTGCTTTCTATGCCCTAGCGTCTGGGAGCTCCGTGGCCCTGAAGGATAAGCACTGGACTGCGAACCACAAGGTCGTCAGCGGTTTGAGCCCATTAGCCGCTCTGTGCAGGAGAAAGATGAGGCTTTCTGCTCTCACAAAGATTTAGTGTCTGAAATCCTACACAGGATTGATAGTCGGATCCGACTCCACCTCCTCTACCACTAGTCCCGCCCAGTTGCCCCGGCCACACCTCTCGCAGGCTCTTTCCTCTTTGACTCCGCCTCTGCTCACTGGAGCCCCGCCTCTCCCTGGCTTCCTAAACTCCCAGCCCGCGTACCTAGTAACCGCATAGCCGTTCATCTGCAGGAACTTCAGTAGCTCCTGGGCCTTTTCCCGATCTCGTGCTTTCTCCTTGGCAGTGAGCGTGTCGTAGGGGACCAGCAAGGGGTGGGTCCCACCACCTGGGACAGCAAAGACCGGAAATCAGGGAGCTGGAGAGTGCCTAGGGCTCTCTCACTGATTGGGGCTCCCTCCTGTGGTTCATTTCGTGCATCATTATAGTTAGTAACTACTATCTGTAAGCATAACCAAAGCAGTGCTTTCTGTAAATTAACTCATCATAACATCATGGCCATCAAATTTCCATTTACATTGCTAAATGCTATCTTTATCCTCATTATACAGAGAAACTGAGGCTCAGGGTGGTGACGGTACTTGTTCAGAGTCCCATGGTGGAGACATGGCTCTAACCCTAGACCCTGTGTCTAAGGGACAGAGGAGCAGGGGGTCTGTGCAGATGGGGCGGGTGCCCTCACCCTTGGCCTCCAGCTCCTGCTTCTTCTTCCGCCCCCACGTGTTGTGGTAATTCTCTGCAAGCTGTTCCGCCATGGCCTGGGGGAGGATGCGCAGAGTCGAGGACCAGATTCTGAAGTCTTTTCACACAACAGACGTCGCCATAATCCTTCCCCACCAACACACACACACAAATCAGCGACTAGGGATCTTACCTGCAGCTCTCGGGACAGGGTAACTACACTGAGGTCAGGGGGCTGGGGATTGTAGCCTTCTCGAGGGTCATAGGTCTGGGAGGATAAGGAAGAGAAGGGGGCTTGAGGAGCTAGCAACAATTCCAAGTCAGCCCCTCCTCTAGGCTCCAGCCCAGCCTAAGCCAACACTTTCAGCTCTTCCCTTTTCCTGTACTCCTCCCCAGCCCACCCTCTCTCCACAATGCACCGCTCCTCTCCCAGATGGGCCCTATGTTTCTGCTTCTCACCCCACCGGATCCCGCCCCACCCTCACCCCCACCCTGCATCCACCTGGGCACTCTGGGATATCTTCCGTGTTTTTTTCTTCTCCGTCTTTTCTTCCTCACCCTCCCTGGCCTTCTCTACTGTCCATTCCCAGGCAATCATGGCCTTCAAGGACTCCTTGATGGGCCAGCGATAGATCTCTTTGTCCTAGGGTGGACAGGGGCAGCGTGCATGGAATGGGTAAGAAGGAGGTGGGGGAAGAGCCCCTATCTTCCTCTCCTGTGTAGCTCCATTGGCCACAACATCCAGGGAAGGAAAAAGCTCTTGTCAAGGCTAAGGAGTGGTCTAGCCAGGACCCTTAATTACCTGCTCCTAACTCCCATTATCCCATTTTACATGTGGTAAAACTAAGGCTCGCTTCAAAGTCTGTGGTTCTAAAGGGAGAGGTAACCCCTCTAGAAAAAAGTGTGAGGGGAGGCAGTATACATGGATGAGGGAGGAACCCTAACCTATGAGAATTTGGATCTAGGTGGATCTGCAGTTAAAACTCCTCCCTGAACCCCCAAATTTAGGGGTTTCATTTTAGACCCCCAACATTGAGCTGCAAGTCTTGGTCACCTTCTCTGAAAAGGTCTTATAGGGTCTCAGCATGTGGTGGGTCTTCAGGTCTTCATCTATATTCTCCCCATATGACCAGTTGTTTTGAATCTGGAGGAAGAAGGGGTGGGGGTGAGGGAAGGTGATGCCAAGATTGGGGGAGGGAGTAAGCAGCAGCCTTGGAGAGGGTCCCAGGGGAATCTAGAAGTCTTGGGAAGACTGGAGATCTTGAGGAAAGTTGGGGGTCCCAAGGGAATTGGGGTTTCCCTGTGCCTAGGGAAAAGTTGGGGTCCTGGGGAAGGGCGGACCCCAATGCCAACCTTGTCGAAGGCCCACTTCTCGTGCGTGTACTCTGCGTACTTGTTAATAAAGGAGTCGAGCTTCTCGGGTATGATCACACTACCGAGTGACAGAGGAGAAAGTCAACAGATATTGGGGCCAGCCCCTTCCTGTCCCTCCCTGGTTTTCCTGTCCCAGCTCCCAGGCCTCACTTGAGGGTCTCCACAGGCCGGGGGTCAAAGTTGCCTTCAGCATCCACTGTGGCCTTTTTCTCAGCCTTGGATGAGTACGAGGCATCCACATAGTCAGGGGGCAGAGCCCCTGCAATGGCACACAGACAAGGCATGACCATCCGGTATAGCTCCTGGTCATACTTCTGCAGATGCCAGAGTGGGACAGGGGGAGGAGTCAGTGCAGGCCTGCCTGAGCCTTCAAATCCGGGAGCTCCAAGATCTCAGACACACACCCTCCAGCTATCAACTCTCCCCCCGAACCTCAAAACTTGAATTATGCACCCAATCCCTAAAACCCAAATATTAGATCCACTTGGTCCCTCATATTACCACTCTCCAAGCTCTGGCCCCAACCCATAGATCTCCCCAGATCCGAACCAGATGCCCCAAACTGGTACCCCCCAAATTTGTACCCCAAGTCCTCCACACAGGTCCCTTTTCAGGACCCCCTGAGTGACCCAGACCTTATGGGCCAAGGAGTCAAAGATGCCCCAGAAGAGTTTACGAGTGAGGTGCAGTTCTTCCTCGGAGGTGACCCCAAAGTTGGCCCAGCCTGTGGGAAGGCAGTAGTACTTCCAGCAACGCTCATAGTGGTTCGTGAGGAGCTGGCCAGGACCAAGAGGGGGACAAACAAATGAGGAGAAAGTGGATGGCAGGCATGTAAAGACTTAGGGAGGTTCAGGGGTGCACTAGGTCAGTGCTTTTAAGTTAGAAAAGGGGTGTGGACCATGCCAATTGCTTATAAGGAAAGAAATGAATACTTTCTGGTGAGTGGTGCTGGATCATTTGCCAGGCAAATTTAGCATTCTGAAGGAGAGTTTAAAGAACACTGATGGCACAGTGGGTTAAGCCACAAGGTCTGTGGTGGTTCAAACCCACCCTTCGCTCTTTGGGGAAAAGATGAGGCTGGCTGCTCCTGTAAACACTGAAGGTCTCAGAAACCCTATATGGCAGATCTACTCTGTCTTTTAGGGTCGCTATGAGTCCGAATTGACTTGACAGCGCTGGGTTTTAAATGTAAGAATCAGGGTGGGCACTAAACCAGAGCTGGCTTTGTCTGGAGCAGCATGGGTAGGGTGATGTGCAAACAGACGTATGGATGAAATGATTTGTTCTTAAACAAATTAGCATGTCAAAGAAAACATAAGCAGGAGCCTTGGTGTGGCACTGAGGGATAAAACACTGGACCGCAAAGTCGGTTTGAACCACAAGGTCGATGGTTCAAAGCCACCGGTCACTCCTTAGAAACCCTATACAGGGTCAACAACAACAAAAACATGTAAGTAGTAACTGGGAAAGGCCTCATCATCCAATATGCAAATTTGAAATCAACAGCTGATTTTAGATGCCATTGAATTGGTTCTTACCCTGTATAGGGTTTCTGAGAAGCAACTGGTGAATTTGAACTGCCGACCTTGCTGTTCAAACCGACTTTGCAGTCCAGACCATAAATCCACAGTGCCACACGAGGACTCCCTAGCTGTGCTGGGTGAGGTTGACATGAACCCCATAATCTAAGGGCAGAGCAAGCTGGTGGGTTAAGAGTGGAGGCGAGCTTGCTGGTACAGACGTGCCCTCACCTTGAGCGGCATCTTGGCAAACTCGTTGAGGATGGGCACGTCGAACACTAGTCGCCGCAGCAAGTGCTGCAGCATGGACGGACGGATATACCTGCGGAGGCACACACAGGGCAGAGAGTGGGATCAGGGATGGAGGCCTCCCAGGCTCGCGGCTCCTCCCGCCCCCCAGGCAGGCCCCACCTGCAGAGCGCCATTAGGCAGTCCTCGATGACGTCGCGCTGCGCTTTGGTGAGGGAGCGGCCACGGGACAGGCGGTAGATGGTGTGAAGCATTGAATCCACCATGATGGCGCGGTGTTCAGTTCCCGCAAAGAGAGGCGCACACTTGGTGATGAGCGGCAGCACGGCCAGGCAGAGGTAGCGGTTCAGCGCCAGCGCCATCTCAGTGGTGCTGAAAGTGGCCTGGGATGTGCCGGGGCCACAGGGTGGAGTCATCAGATCTGCTGCCTGCAAACATGCCTAGGGCTGCCCTGAACCAAACTCAGTAAGTGGGGCCCGACCCATAGGGGCCCTCAAGGGCAAAGTGGGACTACTCCTTTGGGTTTCTGAGATTGTCAGTCTTTCTGGGGGCAGACAGCCTCGTCTTTCTCCTCAGGAGTCACTGGTGGGTTTTAACTGCATTTACTACAGCATACCTGATTTAATCCTTAGATTCCCTAAATCTATATAGCCAGTTAGAAGCCCAATGCTTAATCCACAGTACCACCAGAACGCTCTCTGCTCTGGTCAGCTCTGGGCAGCTGTGTCCATCTCAGTCACCCCTCTCAAACAAGCGACTTCCATGTCCCTGCAACCCAGTGGTATGAATTGAATTGCACCTACCTCCAACCTCCTTATGTGTTATAAATCCTAACCTCTAGTGGTTACTAACACCTAGCCTGTGGTGTGGCGCTGTTAGGATAAGCACTGGACCACAAGGTTGGTTAGAACCTCAAGGTCAGTGATTCAACCCTATACAGGGTCTCCATGAGTGGAAACCAACTCAGTGGTACTTCACATCAGCAACACAGCATGACTGTGGTTATAATCCCATTCGGAAATGAGTTATATTTATTATGTTAATGAGACCAATTAGTGTAGGTGTACCTGGAGTCCTGGTGTGGCGCTGTGGGTTAATGTGCTGGACTGCAAAGTTGGTTTGAACCGCAAGGTCAGTGGTTCAAGCTCACCAGTCGCTCCTGTTGTTGTTGTTGTTAAGTACCATGGAGTCGGTTCCGACTCATAGTGACCCTGCACAGGGTTTCTGAGGCTGTAAGTCTTTATGGGAGCAGAATGCCTCATCTTTCTCCTGCAGAACAGCTGGTAGTTTTGAACTGCCGACCTTGAGGTTAGCAACCTGATTTGTAATTTGGACAATGGCTACCCAAAATGGGGGCGGGGGTGTGTGCCTACAAAGGCAAGAAGTGACTGGCTTACAAGCTTTCAAGAGGGAACCTAGATCCAGAGGGTGTGGAAGAAGGTAGAGTCTCCACTGAATAGTATCCAATCTGTCTGGCAGGGCTGTTGAAATGAAACGCATAGTTCTCTTGATTGGGTGATGATGCATGGAGGGGGTTGTAACCATGGCAATGAAACGATATTCAATAGGATGAATGTAAAACTAATGTTCTCCCATGTAAACTTTCACATAATTCACAATAAAACATTTTAAAAAAAGATAATGGAACTCTTGGACCCAGAGTCAGTGACATAGCCACAGAGGACTAGAGTGGAGAGTGAAGCATCCAGTTGATAAGAAGAGAGGGCACATGCATAAGAACACCCACACTTGCAGATAATACCCACTTGACCTGGCTTCAATGGCTGGATGATCAGAGCTCAACCAGAAGAAGAAAGAGGAGGGAAAAAAGAGTAATCTGATACAATTTGATGAACTTGACATAGACCTATGGATGCAGTAGCTCAAAAGAGGGAACAAATCTTTACAGCGAGGATCATTCCCACCTCCTCCACACACGGAGAGGACAGGGATGGGCAACTTGCACACTGGCTACCCAGAATGGGGGCTACAGAGGCAAGAAGTGACTGGCTTACAAGCTTTCTAGAGGGAACCTAGATCCAGAGGGAGCAAGGTAGAATCTCCACTGAGTAGTATCCATTCTACCTAGTCAGGGGTGATGAAAGGAGATGCGGATAGGTCTCTTGCGATACAATAGCGAATAATTGTTATCAGGACCAATTGTGAAGGCTGGAAATGTAAAGATGGACATTTTGGGGCAAAGGAAGGGGAGTGATTAACCTTGCAGTCTAGGAGTGGAGGTCCCTGGGACCATCGAGGGAGAAAAGCAGAGAAAGGAACCCTACCCAGAGAAGCAATGATGCCAGGGATGGAGGCAGAGACGATGATGTGGGGAGATGGAGCGGCTGGAGACTTTGACCCCGGAGAGGGAGAGGGGCTGTATGTGGGCTTGCAGGGTATACCCTTTGGTTGATGGATGATGCATGGAGGGGATTGCAAGCATTGTAATGAAACGTAATATATGATTCGTTGAATGTAAAACTGATGATCTGCTCTGTAAACCTTCACTCAGTTCACAAGAAAAAGTTAAGAAAAGAACATTCTACGCTTGCTGTCTCTAACACCTCTCCTCTCAGGCTCTCTGAAATCCTCTCCAGTTAGGCTTCCATACCCTCTTGCTAAACCAGTATCAATTCTCAGTCCTCAGAGTTCTTGTCCTGGTAGTGGTTGTTGTCCACAGGTGCCTGTGTGTCCACAGTGCTGAACCATCATTGAAAATGATTCTTTCTTATAACCCAAGGTCTTAGAGATTCTCACCCACCTTTTCCTAGAACTCAAGAGGTTTGGTGTTTTTTTTGTTTGTTTGTTATTTTTTTTTAGTTTCTATCTTAATTTGGGAGGTGGGGCGGACTATGATATATTTAAGATCCTATACAAGATTAAGGAGCTCTGGTAGCGTAGTGGTTATGAATCAGGCTGTGAACCTTAAGGTCAGCAGTTCAAAACTACCAGCTGTTCTGCGGGAGAAAGATGAGGCTTTCTGCTCCCATAAAGATTTAAAGCCTCGGAAACCCTGTTACAGGGTCGCTATGAGTCGGAACCAACTCCACGGCACAAAACAACAACATACAAGATTAGGAGTCCTGATGTGGCATTGTGGGTTAATGCACTGGACTGCAAGGTTTTGTGAGTTGCAATGAAGACGGTTCAAGCTCACCAGCTGCTCCTTGGCAACCCTATCTATACAGGGTCGCTGTGTGTCAGAACTGACTCGATGGCACTTTAATAACAACATACAAGATCAAACAAACGTACTGGTGCTGCTTTGATTCTCATAGCCCATCTCATGCCCCTCTCTGGAGGCAGGGAGGGTGGTGGCCAGTCAGGGCAGGGCTGCTCACCGTGTCCAGAGAGGCCGCTGCTCTCATATCAGGCAGAAACCCCACATCCAGCACATGCAGCAAGAAGTCTTGGTTCTCGATGCCATACACACGGTCCAGGAAGAGTACCATGGATGCCTTGTGGTCCGGCACAAAGGATGCTGACATCTTCGGCTGTACCAGAGCCCCATCTGTGGGCACAGAGGACAGGGGTCAGCCATGCCCTCCCTGGCATCACCCCCTTGCTGAATCTGGCCCCTCCGTACCTTTGCCCAAGGTGGGGATCTGCAGTGGGAGGCTGATGATGCCCACAAGGTCATCCAGGGGCACGAGGGAGCGCAGGATGGCACGAATCCGCAGGGCCTCGCCCTTGCCGGCTTGGATCAGCTGAAGGGGCAGATGGGCATGTGATTGAGTCACTGCTCCCTTTCACCCTTTTCTGTCACACTGGAGGGCTACAGCAGGTCTCCTTTTCTTGTAGCTAACTCTAGAATTCCAGAATGGGCCTGAAACTGTGGGGCCTCCTAACCACTGAAAAAGTACTCCCAGCTAGACAAAGAGGGGACGCTGTGTTTCTTCCCTCAAAGCTGTCTGCTACATTAGCAAACCTTCCTTGCCAAGAGTACTTTTAACAAAGGGTACTTGTAAGACACCAGAGCTGCTTGGACACCTTAATTCATAATTCACTGATCTCTGGGAAACAGACCTAAATTGACAGCTCTATATTCTTTGTGAAACTGGCCATTCCTTCTCCCATGGGTGCAGATCTAAGATGCAATCAACTCTAGCTCTCTCAGAATTTCTTATGTATAGAGAGTTAGAAGGGCTATTCTCATTTAAATGAACTGGTGGTGAGCAAGGAGATGCCAGAGGTTGTTACCTTCCCAAGTCAATTACTGTGTTCCCTGCAACTCCTATTCAGACATCCTTCCTTCAGGTTCCTGACTTATCAGAGTATACTCAGCTGCCTCCTCTGGTTGCCACTGTGGGACCACTCATTCCAATCCTTTGCTTGCACCTCCAGGGCCCAGTGCAAACCCTCAGAACTGTCAGTGTCTGGTGATGGGTCTGTCTCTCCCGGGACTAGGAGATCCGTGAGGGTGAGGGCTGAGACTGTCTTGGGGACTGTTGTGTCCCCAGCATTGCTTAACCCACACAATGAGTGCTCAATTTATGTTGCTCAATAAAGGGCAACTCATGCCCTTCGGGGGGCCCGCCCCGCCCTGGCCATCTCAGGCTCACGTGCATTTCCGGCGCGCAGCGTCCCAGTAGATCAATCAAGGCAGCGTAAAAGGACATGATGGCGTGTCCCAGGTGTACCCGGTTTTCTTCAGGGTGCTCCTCCCCAAAGCTGCAGGGAAGGCGGATGGGCTGGGTGGGTGGGCAGCAACGGGGCACGGGAGGACGGGCTACCTGCTGGTGGAGGGAACTTGGAGAGACTCACTGCTCCCGCCGGCGGTCCCTGCGCACGCCAGGGCCGTCCCGCGCCGGGTCCTCGGAGATGCGGATGGCTTCCTCGATGGCGCCCAGCAGCCCTGAGCCGCCCTCGCCTCGCAGCGCCGGTCCGAAGCATTCGGGCTTGCGGATGAGCAGCCGCACCACCACGTTGGCGTTCTCTTCCACGCTCTCACCTGCGGTCCGCGGGATCGGGAGAGATCAGAAGACACCCCTACCCTCTCCCCAGCAGCCACACAGCCCAGCTCCTAAAGGGATAACGCCAGGTTCCTGTCCACTTCCAGGACCCTACCCTGTGCCCACTTTGAGGGCCAGGCTCGCCCCACCACATCCTATCTCACCATTGACGAAGACGGCAAATCGTAGGAAGTCCAGGTAGCGCTCGCCACCACCTGGGTTCCAGCCGATGTCGGGGTACCCTTTGGCCAGGAGCATGGGGCAACTTTGTAGACCACAGCCTGCCAGGTAGGACACCACCTGGGTGGGGGGGAGGCGGGCAGGGGGTTCAGCCAGTGGCCAGACACACACCAGTCTCCTCCCCAAGGCTCAGGTCCCTGAGCCCCAACCTAGAGCCCCTCTCTGGAATTCTTGTTGACCTCCTTCTTGTTGGCCTCTGTGTTCTCACCTCATTCCCCACCCCACCCCCCACCTCCCTCACCAGGAGCCATTGAACTCCTGAGTCAGACCACTTCTCTGCTGGAGACCCTCTGTGGTTCCATCTCACTCAGAGGAAACAGCAACATCCTTCCTGTACTCACAAGACCCCACACCTCTACCACCTCCCTGCCCTCATTTCTCATCACATTCCTCTCACTCACTGTGTTCCATTCACATGGCCTCAAACTCACCAGGGTCATGCCAGCCTCAGGGCCTTTGCACTGACTGTTCCCTGTGCCTGAAATGCTCTTACCCTGACGTCTAACATGGCTCCCCTTTACCTCCTTCAACACTCTACTCAAATGTTCTTTTCTCAGTGAGACTTTCTCTTGACCACCCTTCCTGACACTTGATATTCTACTCACCAGTAGCTAATACACTACATATACCTTCTTGTATAGTAGCCATCTTCCAAACTAGATCATCAGCACTGTAAGGACAGGGATTTTTGTCTGTCTTGATCACAAAGCAACCCTATCGCCTTGGACTGGTCCCTAAATATAGTGGTGGTGGTCATCAAGTTGGTTCCAACTCATAGCGACCCTAGATTTCTGAGGCTGTAAATCTTTATAGGAGCAGAAAGCCTCATCTTTCTCTTGCCAAACAGCTGGTGGATTAGAACTGTTGACTTTGCAGCAAGCAGCCCAACATGTACTTATCAGGACTCCCCTCTATAAAGACTGTTGTTGTTAAGTACTGCTGAGTCAGTTCTGACTCACAGCAACCCTCAATGTAAAGAAAACAAAAATCTTCATAACTGGACCAATAAATAAAGAAAGAAAAGATTGAAGTTGCCAAAGATTTCATTTTGCTCGGATCAATCATCAACACGGAAGCAAAGGTCAAAAATCAAGTAGCGTATTGTAGTAGGCAAATCTGCGGCACAAGACCTCTTTAAGGTGGTTAAGAGCAAAGATGTCAGTTTGAGGACTAAGGTGCACCTGACCCAAATCATGGTATTTTCAAAATAGCCTCATATGCATGTGAAAGTTGGACAGTGAATAAGGAAGACTGTAGAAAAATTGATGAGTTATGGTGTTGGAGGAGAATATTAAAAGTTGGAAGAAGTACAGCCCGATTGCTCCTTAGATGCCAGGATGGGGAGACTTTATCTCTCATACTTTGGACATACTATATGGAGGGACCTGAAGAAGGACCTCAAACTTGGTAATGTGGAGGGTCAGCAAAAAAGAGGAAGGCCCCCACTGAAATGGACTGACAGTGGTAACAACAGTGGGCACAAGCGTAGCAATTATTGTGAGATTGATGCAGGTCGCTATGCACCTAACAACCACATAGGGTTTCCATGGAGCAGCTGGTGGGTTTGAACCACCAACCTTGTGGTTAGCAGTCCAGTGCTTATCTTACATAACTCCTCTATACATAGTTCCTATTGTTGTTAAGTGCCATCAAGTCAGTTCCAACTCATAGCAACCCTATATAGGGTTTCCAAGGAGCAGCTGGTAGGTTTGAACAGCCGACCTTGTCATTCTCAGTCCAGTGCCGATCCAACAGCGCCACACCAGGAGCCCTCTATATGCAGTAGGTACTCCATTGGTAAGCACTGTCGAGTTGGCTCCAACCCATAACAACCCTGTATAGGGTTTCCGAGCCTGTAAATCTTTACAGGAGCAGAAAGTCTCATCTTTCTCCCACGGAACCACTGGTAGTTTCGAACTGCTGACCTTGAGGTTAGCAGCCCAACTCGGAAGCACTATGCTACCAGAGCTCCTTAGGCATTCCATAATGTGTGTTAAATGGAAAAGAATACAATAACACCTAACCGTTACTGAGCACTTACTATTTTAAATGCTTTCATGGATTGACTCATTTAACCCTCCGAACAAACCTATGATGATATTCATTCTACATCACAGAAGTTGTGGAGAACTTAGTCACCTGACTGAGATCACACTTCAAGGAAGAGAGGGGGATGGGAGTTGAACCCAAGTTGCTGAGCTCCAGATCCCTCACCCTTCATTGACCCTGTATTGGGCAGTGCTGAGCACACAGTGGTGACTGAGACAGCCCTGGGCCTGGCCCTCATGATACTCCCAGTGCATTGGGACAGACAGACCCATCCCAGAGAGCAACAGCCCAGGGAACAACACAGAAGTAGAGGTGCACAGGGCCAAGCCACGTCACAGGCCACACAGCTGGGTGTGGTGGAGCACGGTACCCCATCAATGAGCATCTGGATACTGTCCTTTTCCTCCAAATTACTGGCCTTCTGATTTGCCCCCAGATTGTTAGGCCCCCTAGTGGCCTAATCTAGTAGGAGACCCCAAGAAGATCATCAGGACTCGAGTTCGATGCAAAAGCAAGAGGTTTATTTACCAACGCGCTGGGGTCCACCTTCACTCCTAAAAACAGGAGACAAGGCTACCTTTGCCAACGCGCTGGGGTCCACCCTCACATAGACTCTTGAAAACAGGAGCTGAGGGCGACCTAGACTAGATCAAACATCTGACTGTGACACACCTCATAGAGAAGTAGTAGAAAACATCTGATGGCAAAACAAGAGTAACCCTGAAGCTTTAAGAGAGTGTATTATCACAGAAATGCATCAGTCCACTCACATGGGCATTTGTACAATGCAAGACCTCCTGAGAGAAGCAGAGATCAAAATTCGTAATGCTAACTCCAAGATTGAGCACATTGTTGCTGTCTGTAAAGCGTGCCAGCTCACCAACACAGCTAGAACCAAAGCTAACCCAGGCTGTAAAGTGAAAAGAGATCAATCTGGTGCCTGCTAAGAATTAGACTTTTCAGAAGTAAAACCCAGAAAATATAGTTACAAGTATCTGTTAGTCTTTATAGATCTGCCTTTATTTCCAAAGTAAGTCAGAGTTTAGCTAAAGTACTAGGGGGCCTAACAAGATGATCCAGAATTGCCCCTTAGGATGGGACTGAGAGGCTAGGTAGAAGCCAATCTCCTCCCAGACCAGAAGGCCAACCTCCACCCCCCATACCTTTTCCAGGTCCTGCTCCTGCAAGGCCAAGGCCAGCTCATTGTTGTCAATGACGGAGGCGGCTGCCACATCCAAAGGTGTGGAGCCCTGCATACCTGTGGGGACGAGAAGCATTGAGAATGATCTTCCAGAGATGCAGCACAGCCCTCTTGCTCCTGCTTGTCTCATCTCCTCTGGAAAGTCCTCCGTGACCACGTCCTTTCCAGGTTAGGTCAGGTGACTCCTCTGGACTGTGTTTCCCCCATTCCAGTTCTGACCTCCCTGGGTTGTTGCTGCCTGGGATGGGTCTGGCTGTCTTGGTCACCACTGTGTGCTCAGCACTGCCCAGTACAGGGTCAAACCCAGGAGTGAGGGTGGATGTTTGTTGAATGTGTGAGTGAGCCAGAGGATGAGTTGGGACAGACCTCACTGGTGGATTTCCAGGAGTGGACTCCATCAGGCAGTCCCTGGGCTTGGGGGTGCTTACCCAAGCCGATGCCACTGTTCTCCAGCAAGTAGCTCAGGTGGTCGAACATGGAGCGCTGGTTCTGCCGGCTGATGCGGCAGAAGTAGCAAAGAAAGCGACAGCAACTAGTCACCATCTTGGGGAAGCGGATTTCCTGGGGGCAGGCAGGGTGGGTGGCTGATCAGTGCCTGCCCTGGATGGCCCCATGTCCTGAGCTCCTCACCAACCCCCTGCCCCTTACCTTGGACTCGCCACCCCCGAGAACATTCACCATGACCTCCATGACTGTCTCGTGCATGCCCAGTGCCCGCATCAGGTTCGGGTGTTGGTAGAAGACCTTGTTGTTCATGATGTTTCTGTGGACAGGAAGTCCCACATGCATGGGGTCAACAGGAGGGACCCGAGACTACAGAGATAGTTTCAGATCTCAGGAAAGCCATCACCCACGACATTTATCAAGTGCTTACACTGAGCCTGGCATGACCCCTCTCAACAAATTTTGACTCTTTTCATTCTTATACCCATTCTGGAATTTAGGGACTATTATTACGCCTATTCCACAGATGAAAAGACTGAGGCATGGATGGAAGGCAGGCTCATGTTGCCCATTGTATTCTTAAGTACCTAAAATGAGACCTGGCAAAGCACAGTTGTTGTTGTTAAATGCCGTAAAGTCAGTTCTGACTCTTAGTGACTATGTGTGAGGTTTCCGAGGAGCAGCTGGTGGATTTGAACCTTGTGGTTCAAAGTTCAGTGCTGATCCTACAGCGTCACACCAGGAGTCCCGGCGCACAACCGTTATTGTCAGGTGCCGTCTTGTTGATTCCGACCCATTGGGTTTCCAAGGAGCAGCTGGTGAGCTTGAACCACCGACCTTGCAGTTCAAACGGCTTTGCAGTCTGGCGCATTAACCCACAGCGCCACATCAGGACTTCACAACAGTAGGTGCTCAATAAATGTTTGCTGAGTAAATGAATGAGATCAGTGGGTGTGACAGGCTTAACACTGTGTGAGTGCTTACTCCTATTATCACTATGATTACTTCTCATGTGTGAAGCCTTATTACAACTCAACAGAGTCATGATTATGCTCCGTTTTATAGCTGAGCAAATTAAGGCTCAAAAAAGAGTAAACCAACTTGTACACTGATGTTCATCGCAGCACTATTTACAATAGCCAGAAGGTGGAAACTATCAACAGATGAATGAATAAACCAAATCTGGCCTTATCCAGTCAGTAGATTACTGTTTGGCCATAAAGAGAAATGAAGTCCTAATGTATGCTCCAACATGAATGAATCTTGAAAACATTATGCTGATTGAAAGAAGTCAATCATAAAAGGGTAAATATTGTATGATCCCACTTATATGAAACGGGCAAATGTATGGAGTCCTGGTGTGGCGCTGTAGGATCAACACTGGATCAATGGTTCAAATCCACCAGCTGCTCCTCGGAAACCCGACACAGGTCGCTTTGAGTCAGAACCAACTTGAGACACTTAACAAGTGGTGAGAGGGAGAGGGGATTTCTGTTGGTGGTGGTGGAATAATTTGGAAATGGGCAGTAGTAATGGTTCTACAATACGATGAACATAACCAACGTCGCTAAACTATATGTGCAAAAAATGATGAATTGTGAAACATGTGTTATATACATATATTTTAGCACAACAATTTTTTAAAAAAAAGATTAAACCTCATGCCAAGAGTTGTTACTCAGTGAATTGGAGCTGTTACCCTGGCAGTGAGCTGAGAGGTAAGAGCAGAGGACATTACCCAGAAAGATGGGCTAGATGCTGGGGGAGGAAGTATATCACACTGAGGATGGGTTAGAACTCAGGAACGGAAACATGATTGTATCCAGAGGACCACAGAGATCAGGTTGGAGTTGGGGAAGATTCCACTCCCTTCCTTCCCTGGGGATCTGCAGTCAAGGGAGGGTGGGAGGGCTCACCCAATGCTCTGGATCATGAGGTTCTCCTCCTGGGGGCCCATCTGCACAATGAGCAGTGACCGGATCTGGCTGAGGCACTCAAGCAGGCTCATGGTGTCCTCCACAGAAGACAGCGAGATGGTGTATGCCCGCGGCATGGCACGCAACAGCTCCCCAAGCCCATCGTACTGCCGGTGCAGAAGGCTGAACATGGCCCGAACCAGCTCGGGGCTCTGCACGAAGTCTTCCTGGGCCCAACGCACCATCGTATGGGACACCAGCTCCTGCAGAGATTCTGCGAAGGGACCACAAAAAGAAGGACCCTCTTTTAAGAAGGTGTCTCAGCTATGGTCTATACCTTCACCTGCCAGAAGGGATGGATTCTGGGAAAGTTTTTTTGAGTATTCTAATGTCTCTATTCCCTTCATCCTAATTCCCAGACCCTAAGGGTCCTGTCTAAATTTCTGGGGGGAAAAGAAATTCTATAACTGTTAACTGAGAGGCATCATAATCATGCCACCATGCCACATTGAAAGCACAAGTCACAATTCCCTTTGTTCTATAAAGCCACTGCTGATTTTTCATCAGGAGAGACAACAAACACACAGAAAGAAAAACTGTGACGACTTTGGTATCATTTGAAAATGATATCAAAGCAATTCTATTTTATTCACCCTGGTGGTCTTCCTAAGACTCTTCTCCCCTACACCCAGCATCCATTTATCTTTCTGTCTCTCTTTCTCTTCCCTCTCTTTCCTGTCCAGTATTTCTGGGAGAGAACACTGGTGGTCACCTGGCATTTTGGCACATCGGTGTTTGTATTTGTTTACTTGTTGCAATAGTCTAAACTTCTTGAGGGCAGGGGCTTTGGCTTTTCTCTACACTGTACCCCCACCCTACTAACTGACTGGCACAGAGTTAAGCCAACAGGAGTTTCTTGAATAACTCCTGAATCAACATTAGTCTGCATAATAACACATTTGCCTAACATTTAACACAACTGTTCTTCTAGTCCTCAGCCTGGCGATCATTTCACCAAGAGAGAAAACAAAAACAAATAAAAACCGCAAGGACATGGAAGCATGGTACAGGAGTTGCCATCGTCCCGTGGTTCATGGTCCAACAGACGTATATTATGTACCCCAACATGTGGGCCATACCATCAGCATACCTCCTCCCTCACCTCAGCCCTCCATTCTTCCTCTCTTATTCCCTCCCGCTCATCCGCTCCGTCCTCACATTCCTCCTAGTGACCTGCTTGGCCCCAGAACCTCCCCAGGCATCACGGCCCTAGCCTAGTCCTGGTGGCCCCAGTTCTCACGGGGTTTGCTTTCCTCGGCTGGTGGCTCCTCATCAGCTTTCTCCTCCTTCTTCTTCACCAGCCTCACTTTTTCCAACAGACTCATCAAACGGCTGCCCAGAGTGGCCTCCTCCTCTGGTTCTTCCTCCTCCCCCTCCAGCTGAATTCCTGAATTCAAGAAGGGAGGGGATATCATTCATCCGTTTGCTTAGTTATCTGTTCATTCACTTCTTCATTCATCCATTTCTCGTTCATGCATACATTCGGTGGGAGTTAAGGAGGTATCATTTATTTCTTTATCTGTTCAGATGTTTGTTCATTTATTCATGCTTTGAAACATTTGTCATTTAAACCAGTCATTGTAAATATGTTTAAAGAATGAATGGAAACCGTATTTAAAGAAAACAAAATCCTCACAACTAGACCAATAAGCAGCATGGTAGATCGAGAATATCTTGAAGTTGTCAAGGATTTCATTTTATTTGGATCCACCATCAATGCTCATGGAAGTAGCAGTCCAGAAAGCAAACATCATACTGCATTTGCTGCAAAAAAATCTCCTTAAAGTGTCAAAAAGCCAAGATGTCACTTTGACGACCTGACTCAAGCTGTAGTATTTTTTAATCATCTCATCATATACATGCAAAAGTCAGATAGTCAATAAGGAAGATCAAAGAATAATTGATGTATTTGAATTATGATGTTGGCAAAGAATATGGAATGTACCATAATCCATACGGTACTGCCGGAAGAATGAACAAATGTGTCCTGGGAGATATCAAGTGAGAATATTCCTTAGAAATGAGAAAGGAGAGACTGCATCTCACACATACCTTGGACATGTCATCAGGAGGGGCCAGTCCTTGAAGAAGAAGGACATCATGCTTGATAAAGTAGAGGGTCAGTGAAAAAGAGGAAGATTCTCAATGAGAGGAACTGACAGCATGGCTACAGTGGTTGATAAGCTCAAACATACAATGGTGATGAGGAAGGTACAGGACTGGGCATTGTCTCACTCTGTTGTACACAAGGGTGTTAGGAGTTGGGACCAAGTTGATGGCACCTAACAACAATGCCATGCCTAAAAATTAAAAACAAGTATAATGACAACGAATCACCGAATAGAGCATATTTATGAAGAAATGTGCTGTTGGTATTGTTAAGTGCTGTCACGTCAATTACAACTCATAGCGACCCTGAATAGGGTTTCCAAGGAGCAGCTGGTGGGTTTGAACTGCTGACTTTGTGATTCGCAGTGCAGTGCTGATCCCACAGTGCCAAACCAGGAGTAAATAAATAATCTAAAAAGAAACCATATAGATATTCTGAGTCAAAATGTACAGTACCGGAAATGAAAAACCACTAAAAGGTTTCAACAGAATATTTGAGCTGGTCAGAGAAAGACTCAGTGAATTTGAAGATAGGAATATAAAGATTATCCAGTTGGGAAAACAGAAAGATAAAAGAATGAAGAAAAATGAAGAGTCTCAGAGGCCCCTGAGACAGTATCAAGTGCGTAAGAATATACAAACTGGAAGTCTCAGAAAGAGAAGAGAAAAAGGAGTACAAAAATATTTGAAGAACTAATGACCCCAAACTTCTAAAATTTTATGAAAAATATTAATCTATACATCCAAGAAGTTTAATGGTATCCAACTACAACAAATTCAAATAGTTCCACACCTAAACACATCATACTCAAACTGTCTAAAGATAAAGGGAAAATGTTTTAAGCAGCTAGACAAAAAATGGTTTATCACATAAAAGCATACCTTCATAAAATTATCAGCTGGCTTCTCATCAGAAACAATGAAGGTCATTCATTCACCTCTCCATCCAGCTATTTCTTCATCTCTTTCTTTGTTCATCATTTCTTTCTATCAGTTCATACACTCATCCAATTCCCCAGCCTACAGCAATCATCCATGTATCCATCTACCCAAAGACCCATAAACATCTTTCCACTCATCTTCCATCTGTTCATTAAAACATCTATTTGTTCAATCCACCAATAGTCACTTAGCACCACTGTAGATATTTAAGGTCAGGAAGTCTCAGAGAAACTTCAGGAGAGATCACAAGAGAAAGTTGGGGAGATGGGGGTTCTTTGTGAGTCCCTCCCCTTACCACAGTGTGCCAGCAGGTCTTGATGAAAGTCAAGCAACTCTTGTCGAAGGTCGTCAGGGAGAGGACATTCTTCCTCATCGTTACCATCTTTGAAGTGTAATAGCATGTTGATCTAGGAGATCACCAGACAGAAGTTCAGAATGAGGGCCTAAGACTCCAGATCAGGAACTCTTTGGTCAATGACCAAAGGTCCAATTGTGGGTCCCAGTCTAAGGTCATGAGTCCAAGTGTGAGTCAGTGAAGAAGATATGGGAGAGTAGGTATGGGCCAGCGATTGGCAAAGGGTCAGGATCAAAGGTCAGTTGACTCAAAAGTCAAGCTGGTTCTGATAGAGGTATGGGAGTAAAGAATGAATATATTGTTAGGTTCATAGGTCAGATGGGGCTTAGAAGCTGAGAACCACCAGTTATCAGAGGAGGAGGTAGGTTGAAGTCAGGGTTTAGACAGTAAGACCAGCCGGAGGATCGGAAGTACCTGCTCCTGGGGTGGGGAGCGGAACTCGCGAGTACGTCGGGCAGTTTCAGCAGCAGACATAGTGAAGGCTTTCATGAGGAGGCCGTAGCGGCTTCGCTGGTTGTCCTGGAGATTGTCCACATAGCGCTCTGCAAAGGCTGCCAGGGACTCCACACGGTGCTGCAGCTCTTGGTCACAGAAGTACTCCAGAAGGTGGCACATCTGTGGGTAGACAGCCAATGTCACAAGAAGCATGGCAGGACGATCATTAGAAGGACCTTGAAACCTTTCTTGCCATCACATCCCTCCCCATGGCCCTGCCCTGATCCAGTGATCATTATTTCCTATGTGGGTCAGCCTCCAAGATCTCACTCCTCCAACTCACCTCCCACATGGCAATCAAAGGGACATTCCAAGCTGGCATCACTGTATGTACAGCTGTTTGCATCTTCACCACTCTACACTGCCTCAGGACATAGCCCAAACTCCTCAAACTCCACTAGGCTCTGTGTCTTCCAGCCCAGGTGGGATGGACACTGGAACAGAAAGACCCAACCTACCTGTAACTTCACAGACTCTGGCAGCTTCATCTGCAGCAGCCCCTCCTCTAAGCCTTCTTTTTCCCCTTCTGCTGCCTCTTCTTCTTCCTCTTTTTCCTCATCTTCCTTCTCCTCTGCTTCTTCTTCCTCATCCTCCTCCTTCTCTTCTTCATCCTCTTCCTCCTCTTCTTCCTCTTCCTCTTCTTCTTCCTCAGTGAACACTTCAGGTTCAATCATCTTCAGAATCTGTTTTACATCCTCATCACCAAAGACACCCATCACCTATAGAGAAAAGTCTGAGTCCTTCACTGGTGCCTAAAGGGTCTCCATAATCAGGTCTCGCTTCACTTCCCAGCCCTGCTGTTTCTACACATGACAGATTCATTCCCACATTGGTTCATATGACTCCTCTGGTAGGTAGGAATGGCCTCAACCTGCCTCATTCCCTACCCACTTGAGATCCTCTCAGGTCCACATCCTGCATTGCACACAAATGGCCCAGACCACATAGCTAAACATGAGCACTTCTCCTTTCACAGGTAAGTGGCCTTACTCCCAAGGTTGAGCACATAGGGCTTTAGGACCAAGATGCAGCTTACACTTGATGGAGACCCTCATGGCTCCCTTATGCCTCCCAGCATACAACATATCTCAGTCAACATAATGAAAATGCTAATACAGGGAAAAAGAGCGGGTAGATGAAAGGGAAGAAATGTGAAGAGTGAGAAAATGAGACAAAAAGAGGTGGTTGCTAGCTGAATTGATAAATGGAATAGAAATTTGAAGGGGAAAGAGTAGATGGGTGATGAATAGATGGCGAGATGAAGTTAAAGGTGCAGGAATGGATGATAGGTGAATGGGTGGGTGGCAAAAGGGTAAATAATGTATAGATATGTGGCTAGGTGGATGGATGGATGGATGGATGGATGGATGGACATGTGAGAAGGTAAATGAGTGGATGGGTAAACAGATCAATAAGCAAATAGTGATTGGTGTAGGGTAGAGTGGATTGATGGGTAGAGTTTACATGAAAAGTTGGATGGATGGATATATAAATGAATAGACGAGTGAATGAATGAGTATATAAGATAAATGATGGATAGAGGGATGGGTAAGTATAGGTTTGTGGGTTAATGGATGAGTGCATGGGTGGCTGAAGAGATGTATGGGTGGATGAATGGATGAGTGGATGGATGAGTGCATGGGTGGCTGAAGAGATGTATGGGTGGATGAACAGATAGGTAGAAGATGGAAAAATGGATCTGTGGATGGTTGTATGGGTGGAAGTATGCAGATGGATGAATGCATAGGTGGAAGGAGGAGGCGGTTGGATGCACAGAAGTAAGAAAAGATAAGTAAATGGGCAAGTATATGAAAAGATGGAATGGTACATGTCTACTATTCTGGTGATGATGAACAAATGGATTGAAGCTAGGTAGATGAATATCTGTATGTGTGGATGGATGTGGGAAAACAGACAGGTGAGTGAATTAGATGGGAAGTTGAGTGTATGGATGGAAGGAAGGGAAGGTGGACAGAGGACAGATGGATTGAGGAATAGGTGAGGAATGATGGTCAGTTGGATGGATGAATAAAAAGAAGAAATATATGAATAAATGATAGATGAATGGGTAAATGTGAAGGATGGGTAGGGTGAAGGACGGACAAACTGAAAGGTGGATGGAGACATGGATTGCGTTGTTTGGGCGCATAAACGGGAGGAGGATTGATTTAGGTGAGGAGCCCTGGTGGCATGTGAGTTACGTGTTTGGTTAATAATCACAAGATCAGCAATTGAAATGTGCAAGAATAGGACAGAGGGAAGCAGGCGGAACTCATTACCAAAAGAGTAGACACAAGCTTGAGCACAGGCACAAACTGGAACTCCACAGAGCCCCCGACGGGATCGCGAGCGTGCTGCCCACCATCTCGTACTGCCTCTCCCATCATTCTCAGCGCCCTGTCCCGCAGGGCTTCCAGAGGGATGGCAGGACTGAGACGGGCCGGGGCTTCTGCTATCTTAGCATTCGGCAGGGCAGCCACAAAACAGGGGGGTGAGAAATGATGCGGGGGCCGCAGCGAGGTGGTGACCCCGACGCCAGGCAGGCCGTGGCGGCGGGGGCCATTATCCGCTCCTTTTTCAGGTGGGAAGAGCGTGATGGAGCAAGTCTCGGGCGTGAGGGGCACTATGTATTCGGAGAGCATGCTGCGTCGGCTGCGGCAGGCACTCTCGAGGTGGATGCTGATAAGCAGGTCGTAGTAGCCTGCGCGCAGCGCGCCCGGCAAGTGGGCATCCTCCAGCGTGTGCAGCAGTTGTGCCTGGTCCACGTGGCTGCACAAAGCATGCGCCACGCGGGTGTTGCCCAGCGCGCACACAGCGCGGTAGAGGCGGAGGGTGTGAGAATGGAAGCGCTGCAGGTCCAGGCGCTCGGACAACTCCAAGATGTCCATGCACCTGCAATGGACGTGGGGGGACACAGACCACAGAAAGAGAGATGCTTACGTAAGCATTGGTGGTTTCATCAGGGAATTCTGCTGCTGTTCTACTGCGTCTGGAAGGAGCTCTGGTGGCCTAGTGGTTATGAATCAGGCTGCTAACCTCAGGGTCATCAGCTCGAAACTACCAGCTGTTCCGAAGGAAAGATGAGGCTTTCTGCTCCCACAAAGATTTATAGCCTCAGAAACCCTGTACTAGGTCGCTATGACTCGGAACCGACTCCACAGCACATAACAACAACAACAATACAGGGTGTGGGATCCATGAGAAGGTCCATGGGGCTGGATCTAGGAGTCCTTCAATGGTTCTGAAATCACTAGGGGTCTGTTGTTGTTAAGTTCCCACTCATAGTGACCCCTTCAACACATCCCTTGGGTGGTTTGGGACCCTGGAGAAAGCCTCGTGACCCTTAGATGTATCTGGGATTCCCAGATTGCGTCTGAACCTGCTCCAGCAGGTCTGGTTTTGTTTGAGCACCATTAGAATGTAAACTCCAGGAGGGCAGGACATTTCTGCCTGTTTGTGTGCATGTGTTTCTTTAATTTATATATTCTCAGCATGTAAATCGGGCCTGGCACATGGTAAGTGATCAAATAAATTTGTTGCATGAATAAAAGTATGTTTGAGTGGTGTCTGGGGACCCTGGGGGCTGTGTCTTGAGGTCTTGTGGGGAAATCTGAGCATCCTGGGTTATATGTGAACCTTAGAGGGTTTTGCGTCTCCAGCCTAGAATTCAGCTAGTCATGTAGGAGTTGCTCAGAGCTATTTGTCAGATGGATGAATAAAGGAGAGAATGAGGAATGCCGGAAGTCTCCTGGGGTGGCTCTGGGATCTCTGGTCACATTCTGAATCCTTGGGAGTATTCCTGGCAGCCATGTGAGTACATCTGTAGCCCTGGGTGTATATGAGTTCCCTGGAGTGGGTTTGAGATCTCCATGCAATGTGTCTGAAGAATCCCTGGGTATTCCCAGGAGACCCCAGTGTACATCCAGGCCCCTCTAATATCCAGGGCTCCCTGAGATATGAGGGAGCTTTAGAATTGCATGGAAAAATTCTATCATTGTCTCATTGCATCTTTTCCACAAACTTTTTGAAACCTCCACGTACACCTGGGCTCCTGTGGGCTATTGTCTGGGTTCCTTGATGTGGGTCTAGTTTCCTTGAAATGGGTTTTGGGCCCTCTGGGGTGACTGTGGGGTCCCCTAGGTTATTGTCTGGGTCCCTTGAGATGGATCTAGGGCCTCCTAAGGTGGGCTAGGGGTTTCCTGAGCTGAGTCTGAGATCTTTGAGGTAACTCTGGGGTCTCTTAAGGCCTTCTGAGGTAGATCTGGGTCCCTGAGGTGGGTCTAGGGCCCTCTGAGGTAGGTCTGCATCTTTGAGATAGATCTTGGCCCCTGAGGTGGGTCTAGGGCCCCCTGAGTTGGCACTGGGTCTTCTGAGGTAGATCTGGGCCCCTGAGGTGAGTCGAGGACCCTCTGAGGTGGGCCTGAGTCCTCCCAGGGTATTGCCTGGGGTTCTAGGAGGTGGGGAAGTATGTTGCATCTAGACCCCAGAAGGCTTGCAGTGGCGGCCCACCCCCATGTGGGGGAACTGGTCCTGACCGGTTCTCCTCAGGAATGTGGAGTGCCATCATGATCAGAGGCTCCTCACACTGCAGGGCCCAGCCAAGCCGCTCGCTGGCACGCCGCGTCTCCACCTGCAGGAAGTGGTTGGGCATACGGCTCCACGAGACGGGCATCAGCATCTGCACCTCGAGTCTCGGTGGACACTGTGGGGCTGGGTTCTTGCGCTCACTCAGGAACATGGCGGCTGACAGCGGCATGATGTTCTGGGGGCACAGAGGTGCAGGAATCAGGACTCCCAGCCTGCACCTTCCCGCCACCCTGCCTTCAGGGAGACTGCTTCCTCCCCTTAGCTGCTCTGCCAGTCTGACTCCCCACAGCGCCTGCCTGACTCATTCCCACCTACATCACTGCCCTCTGACCTTCAGCTTCCCCAACTCGAACTGGATAACATTCTGGTGAGTGGGCAGAACAAAAGCAGCAGGAAACAGCTTCGTGTTGGGTTCCACCTGGCAAGAGAAGGAGAGGGTGGGGCTAAAGGTGGTGTTAACTCTAGATCCCAACCTCTGGGGTCCCGCTGGCATCTGCAGTCCAAACTTGACCAACCGTGTTTCTGAGGTTGCCCTTGGACTTCACCCTCTGATCCAACAAGGCCAACTTCTACCATCTCCTCCATTGCACCTTGCCATCTGGGTCTTCGTACACATCATATCCCACCACTAGGCATGCCATTCCCCTGTCTCTCCCAAGCATACCCATTCTTCAAGACCCAGAAGGTGATTCTCTGACTACCCTCCTTTCTTCCACGTCTACCACAAACACACCATATAGGAAGTCAACACCAAACCGGAATCAAATCAAACCTCTGGTTCCAATGACGGGTTTACAGGAAATACAGGAGACAGAGGAAAAGGTGAAATGACACAAGGAAGCATTAGCCAGACCCACACTGTGGGAAATGAAGTCAGTGCTTTCTAAACATTAATGTGCATAGGCATCTCCCAGAATAGTACTAAAAATGCAGATTCTGATTGGGCAGAGATGGGAGGGAGCCTGAGAGTCTGTATTTCTCATGAGGTCTGAGGTAATGCCAATGCAGCTGGTGCTAGGGTCACACTGGCAGAGGTCAAGCTTTCTGGGACAAACAGCCTGGCTTCTTCAACAAATAAATATCAAAGAAACAAGAGATGGAGGCTGTAATAGTTAGGGTTCTGTGCCAACTTGACTAAGTCAGGATTTCCAGAGGGCTGGCAGTTGACATGTGCTTATTCCCACGTTTATGAAACCTAATCCAGGAAGAGTTAAGTCTATGATGAGTGGCTATGAGCAGCCAATCAATTGAAGGGATGCTTCCTTGGGGTTGTGACTTGCTCCCAACATAATGGACACATAGGGAAAAGCTCTCTCTCTCTTTTCACTGGGGACCTAGAACTCTACAATTGTAAGCCATTTCCTTGATAATAAACTTCTCTTTATATACATATGTACGTTCCACTGTTATTACTTCTCTGGGAAACCCTGCCTAAGACAGAAAGGAAAACTGTATGACAAAGGACTCAAGGGACATAGAAACTATTAGTATGTTCTTGTTTAGAGTCTGATTCAAACACACAAATGGTAAGATAACATTCTGAGACAATCAGGGGGATTGAAACAGACTGGATATTTGATGATGTTTCAGAATTATTGCTTATTTAAATTTGAAAAAACACTGTGATAAAAGATCTAACCAACGTTTTACATTTTTGGCCATTTTTAAGTGTACAATGAATTCAGTGACCTAATTTACAGTCACCATACTCTGCAACCAACAACACTACCTATTTTCAGAAGTTTTCATCACCTCAAACAGAAAAACCCTTCGGCAACAACACTCCACTCCCCCCTTCCCACCAGCCCCTGGGAACCATTAATAAGCTTTGATTTCTAAACATTTGCCTATTCTGGATATTTCACATAAATGGGGTCTCTTTGACTGATCTCATTCAGCCTAATGTTTTCAAGGTTCATCCATGTTGTAGCATGTATCAAAATTTCTTTTCTCTTTATGGCTGAGTCATGTTCCATTGTAAGTATTGTAGTGGTGGTGGTGGTGGTGGTGGTGTACCATGGAGTTGGTTCCAACTCATAGAAACCCCATATAGGGCTTCTTCCTGGGAGCAGAAAACCTCATCTTCCATGGAGCGACTGGTAAATTCGAACTGCTGACCTTGCAGTTAGCAGCCCAGGTCATAATCCACTACACTACCAGAGCTCCCATTCTAAGTATAGATCACATTTTGTTTATCCATTCATCTTTCAATGAACACTTGGGCTGCTTCTACTTTGGGGCTATTGTGAATAACGCTGCAGTGAAAACTGATACATAAGTGGTTTTGTTTTTAGGAATTTTTTTTTTTCTTATGTGATATACGTTTTAAAGGAATCCATATTGTTTTTAGAGATACATACTGAAAAGACATGAAACAATATGATATCAGGGATTTTCTTTTAAATTCTCCTGAGGGTGTGAGAGGAAAGGAGGCAGTAAAGAGGTGAAACATGGACAGTGACCGGGTAATAGATGAAGCTGTGTGATGGGGTCATGGTGGTTCATTACACTACTCTAGTTTTGTGTTGTTGTTGTTGTTAAGTGCCATCCAGTTGGTTCCAACTCAATAGCGACTCTGTATAGGGTTTTCAAGGAGCGACTGGTGGATTTGAACCGCCAGTCTTGTGGTTAGCAGTCCAGTGCTTATTCTACAATGCCACACCAGAAGTCCTATTTTTGTATATATATTTAAAAACATATAGTGACATTGGGATGTGGGGAGTAGGGTGAGAGGAGGGAGGGGCTGGTGGAGAACAGGGTAGGGAATAGACACAGGATAGTTTGGGTGCTAGGGAGAGGGGGCAATACACAAGAAGCGGGAGGGGAATGGAAGAACAAGGTGAATGGGAGAACAATTAAGCAGGTTTGCAAGGGCTAAGTGGGACAAAGGTAAATAATGATGTATGCACAACCTTGGAACAACAGGGCTCTGGGATACAGGGCTTGAGACATGGTTGGAATGGGCAAAAGGGGGAAAACGATGTTAAGATGCTTGGCTATCTTTTGAATCTTGGTTTCCCTGGCATACTATTATAAAATAGACACTTGAGGAGGAGAGAAAGGAATAGCCAGAAATATCACCATAGAAAGTCTGTAAGTCTGTCTTCTGCCTAAATGATTGGAATACCAAAAATGGGGCTACAACGTGCCCAGTGAAGGAAACTTCCTGTGGAACCTCTGCATTACATAAGACCATAGGTGGAATCCTGAACCTCACCCAGAATCTTCTGAGGTGGGAAATTTCCACTTGAAAGGACAAGCGGACCAGCCTGGAGTGACTAGAAGAACAGAAGATACTTTTTGAACGAAAGACCAACAGGGAAAATATAAAACAATAACGGCAGTCTGACTGATTACTACAAGAACAAGCAAGTTGCTTGCCCAGGAGACATCAAGGCAAGTGGTCAGGTCCCCTCAGGGCAAGACTAAGACTCAATGGGAATACAAGAGTAGACATGCACTCTGATTGGTAACCACATTCATCACCGATAAGGGGAAATAAGGGAAAAACAGCAATGAAGCTGCGAGCTAAGCCCTACAATGTTCAATAGACTCCTGTGTACCCTGGTGGAGACCTGGTTGGCCAGCAGTGTTTCAAGACCTGGGGGCTCTTGGGCCCAGAGTCAGTGACATAGCCACAGATGACTAGAGTGGAGAGTGAAGCGTCCAGCTGATAAGAAGAGAGGGCATATGTATAAAAACATCCACATTTGCAGATAATACCCACTTGATCTGTCCTCAATGACTGGATGATCAGAGCTCAACTAGAAGAAGAAAGAAGAGGGGGAAAAAAAGTAATCTGATACAATTTGATGAACCTGACCTACACCTATGGATGCAGTAGCTCAAAAGAGGGAACAAATCTTTACAGCGAGGATCATTGCCACCCCCTCCATACACAGAGTAGACAGGGATGGGCAAATTGGACATTGGCTACCCAAAATTGGGGGCTACAAAGGCAAGAAGTGACTGGCTTAAAAGCTTTCAAGATGGAGCCTAGATCCAGAGGGCGTGGA
>NW_006408686.1:6485060-6546151 GCF_000296735.1 Chrysochloris asiatica
GGTATACCCTTTGGTTGGTTGATGATGCATGCAGGGGATTGTAACCATGGCAATGAAACGATATGATAGGATGAAGGTAAAGCTAATGTTCTCCCATGTAAACGATCACATAATTCACAATAAAACATTAAAAAAACACATATAATGAAAAAATTTCCATTTAAAACAATTTCCATTGTAAAACCCACCTTAGATAAATTAATGGCCAGGTAGGTGAACTGTATTTCAAAGGAGCCATGGTGGTACAATGGTTAAGCACTTAACTGTCAACTAAAAGGCTGGCAGTTCAAACTTACCCAGTGGCTCCACGGGAGAAAGATCTGGTAGTTGCAAAGATTAAGGCCTAGAAAACCCTAAGGGGTGATTCTATTCTACTACATAGAGTCATTGTTGTTGTCGTTAAGTGCCATGGAGTTGATTCCAGCCCATGGCAAGGGTTTCCGAGGAGTGGCTGGTGAGCTTGAACCTTGCAGTCCAAACAGCTTTGCAGACTGGTGCATTAACCCACAGCGCCGCCACACCAGAACTCCGATTCAGGACTTCTCTATTCTGCTACACGGGGTCATTAGGAGTCAAAAAAGACTCGAGGCACCTAACAAGAACTTGTTGTATGCCATGGAGTTGGTTCTGACTCATAGCGACCCTGTACAGGGTTTCTGAGGCTGTGAATCTTTATGGGAGCAGAAAACCTCATCTTTCTCCTCCAGAACAGCTGGTAGTTTTGAACTGCTGGCCGTGAGATTAGCAGTCCCATTTGTAACCATTACACTACCAGAGCTATGGGTGGATAAATATGCGGTTGTTTTTGTGTGTGTGTGTGTTAAGTTCTATGTAGGGTTTCCAAGGAGTGGCTGGTGAGCTTAAACTGCCAACCTTGCAGTTCAAACAGATCTTGCAGTCCAGTGCTTATCCTACAGTGTTACATCTGTTGTTGTTGTTAAGTGCCATCAAGTGGATTCCACCCATAGCGACCCCGTATAGAGTTTCCAAGGAGAAGCTGGTGAGCTTGAACCACCAACCTTGCAATTCAAATGACTGCAGTCTGATGCATTAGCCTACAGCGTCATACCAGGACTCCACCTAAGTCCTGTATATTCAAAGATTGATCATAGATTCTTTTTGGTGTGGATAAGGGTATTCACCGTATAAATCCTTCAATTTTGCCATTTGCTTGAAAATGTTCACAATAGAATGTTGAAAAGAAAAGGCTGAATCCTTTAGGATTCTGGTCCAAAAACTAAGGTATTCTTTGGTGAAAATACTGTGTCACCCAGCCCAAGGGGAATACAGATCTCTTCCAACTCAAGTTTGTACTCTGTCTCCTCCTTCCTGGACCTCAGTTTGCCCATTTTATATAATAGATGGTTCAACTAGGTGTTCTCCCAGGGACCTCCCAGCTCTGCTGATCCTAAGGACTGGACTTGGATCTATTTTGGTCCTGTCTCTCCAGATCTGGCCTCAAGGGTGTCTGGGAGGGAGATGCTACTGACAAGTTGCTGAGGGTTGGACTCACCTGGAAGAAGGTGTTGCTCTCCTTGCCGTTGGCCGTAAAGGTCATTAAACCAGTGGCCAAATCCACCAGGCAGCCAATGACGAGGTCCGTATGGCTGATCCGGCCCTGTTGCCCAGGGTTCACAAAGTCTCCGCCCCACACCATGTAACAGTTGCTACACTTAAGGCTGGAGGAGATAGAAGCGGTCAAAGCAAGGACTCTTTAGCTGAGGTGCTCTGGTCCTGAAACCCCTTTCCTGAACTCCCAGAAGACCGTGACCTTTGAGTCCCTCCTCAAACACCCACCACATGCAGAACTGAGCACTGAGACCTCGTAGCCCAGACCCTGAGCAACTCAAGAGTTCAAATTCTTAAAAGCTGGTGAAGGATTGGAGGAGAAAGAAGGGGAGAAAGAGGTGAGAGAAAAGGTAGGAAGTGATGTAGGAGGAGGACAAGATGAGAAAGGAGAACATGGAAGAGGAAAATGAGAAAGAAGAGAAAAAACAGCAGGCGCAACTGGAGGAAACGAAATGGAAGAGAAGGGTTTCCTTACTCCAGAGGGAATCCGGAAAGCCATCTCCCACACCAGGCAGCCCCCACTACCCAGAGCACCCATCTCTCTCCATACCTGCTGTGCACGTTGCCTTGTTCATCCCCCATGGTCACTGTTACTGTCCGGACCTTGCTGAGGTCGAAGTTCATGTCATGCTGATGGTAGTCAGGGGTGACCCAGCCCACCCAAACGCAGCTGGGCTCTTGACCAGCAAAGACTCTCACGGAGTAATAGTACTGGGAAGCAAAGGGGAACTAGTGGTTAGTGTGGGAAGAATGGAGATTCTGGGGTTCTCTGGGTCGGTAAGAGGGATTTCCTGGATTCTCAGGGTTTTCTGAGAACTTAACAAGAAGTTAATGGATGCAGGACTGGGCCCATGTCTCAGGTGTTCTGGTGGTGTCATGGGTTAAGCACTTGACTGCTAACCACAAGATTTGTGGTTCAAATCCACCATCTGCCCCATGGGAGAATGATGAAACTGTCTGCTCCTGTAAAGAATTACAATCTCAGAAACCTTAAGGAGCAGATTTACTCAGGTTATGAATTGGGCTGCTAACCTCAAGGTTGGCAGTTTGAAACTAGCAGCTGCTCCGCGGGAGAAAGATGAGGCTTTCTGCTCCCGTAAAGATTTACAGCCTCAAAAACCCTATACAGGCTCACTATGAGTCAGAACCAACTCCATGGCACAGAACAACACCACGGTCAGTATGGAGTCCTGGTGTGGCACTATGTGGTAATGTGCTGGACTGCAAAGTCAGTTTGAACAGCAAAGTCGGCAGTTCAAGCTTACCAGCTATTCCTCAGAAACCCTATACAGGGTTGCTATGGGTCGGAACCGACTTGACGGCACTTAACAACAACATAGGGTAACTACATAAGGGCTCTGGTGACACTATAGTATAAACACTGGACTACTAACCTCAAGGTCAGGAGTTCAAACCCACCAACTGCTCTGCAGAAGAAAGATGAGGTCTTCTGCTCCCATAAAGATTTACAGGCTTGGAAACTCTATACAGGGTCGCCAAGAATCAGAATCAACTCAATAGTAGTGGATCTGGGCTTATAGGGCTACGATGTGTCAGAACTGACTCAGTGGCCAAATGGATTTGGCTTGGTTTCATGGGCCTATATCTCTGTTTCTGTGTCTACTGATGTATTGTTAGATTCAGGAATCCCTTGGGATTATTTTGTGAGACACTGAAATTTAAGGTCCATCTCTGGTTATAGCAAAGTAATAAAGAATGTTGTTGTTGTTAAGTGCCATCAAGTCAATTCTGGCTCACAGTGACCCTGTACAATATTTCTAAGGAGCAGCTGGTGGGCTTGAACCTTGTAGTCCATAGTCTAGTGCTGATCCTACAGTGCAAATAAAGAATAGCTAACACTTGCATACCACTGTTCTAAGGTCTCAACATGGATTAACTCATTTCATACAGCCACCATATCAGGCGAGTACGATTTTCATCACCACCTTACTGAGGGGGAGACTGAGGCATAGAGCAGTCAAATGACTTATCCAAGAGGCACCGGAACAGTTCATGATCTGTTCTACTAAGCTGGCTCATAACATACAAGGGGCTTCAAAAAGTTTGTGGAAAAATGGAATTAAGAAATGATGGAATTTTTCCATGAACTTTTTGAAGCCTCTCCTAGTTTATATTTAAGGAATCCTAAACTAAAAAAGGAGCTCTGGTAGCGTAGTGGTTACGAATCAGGCTGCGAACCTTAAGGTCAGCAGTTCGAAACTACCAGCTGCTCCGCGGGAGAAAGATGAGGCTTTCTACTCCCGTAAAGATTTACACCCTCGGAAACCCTATACAGGGTCGCTATGGGTCGGAACCGACTCGATGGCACATAACAACAACAACAACAACAAACTAAACTAGGGAGTTCTGGTGTGGCACTGTGTGTTGATGCACCAGACTGTAAAGCCGTTTGAACTGTAACATCGGCAATTCAAGCTCACCAGCTGCTGCTTGGAAACCCTATACAGGGTTGCTATGGGTCGGAATCGACTCGACGGCACTTAACAACAACAACAAAATTAAACTAGGATACTCATGATAACCAGGAATATATTACTTGCTGTTGTTATGTGCTATTGAGTCTGTTCTGACCCATAGCAACCCTGTATAGTGTTTCCAAGGAGTGACTGGTGGGTTTCAGCTACTGACCTTGTGGTTAGCAGTCCAACACTTATCTTACAGTACCTGGAGGTGTCAGGGTCATATGGTGTTGTTGTTGTTATGTGCCATGGAGTTGGTTCTGACTCATATTGACCCTGTACAGGGTTTCCGAGGCTGTAAATCTTTACAGGAGCAGAAAGCCTCGTCTTTCTTTCATGGAACAGCTGGTAGCTTTGAACTGTTAACCTTGTGTTTCGCAGCCCGATTCATAACCACTACGCTACCAGAGCTCCATGTCAGGGTCATATAGGTGAACTCAAATGTTAGGGTCCCTAGTCTATACCTCCTAGATTTAGAGACCCCTGTGAGTTATACCAATATACTTATAGCTTCATTGTGTTCCTGACGTCTTTAGGCACACAGCTATATGGATTTAGGAGTTCAAAGGATTAAATCGGTGTGCAGTTTGTGGGTCTCTTGGGCTGCTAATCAACAGGTCAGTGGTTCAAACCCACCAGTTGCTCTGTGACAGAAAAATGAAGCTGTCTGCTTCTGTAAAGATTTGTTGTTGTTGTTACGTGCCATTGAGTCTGTTCTGACTCATAGGGATCCTGTATAGGGTTTCCAAGGAGTGGCTGGTGAATTTAAACCACTGACAGACTTTGTCATCTGTGCAGCGCCACACCAAGACTCCATAGAGGGAGCAGTTCTACTCTGTCCTATAGAGTTGCTGTGAGTCGGAATGGACCTAAAGCGATGGATTTGGTTTTGGGGAATATTGTGTGTCCCCAGAGAGGGGTAGTTAGTTGGGACTGCAACACTAAATGTGGAAATTTGGGGAGTTCCCAGGCTATGCGTCCAGGTGTGACGATATAGGATAAGCACTACACAGCTAACCACAAGGTCGACGTTTCAACCCTACCAGCCACTCCTTGGAAATCCTGTACAGGATGGCTATAAATTGGGACCAACACGATGACACTTAATAACAACAACATACTATGTTTAGGGGTCCCAAAGGCAAGGGTTCCCAGTTCATACCGTGGTGGTGTTAAGGATGATGTCAGGGTCATCGCGGTTGTCAGCAGGTACCACCTCACGAGGGAGTCGGGGCAGAGTGGGAGTGGCTGGCGGCTGGGTCATCATGGCAGCCTTCTTGGCCTTGAATAAGAACCTAGACGGGGAGCAAATGCTACTGTGAGAACCAGCTCTTTAGTCTAGCTCCCCAGTCCTCCCCACCTAAACATTCTTGCCCCCACACCCATCCAAGCTACGCTCTGCTTCTAAGACCCAAAGCTTCGCCCCTGGAGGGCAGGATTCCGTGAATTACCCCAAGCTGGTTCATTGTGTCTGAGTGAGGACTGGCTCCATGGCAGTCTGGGGGCTGCACTTGGTGCCTGTGGTTGCGGAAATCACCGAAATTTAAAGGTGCTTTCTGGGCATATGGGGCATAGAGTGGTTCCCCTAAGTCAGTGTTCCTCATATGGGTGCTAAAGGCTTTTTTGGAAAGAATGATTGTCTTGTACAATACAAGGCATATAGGAACCCTGGATCCCTCCTCAGATCAGCGACCCCTAAAACTGTGATAACCAGGAATGTGCCATCATTTCCAAACCCCTCCAAGGGCACAATTGCATCCCGCTGAAAACCATTGCCATGGTAAGGGGAAAGTGGACTCAGCTCCATCCTTTTCAGGGCAGGTCATTTCTTTCTTTTATCCCCCTGGTTTTTTTTTTGGATGTACATCCAAGCACTCAGGAATACATAATATATAACCATTAAAACAACCAAAGGGTATACTCCGCAACCCTGGACGCCGGTTCTTTCTTAAAGTTAATTTTTTGGATGTACATGTGGGTCCTTTGAGATATAGAAAGGGCCCCAATTTAGACTACTTGGTTTCACTGGGATGCCTGGGGGTGCCGTCAGCCCCCCCCAAGATACTGAAGTACCTATTGGTGTCCCAGAGGCCCAACAAAGATCCCCAAAAGAGTGGAGTTCTCCATAGATGGAGTGGTGGTGTGCCATGGAGTCGGTTTTGACTCATAGTTTCTGAGAGCGGCTGGTGAAATTGAACCACCAACCTTGCAGTTCAAATCGACCTTGCAGTCCAGCACATTAACGCAGTTTCTATATTCTCATGGAAATCAGAACATCTTGAGGCAATAAAGAAGTTAACTCGAGGTATGATTGGATCCTTCGATATTCAGACATTTCCCATATATGGAAACACTTTGGGGTACAACGGGACTTCTCAAATGATTGAGGGTGCCTATTTGGGAGTTCTAAGGCAGATCTGAGATCTCAAAGCCTCGCCTCACCCTCAAACTCACCCTCTCTTCTTGTTCTTCTCTGTGGTTGCATCCTTCTCATTCTCCAACTTGGTGGGCTGGGCCTCTACCCCAGCCTGGGGGGTGCCCCCGGGTGCCCCCTCCTTGGCAGTTGCCTCTTTGCCCCCTTCCGCCTCACCCCAGCGCCCAGCAGAGCGACGCAGGTTTTCGTAGTCAGGGTCGGGTTCTGCAGCCCGGGCCTCATCCTCAGCAGGGGGCTGCAGGCCTGGGGGAGCCAAGGGGGTGGCCCCTGCTGTGCAGCGAAAGTGCTGGTAGAATTGGACCGGAAGGCTCATCCGGAGAAAGAGCATCTCCACGAGACTGTTCTGGGAGCCCCATGTGCGGTGGGTCAGGCGCAGGCAGGGGGGCGTGTCCACAGTGCCATCCACACGGGACACCTGTGGGGAGAAGCCTGCTTACACTCAGAGCCACCATTCCACCTTAACCCCTCCCTGGGTGGAACATGTGGGCTTTGGTCCTCTCTCATCCTCCGTCTGAGCGTCTTAGTGGAAGCCCCCGTCACACACTGGAATCACGTGAGGAGCTTCAAACCGTACCTGTGGATAACAAATGTGCTCAAAAAAATTAAAAGTGCACCCATGAGAACTGTGGAGTCGTGGTGTGGCGCTGTAGGATAAGTATTGGACTGTTAATCACAAGATTGGCGGTTCAAAATCACCAGTCACTTCTCAAACCCTATGCGGGGTTGTTATGAGTCAGAACCGCGAAGATATTTAATGACAACAATATGAGTTCTGTGCTCCTTTTCGAAAATCACCTGTATAAGACCAAGAGCCAACAATTACTTTCAAAATGAAGATAAGAAGATAAGGGGACAGGGAAACTGTTCATGGAACCCAGAACAGAAATCATGAAAATGTTCGTACATTGTAAAAAACGTAACCAATGTCACTGAACAACTTGTGTAGAAATTGTCGAATGGAGACTAAAACTTCTGTGGAAACCTTTACTGGAAACACAATAAAGTATTTTATTTAAAAAAATAATTGGAAATAAATACATTTAGTCAACAAATATTTACTGAGCCCCTACTGGGTACCAGGCACTGTTCTATATGCTCCCCTGGTGCTGACATTCCCAGAATCTCTAGGCAAGGGCTGCTCAGAAGAGCCAGAGATTTATAAAGTCTTTCCAGGTGAATTTTGCTAACCTTGTGTTTGTGAAAATATACCACTCCAGAAAGTGTACACATCACAATGCACAGCATGGATACACCTGTACAACCAGCCAATGGCATCACTGGGTTGGTGTCACCCCGTCCCACACGGACTCCCTCCTGTCACAGATGATATAGAATCCTTAGTAGTGCAGGGTGCTAATTTTAATCATACAGTAAGATGTGATCAATATGGAGTCCCGAACAGCATTGTAGGAGGAGCACTGGACTGCAAGGTCCGTTTGAACTGCAAAGCTGGTGGTTCAAACTCAATAGTCGCTCTTCGAAAACTCTATCGAGGGTCACTATTTGTGGGAACCGATCCGATGGCACTTAACAATGTAACAACAAGAAGACGTGATCAATATAGTTTTAAATCGCTTAAATGTCTTATTTCTTAGATTATATGAACACTAACAAAAGTGTTTCGTGAAATCTTTCTAAACTGAATTAAATATTATTTGTTAGTAACTAAGCGAAAACTTATTTTGATTTTTCTCCTGTTTCCCTTTAATTACTACTACAGTCTCAATTATGGATATAGGTTCACAAATATTTCCACAATATTGTAGCTAAAACACGAGAAAACTTGACAAAACCAGCCACTATAAAAACAAGGTGTGCTTCTAGACCTGCTAAGGAAACCACATGGTTCGAAGCATCAATGCAACTGGGTAAATGATGACAGTTCTGACCAAAGCACATTGTTGTTATTGTTGTTAAGGGCTGTCGAGTTGGTTCCAACTCATAGCGACCCTGGAGAGGGTTTAAATCTTCAAAGGAGCAGAAAGCCTCATCTTTCTCCCGCAGAGCAGCTGGCAGGCTCAAACCGTGGACCTTGTAATTCGCAGTCCAGTGCTTATGGTTCAGAGCCACCACGCTCCCTTAGAACATTAGAACATAGTTGTTGTTAAGTGCCATGGAGTCAGTTCTAACTCATAGTCACCCCTGCTTAGGGTTTCCAAGGAGCAGATGGTGAATTTGAACCGCTGACTTTATGGTTCAAATCGACCTTGCAGCCCAGTGCATTATCCCACAGAGCCACACTAGGACTCCATTAGAACACTGTTATTAAGTGCTGTCAAGGTGGTTCCGACTCACAGCGACCCTGTATAGGGTTTCCAAGGAGCAGCTGGTGAGCCTGAACCAATGTCCTTGTGTTTGAAACCAACCTTACAGTCCAGCACATTAACCCACAGTGCCATACCAGGAATCCAATTAGAGTATTAGAAGGCTCAAAAAGTAAGTAAATTAGCATAGTGGCACAGAACACTGGACCACAAGGTTGGTTTGAACCACAAGGTCAGCGGTTCAAACTCACCATCTGCTTCTTGGGAACCCTAAACAGAGTCACTATGAGTTGGAACTGACTCAAGAGTGCTTAACAACAACAGTAACAATAGGTCTGTTGCTACATGCAAGCTGGGCTTACATAAAATGTTTTTAGTGTTATATATAACTACAGAGATATTTTCTAAAAACTAAAACGTTTTCTGCTAAAACACTGCACAAAAATTGTATGGGCAGTCTTTTTGGTGTCCTCCCCTCTGACGGTGTTACCTGGTACAGTCTGCTTCCTGTACCCACCCCCAGTGACGTCACAGTAGCCAGCACCAGATGAAAAAGCAGAACTAGCCTCTGCCGTGTTAAGAAGGAGAAGGCGTTCTGATGAAGAACATACCAGCTTGGCCCAAATAGGGGGCATGAGCTGATAGAGAGACATCAGCTGATGAGCTATCCTGAGCACTCCACCAAAGTTTTCTGGAAATGTTACAAACTGAAATGGCTTCTGTGATGTCCTCCTCAAGCTGGCCTCTTCAAGGACTAAGTCCTAAGACTGACCTCTGTGTCCCTCACCAGCCAATGAATTGACCTGAAAATTTGCAAACAAGTCTCTGTTTCCAGACAGCAAAGTGTGTTTTCTATTAGGCTGCTGTGAATTGCTGCAAGTTCGTTCCAATTCACGACAACCCCGGTGTACCACAGGGCTTTGAAACGTTCATGGGAAAAATTCCATGAATCTTTTCGTTGCTATTTCCCACAAATTTTTTCAATTCTGTTTCCCATGAAGTTCCTCGTATTACAGCGTAGAACTGCCCCATCGGGTTTTCTTGGCTGTAATCTTTCAAGCTCACCAGCTGCTCCTCAGAAACCCTATACAGGGTCATTATGAGTTGGAACCTACTCACAGCACTTAAAAAAAAAAAAAAAAATCTTTAGGAAGAAAAGATCATCAGACTTTTTCTTCCCGAGTACCTCTGGGTGGGTTCGAACCACCAACCTATAGGTTAGCAGGTGAGCACAAACCATTTGTGCCACAATTCCCCTCATGTGATTTGTAACTAAATGTCTCTGAGCTATTCTTGCTCAGTGAACACCCTGGAGCATCACAGGGATCCCAACATTAGCTTTGCCTGTTCTTGAGCTTGCTAGGAATGGAATCCTACAATAGGAGATCTGATGTGCCTGGCTTCCTCCCTTCAACATGATGTCTATGGATTTGTTGATGGTGTCTTTTAGTTTACGTGTTCTAATGAGCAATTGGGGCTGAGAACACCAGCTAAGCAGTGCCCAGGTATAGTCGTTCATCACCTCTCACCTGGGACCTGACCCCAGACAACACTGGTCTTCCTGCTTCTACTTGTTCCTCCTTCAACCCACCACCAAAAGGGACCTTTCAAAAGCTCAAGTCTACCCTGGACATTCCCTGCTCAAAACCCTTCTATTTTTACATAATCTTAAGATGTTGTTGTTGTTAAATGTCATCGAGTTGGTTCTGACTCACAGCAACCCTGTGTAGGGTTTCTGAGGAACAGTTAGGTGGGTTTGAACCATTGTGGTTAGCAGTCCAGTCCTTATCCTACAGTGTCACACCAGTCTTAAAATTGTTGTTAAGTACTGTCAAGTTGGTTTCGACATATAGCAACCCTGTATATTGTTTCTGAGGAGCAACTGGTGGGTTTGAACTGCCAACCTTGTGAATCGAAGACCAGTGTTGATCCTACAGTACCACACCAGGAGTCCAGTCTTAAAATACTTCTCCCTAAATAACTTACTAATTACAGAGAGAAAAACAGCAACTTTATAATAAAGAAACCTGTTAGAACGCACCTTAGCCACACAGTGAAAATTAAGGAGACACACCAATGTCTTGTACCTCCTAATAACATGTACCACAAGGACACAACATCACTTCTGTGACATTCCTGACCAATATGCCTCATGAGGAAACCTCAGACAAACCCAAATTGAAGGACATGCTACAAAATAACCGGTCTATCCTCTTCAAAAACATCAAGGACGTAACTCAAGAACATTCTAGATTAAAGGAGACTAAAGAGACAACGAGGGTCCCTATTGGCACAGTATGTTAAGTGTTGGTCTCCTAACTGCAAGGTTGGTGGTTCCAACCCACCAGCCACCCCGTGGGAGAAAGATGAGGCTGTCTGTTCCCACAAAGATTTATAGTCTTGGAAACCCTATGGGCTGATTCTGCTGTGTCCTGCAGCATTACTATGAATCAGAACTGATGACAGGAGATTTGGCTTTGGTTTTAAAGAGACATGACAACTAAATGGACTACATAATTCTGAACTGGACCTTGGACAAAGATGCAGGGAAAGACGTTACTATCACAATTGATAACATTTGCATATGGACTGTGAACTAGGTACTAATGTGCTAGTTTTCCTAACTCTACTGTGGTTCTGTAAATGCATGCTCTTGTCCTAAAGAAATACACTTTGAAGTATTTAAGGTAAAGAGGCATGTCTCCAACTCACTCTCAAATAACTTAGGGGGAAAAGTACACACATACACACACGGGTGAGTCAAAAATTATCTGCACTCTGGTTATATTAAAACACCCGTCCACATCCATGGCTGATAAAAACACCAAGCTTGCACTTAAAATGATTTTGTGGAATAGACAAGTGGTAGTGGATTATGTGACAAATCATTTGCAAATCAGTTATGGCTCTGCCTATGAAATAATCCATGACAGACTTGGTTATTGAAACAATTCTTGGAAGAGCACAAACAAATATTTGGACATCTGCAAACAAAATGTGGACTCGAAGGAAGGTAAAATTTGTTTTAAAAAAATCATTCCTGGTGACGAGACATGGATTCATCACTACGAGCCTGAGAGTAAACGGCAGAGTATGGAATGGCAACATCCTCAATCACCAACCAAGAAAGAGTTCAAAAGTCAACTATCAATGAACTTGACCTATACTTACGGATGTAGTAGCTCAAAATACCAACTGAGAGGGAAGAAGTCTTCACATCAAGGATCAAACCTATACCCTCTGTACACAGGGTTGATAGGGATGAGCAACTTAGACATTGGCTACCAGAAATGAGGGTGAGGAGGGCTATAAAGGCATGAAGTGGCTGGCCTACAAATTTTCAAGAGTAGTTTAGTTTCAGAGTATTCAAGGGAAGGTAGAATCCTCACTGAATAGTTTTCATCTGGTCTAGATGGGTCTGGTGAAGGGGATGAGGGCAGATGGAGAGAAGATTCATTTGATTCAATAGTCAGTAATTGTTGTCATGATTAACTGTGAGGGTCACAACTATAAAGGTAGAAGTTGTATAACAAAAAGGAAGAAATAATCTTACATTCCACAAACACAGAAACCTAGGACCATCAGGAGGGAAGAGCACGAAGGAAACATGGGACCCTAACCAGAGAAACAGCAACACCAGAGAGGAAGGCAGAGATGAGGCCATGGAGAGATGGAACAGCTAAGGACTTGAGATTCATGGAAAGAGAAAGGCTGTGTGCTGACAGACAGGAGGCAGGCTTGCAGAATGTGCCCTTTGGTTGTTTAAATAATTATATATTCTTGCGTGTTTTTGTGTACAACAAAAAAGCAAAGCAATACAAAAAAACAGAGGGAATAGAAGCAAATACTGTTAACTGATGATGCAAGAAAAGGATTGTAATCATTGCAATGAAACAAAATACAATAGGTTGAGTGCAAAGCCAATGTTCTCCCATGTAAACTATCACTCAATTCACAATAAGAGCTTTTTTAAAAGAAAAAAAAAAAAAAGTTAGCCATCCACTGGGAAACTGATGCTTACAGTTTTCTGGGATTCTCAAGGGCCAGTACTGGAACACTATTAAGGAAAAAAGTTCAATAATCTACAGTGCTTGTTACAGTGAGACGCTCACTGAAGAGTTGAAGCCTAAACTTTGGATTAAACGCAGAGGACTGCTATTCAAGAGCTCTGTGATGTTGCATGAAAATGCACGTCTGCACACTTCTGCCCAGACTACTTTAAAAATTTCGTTTTGAGGTGTTAAAGCATCCTCCCTATGGTACTGATCTTGCTCCATCGGACTACCATCTGTTTGATTCCCTGAAAGCAGCCCTTCGAGGATGAAGAGTCACCTCTGATGAAGAAATGAAGAGAGCAGTGTATTTGTGATTTGCTGCCGAATCGAAAACATTTTTTAAAATAAGAGAATATAAAAAGCTTGTTGACAGATGGACATAGAGTATTGAAAAGCAAGGAGATTATGTCAAAAAATGATGTATTTGTCTTTCTAAAAGTTGACTAAAATAAATTCTACAACCAGAGCGCGGATACTTTTTGATTCACCCTCTTATGTTCTTTGTTGTTGTTGTTGTTAAGTATCATACGTATCATAAGTATCAGTTCTGACTCCTTGAGGAGCGGCTGGTGGGTTTGAATCAGCCAACCTGTAATTAACAGTTCAATGCCCATCCTACAGCGGTGTTTCAGGTCTCCAATATATTCTTTTGTTGCTATTGTTATAGTTAAGTGCCTTCAAGTCGGTTCCAACCCATGGCGACCCTCTAAAGGGTTTCCGAGGAGGGGTAGTGAGTCTGACCCACTGACCCTGTGGTTCAAACAGACGTTGTGATCCAGTGCTTATCCCACAAGACCACCACAGGACTCCAACTCAGAGCCCATTGTCCTGGCTTGTGCACACATAGTTTGTGTGTTCACTTGGAAACAAAGGAAAACTCAAAATTGTGGGACGAGAACTGAGATTTGGAGGGAGACCAGACGGTATTGAGTGTGTGTGTGTGGGTAATTCTTACCTCATAGTGGGGGTGCTCAAGTGGCACAGCCTCAAACTGGGGGAGGCTTTTGCTGAACCAGGTAGTGACCGGACGCTGCATGTTGATGGCGAAGGGCTCAAAGCCTTCCTGGAGGCCGCAGATGGCAAAGAACCGCAGGGAGCTCACATCCTGTCCCAGGTTCAGGTGCCCCACCTGGCCAGGTCCTAAGCTGCAGACAGGCAGGAAGCCTGGTGGGAAGGGACAGATGGGTAGGGATGAAGGAAGATGGGTAGGCAGGGCGGCTGTGAGAAGGAGGCACTGTGGGAGGAAAAACTGGAGACGTGGAGGCTGGAGAGGGTCGGTGTAGGGTCAGGTGAGATGGGGGGAAATCAGGAAGGGTACAGGAAGGGGTCTCAGCATCACCAGGCCAGCCCTCACCATCCCCAATCTCGATATCCCGGAAGGCTGTTTCAGAGCCTGAATCGGACATGAGGATCTCTCCATTGAGGGTGAAGATAATGTTGTTCTCTGAGAGGTCGATCATGCAGCCAACGACATCGCCAGACTGCCAGGGACGCCCAAACGGCTCACTGCCCAAGTGCCAGCGCTGGCCCTGTGAGGAGGCCCCAGGGAGACACAGTGACACAGAGACATATAGATGCAGAGGGAGAGAGACAGGTGAAAAGACAGGAACAGACGTAGATTCAGGGAAAGGAGGAAGTGTAATAAACAAATAGATGCATGGATGGGTAGATAAATTAATGAATTGGTGGACACATGCATTACATTACTAGGCATATGTATGAATCAATAAATAAAATTAGAAATAAGAGGGAGTTTAGTTTCAGAGTGTGCGGGGGAAGGTAGAATACCCACTGAATAGTTTTCATCTTGTCTAGATGGGTCTAGTGAAAGGAGATGGGGATAAGATTCTTATGATTTAATAGTGAGTAATTGTTATCATGACTAATTGCGACCTGTTACAACTGTAAGGGTAGAAGTTTTGTAACAAAATGGGGGGAGTAGTTAATCTTACAGTCCAGGAACAGAGGACCCTAAGATCATCAAGGAGAAGAGCACAAACAGAACACGGGACCCTAACCAGAGAAGCAGAACACCAGAGATGAAGACAAGGAGAAATGAGCAGCTGGTGGCCAGGAGGCAGGCTTGCAGAATGTAACCTTTGGTTTTTTAAATGATTATATATTCCTGAGTGTTTTTGTGTATATCAAAAAAAAAAAAAAAAAAAAAAAGGGAATAGAAGCAAATACTGTTGAATAATGATGGATGAAGGAGACTGTAATCATTGCAATGAAACGATGAGTGTAGAACCAATGTTCTCCCATGTAAACTATCACTCAATCCACAATAAAAAATAAAAAAAAGATGATGTTAATGGAGGAGGAATACTTTGTAAAAGGAGGGTGAAAATGGTTGCATGCCTTGAAGAACGTCATCCACATCACTAAATTGTACATGTAGAAATTGTTGAATTGGTATATATTCTCAACAACAACAAATCATGCCCGTACTTCCAAAAAGTAAATAAATGGTAAAGTAGATACAAAATGGGGGGCTACATCAGGGCTGGAATGTATGAGCTGTGGGAGGGACCTAGGGGGCTGGCAGAGTGGAGCCCTGGGTGGTACCCACGCGGTGACCATTGAAGACGTAGGCCAGCTCATCAGCGCCCAGCTCTATGTCAGGCCGCAGCTCGGGCCTGGCCCAGCCCACTCGCATCTCGCCTGTGGTGACCGCCTCGAACTCGAAGTACCAGCGGCCACTCTGCACTGTGTAGGATCTCTCTGCCCGGAAGATGCGCACTCGATCCCAACGAGACTGTCTCTCCACTTGACCTACAATTGGGACCAGGCAGAATCAGAAAGGCTGGGTCGGGGGTGGGATCCCAAGACATCAAAAGGTTGGTGGGAGGGACCAGAGAAAGAAGGTTCTTGGCAGCCTGGGTAGAGGGGCACATTTTTCGTATTAGTGATGAAGAATTGGGGAATCACAGCCTGAGAAAGGTTGGGGTACCTAGTAAGTGGGAGCAGTCAGTGTTCTCAGAGGACAGCGATACAGGGAGAAATTGGGGCAGTGATCTGGTCCCAGGGTCTGAGGTTAAAGGTCAAGGTTAGGTTGATGTTTGGAATCAAAGGTTGAGAGCAAAATTGGGAGGCAAGGGCCAGGGTCAGAGCAGAAAAAGAGAATTTGTAGTTGAGGAATTGAAGGGATTGAAGGCTGGGGACCAGACTCAGAGTTAGGACCTGAAGTTAGGTAGGGTTGGGGGTTCTGGTTCCAGTCAGGTCAGGGATCAGGTTGGAGGTTGGAGGTTAGATGCTGGTTGTGTCATTCCAGGTTGTAGCTGTAGCTCAGTCAGAGATTAGTGGTCAGGGGCAAAGGTAGGGGTAAAGAGTTGAAGTTGCGGGTCCACTGAGCTCCTAAGTGATATTGCAGCTGCAAGTCCAGGTGGGTCAGGGTCAAGGTAAGGGCCAGAGTTGGGTGGGGGTTAGTGTTTGTCGAGTTTTCCTGGTTAGTCTGTTGGATGATTTTAGAGTAGCTCAAAGAGGGTGTTAGGAGTCACAATCAAGGTCAGAGAAACAAACTGAGTCAGAGGTCAGGTGACTCAATGGTGCAGCCAGAGCCCAGTCAGGAACTGAATAGGGTCAAGGGTCAGGTCAGGGTTGGGGTCAAGGGTCTGGGTCAGGCAGTGAGTGTTCACTGGGTTCCCAATCAGACGACTCAATGCTGTAGCCATAGCCCAGTGAAGGGCTGAGTAGGGTCAGGGGTCAGGTCAGAGCTGGGGTCAGGGGTCGGGGGTCAGTGCTCACTGGGTTCTTGGTCAGGCGGCTCGATGTTGTAGCCATAGCCCAACAGGGTGCGCACGGCCTGGCAGAGGCTGTCCCGGTTGCTGCGCTTGGTGGCCTCATCCAGCAGGCGGTAGGGCACGAGGCGAGGGTTTCGGCGCGCAGGGATGTCCTGCACAGAGCTGTAGCTCCAGCCCTGGGCCACGCGGTCTCGTGCCCACACATTGTGCCCATTTTCTGCCAGGCGATCCACCAGCGTCGTCTGTGCTGGCGTCAGTCGCACGTGGCTGAGGTCTAGAGGAGCCGGCTTGTACCCATTGCTCATCATATATCTGCGGGTGTGAGGGGGCTTGGTGAAATCACACCTCTACTTCTCTGTCCTCACATCCCACGTGGTATCGAATCCACCCCACTGTCCTATGACCCTTACTCTGAAGCTCTGGAATTTCTGATCTCTGGTCTCTGATAGCATAGTTCAATGACTCTGAAACAAGCTTTCAAATGCCTAACCTCTAACTCCAGGATCCTGTGACCTTTAACTTTAACATTCAAAATCTCTGACCTCTGACCAGGGCCCTGTGACCCTCGCAAGGGTTGGGATATTACTGACCTCTGGTCACTGTAACCCCTTAGTCTTGATTTTGAGGGCCTTATCTTTGACCGAGAAGTCCTAGTGTGGTGCTGTGGGTTAATGCGCCAGACTGCAAAGTCAGGTTGAACTACAAGGTTGGTGGTTCAAACTCAACAGCTACTCCTCAGAAACCCTATACGGGGTCGCTAGGGGTCAGAACCGACTCAACAGCACTTAACAACAAGAACAGCTTTAACATAAGGAGCCCCAGTGGCGCTGTAGGATAAGCATTGGACTGCTAACCTGAAGGTCAGAAGTTCAAATCCACCAGTCGCTTCGTGGGAGAAAGATGAGGCTTTATAGCCTCAGAAACCCTATAAAGGGTCACTAGAGTTGGAATCCACTTGATGAGTTATCTTTGACCTTGGAACTCTGAGGTTTCACCTCTAACTCTATCGTCAGGACTCTATTACCTCAAATTCTGGCTCTGGAGTCCTTGATCTTTCTCCCCAGAACCTCTGATCTCTCACCTACAATTTTAGAACCCCTTACTTACAATTTCAGATCCTCTAAATCTTTACCTCTTACCATTGACCCCCTTGCCTCTAACTGAGAGCCAAGACCTCACTTTCCCTTTTCTATGGTGCCATGTCTGACCATGACTCTGAATCTCAGACTCACCCCCACTCTCTCTGGACTCTTTTAATTCTTCAATCTCGATGACACCCTAAGACACTCACCTCTGACCCCAAAGTCCTGACCCTGCTACCATCACCCTAACCTCTGACTTCAGCCTCCTCACAAGACCCTTCGACCTTCTCCACCTTCATCACAGCATCTCTAGCCCCCAACTATTCCTCATATTCCACACTCACGTCTTGGGGAGCTTGGTCTTCTTCAGGTTGTCCTCTGCCTTCTCGTCTGCCATGCCCACATGGCAGCCCAGTGCCAGCAGGGTCCTGGGGCAGGAGAAGCAGGGAGGTCACATCTACAAGACCCTCTCCACACCCTGACTCTTCCTCCCCCTCCTGGGTTCCCCTCCTCCCCACACCCATCATCATCCCTGTCTCTGAGTCTCTAGCTCTCCCTATGTCTTGTGCCCTGGATTTCTGGGTACCTTTGTCTCCATCTCTCTCTGTCTCGATCTCTGACTCATTCCCCGTTTGTCTCTGTATCTCTTTGACCATCTCATCTTGTTCCTGTCTTTTTGTCTCCCTTTCCACTCTGCCTTGTTGCTCTTCCAGTCTCTCCTTATTTCTCTCTCTCTGTCCCATAATCCCTGCCTCTCTCTCCTGTCATCCCAGCAGCCAAGCCCCGCCTCCTGCTCTCCTGGTGTTTCCTCACTTGAGTGTCTCTCCTGACATCTGCAGGTTGTAGTTCCTCTCGGGTTCCGGGAGGCTGTGGAAGTCCACAAGGCAGGGGTGCAGCCTCTTATTGTCATCCCGAACCTGGAGAAACCCCAAAGTCAACTCTTCGGGTTCCCCTGCCCCAACGCTCCCAGGCTGTGACCCGGACCTCTACCCCAACCCAAGGAACCTCTGGTGCCCTAAAGTTCCTCCCCCAGCCACCTGTCCCTCCCTGCTTCCCAGAGCCTAGTTTAACTCCCTCATGCTACAGGCGGCCCCTCACCGGGCCATAGGTCCAACCCTGCTCGATACGGGTCAGCGCCCAGAGCTCATGGATGTTCTCTGCTAGCTTCTCTCGAATGCGTTCCAGATGAGGAGGCAGGACAATCTGGGGGCAGAAGAGCATTCATGAGATCCTCCAAAGCCCTCCACCCTATCCCAGTAATCCCTCTCCCAAGAACATGGACAAGCTCTGGAGACAGGTTCTCCCAAGACCATCTTTGGCCCTTCCTAATATTCCAGTCTTGTGCCCCAGTCACTCTGCCCAGCTAAGCACGGACTTAGCATTATAGGAATTAAGGAATCATCTGGGGATGAGCCTGCATCCCCCATGAGGGTGGGGCCTGGAACTATCTCAGTCTCCACCAGGACCGTAGCCCCACCCAGCTCAGGGTGAGGCCCAGAGGAGATGCTCAGGAAATGTTTGCTGAATGAGTTCCTTCCTTTTTCTGTATAAGGAGACTCATAACAATACTTAACTCAAGACTTGCCTCCTTAGAATTCCATGAAATCATGAATATAAGTGATTAATATTTATGTGTTAAGAGTTCTGCAAGCTAAAAGGATGGCCTGGGCCAGGGTGACTGTAGGAAGAAGAGGGCCTGGGAGGGATGTCCAAAGGTCAAGTGGACAGAGAATGGGGGAGGGAGGTATCTAGAATATGGCCCAGGGCTCTGGCCTGGGGGTGGGGAGTAGCCCAGTCACCCTGAGATAATAGTTGCAGCGTATTAAATGCTTACTATCTGTTCTGAACTCTGTTTAGTGTTTTGCATGTATTCATTCATCTTACTACCAGCTGTTCCGTGGGAGAAAGATGAGGCTTTCTGCTCCCGTAAAGATTTACAGTCTCAGAAGCCCTGTACAGGGTCCCTATGAGTCAATTCCGACTCCACAGTGCATAACCACCACCACTACTCTTCCAACGATTTTTCTGGAATAGCTTCTACTATTATCCTCTTTTCACAGATGAGGAAACTGAGGTAGAAACGTGATGTCATGTGCTCAGAGTCACATTGCTGAAATTAAAACCCTACCATCAGAATCTTAAGCACTAGATTTGATTCCCTTTTATAGGGACATGCTAGGAGAAAAAGTGGCCTATGAGAGGGTGAGAAGCCTGGAATAGAAGACATACCCAAGAGATACATTCATAGCATGATGGGTAAGATCAGGGGCTTTAAAATCAGACTGCTGTGTGACTTGCACAAGCTACAAAACCTCTCTGAGTCTTGCTTCCTTCAAGTGTACATTAGGGCAGTAATAGTTTCTATTTTATGGTGCTAGAGGAAGGATTTCCTGAAATTCCAATTCTGCATGCAAAACCTTGGGGAGTCCTTTCCCTCTTCTGTGTCTCAATTTCTCCATCTGCTAAACAACAAAGTTCTCAACTTTCATCTCAGCTCTCCACCTCTCTGGGCCCTAAGAGAGCTTGCCTCATCAAGAAACTTAGCACAGGGCAGGCAGTACCTACCTGGACGGTGTCCACGGGACAAGGCACAAAGTCGGTGTGTGAGAGACAGCGGCTGGGGCCTACCAGGTGGGGACCTCGAGGTCCCTCCCGCCGATACTCTTTAATAGGTTCAAGATGGAGTCGTTCTCGTGGGAGCACAGCCTCATGGCAGGGGGCGTAGCCAGGTGGGGGGAGGAACTTGAATTCACCGTGGCGGCCACCAAGGAGGAACCTCACCCTAGGAGAGGAACAGGTGTCAATGGGGAGAAGGGGAGGTTTTAGGGGTGCCTGTAGTCACTGGAGGTAAGGGAGCAATCCTGAGGTCAATGGAAAGCCCTAGAGAGACCTGAGGTGATTGTGCAGTCATAGGGTTATGGGGGTCATTTAGGAGGTTAGGAAAAAAGTCTAGGGTCAAAAGAATATCCTAAAGGGAAGTCTCAGGCCAACAAGAGTCAATGGAGGATTGAAGAGGAAAGTGTGGGATTGTTGAGGAGTTAGAGTGGGGGCGGGGCAGGGGGGGAGGCTGCAGTTCTTAGAGAAGAGTCAAATTATTGAAATGTCATTGGAAGGTCCTTTGTAGAAGACTTTGAGCCAACAGAATATATTGAAAGGTTTGGGGAAAACCAAGAAGAAGGTCATTTGAAAACTCACTGAAAGTCTGACATAATTATGTTGTTGTTAAGTGTCATTGAGTTGATTCCAACTCATAGCAACTCTGTACAGAGTTTCCAAGTTGCAGCTGGTGTGTTTGAACCGCTGACCTTGTGGTTCACAGTCCAGTGCTGATCCTACAACTCCACACCAGCAGTCTACTTCTATCTAACCGTAATTGTCATTGAACGGTGATTAACAAGCCAGCCAGAGAGCTTAAGGTCATTGGGAAATGACTGGGTCACTGAGAGCTTATTAAAATAACTGGGGTCATTAGCATGGTCACTGGGAGATGCTGGGGTGATTGAGAGGTTATGGGAAAGCATGGAGTCATTACAGGAGTCTAAGATCATTGAAGACCGGGAGAGTATGGAAAATGTTGAAATCTCTGGGAGGGTCTAGGGTTATTATAAGATCATTGCCAGATTTGGGAGTGATTTAGAGGTCATTAGAATAGCATGGAGTCATTGGAAGAATCTGGATTAATGGGAAGGTTACTGGGAAAGTCTGAGGTCATTGGAAGGTCAATGTGAAGTTTGAAACACAAGGTCAGCGGTTCACACTCACTAGTTGCTCCCTGGAAGCCCTATACAGGGTTGATATGAGTCAGAATGGACTCAACTTGATTTCACTTATCGACAACCTTCTTGTTTGTGTCCTGGTGTGGCGCTGTAGGACTACTTCAAACTGGACTGCTTCACACCCATCAGCTAGCTGCTCCTTAGAAACCCTATTTTATTGTTGTTATTGTTAAGTGCTGTCGAGTTGGTTCAAACTCATAGCAACCCTGTATAGGGTTTCCAAGGAGCAGCTTGGTATGAACTTCACATTAACCTTCCAAATGGAAGTCACTAGAAGGACACAGGTATAGGGAGTATCTGGTCATTGGAAGAGTCTGGGATTATGTGGAGATCATTGGATCTACCACTGGGTTGCCAGCAGGCAGTCCTGAGGGACATGGAATGATTAGGAAGCTGTCTCAGATCAGTCCCAGGAGTCTGGGTTAGCAATAGGGCAGAGGCAAGTCCTCACTTGACACCGGCTGAGAAGCTGACAACAGGGAAGAAGAGCCCATCGAGGTTGAAGGCCTCAAAGACGCCCTGCACAGGACAGCCATTGATGCGGAAGGAGATGGATGGTACGCTGAGGTCCAGGCAGCAGCTGACCACATCTTCAGGGGCCAGGAGGTGCTGTCCTGGGGAAGTCACTGGACGTGCCACGTGTCCTGCACCAGGGTCACCAGGGAGGGGTCAGAGGTCAGAAGTCTCATGGAACCAACGACCTCAAGTGACAAGGGGCAAATATTGAAGGATCCTATGGGGACCAGGCCTCAGAAACCCCAAGTTCGGTTGAGAATCCATAGCTTTGAGATTAAGGACAGAATTCAGGATTCCCCTGAGATTAGGATCCTAAAAACTGTGGGTCAGAGATTAAAGTCCCCCTGGAGTTAGGATTCTGGAATCTGTGGGGTTAGAAGACAGAGTCGGGGTCAGTTTCAGGGATTCCTAAGCTCAAGGTTATATCTCCTCTTAGATCAGAATTCTGGAAGCCACAAGGAAACAGGCCAGAGCAAGATTCTGGAAGTTCTAGGGTTAGGGTCTTGGGAAATGAGGAGAAAGAAGTAAAAAAATTAGCCTTTTTTAGGGGTCAGGATCCTGAGAAGCCCACAGGTTCAGTGTAAGTCTTAAAGACTCTGGGATCAATGTTCATGGATGAGGGTCCTCTAGAATTTGTGGGTCACAGATCAGAAACCAGAGTCCAGGTACCTGTCCATAGATGTAGTCCATCAAAGCCGTAAGAATAGAGGTCATCGCCAACTCCGTTGCCACCCCAGCCCTCGCCTCCCCCCGGGTAGGGGCTGTAGCCTTCAGTGAGGGCCCAGCCCACCCGGAGGTGGGTGGGCTGAGCTGTCAGAAATGGGACCACTTCATCCACCATCACTTCAAAGTACCATTTGCCATATTGTGTAGAACCCTCTGCTCGGCCCACAAAGATGTTGGGGCGGATGCTGCAGGTAAAACAGGCACAAGACAGGGGAATGAGGGAGAGATGTAGTGGAGAGTTAGATTGGTGGGATGGGGAGGAAGAGAGACAGAGAAGGTCATGCAGGAAAAAAAAACATACAAACCAACAGAAAGACAGACCTGGAGACAGACATGGAGACAGAGAGGGTGGCAAAGGCAATGAAAAAGCACATCTAGAGAAAGACAGAGAGACTAAAGGACAGATAGAAAAGAGAGATCGGGAGAAAGAGACAGACAAGTAGAAATAGGCAAAGAAAAATAAATGGAGAGAGAGAAACAGACAAAGTCAAAAAAATAAAAAATACAGAAACAGAAATAGAAATGGGTGGAGATTGAGTCCAGGAGAGAGGAAAGGAGGAGAAAGACAATGAGTAGGGAGCCAGAGATAAATTGGACCAGGAGTGGGCTTCTGTGAGGATGGGGTATTAAGACCTAGAGTGGGAGACAATGGAAGGACAGCCACCTAGGTGTAAAGTCTGAGTCAGGAAGAGGATTGGCAAGCTCTCTCAGTTAACCTGGGGTTGGGGTTAGGGGCCAGGAGCCAGACCTGGTAACATAGTTGATGAGGCTTGTCTGCAGCAGAAGTTCTCGGCCCGGTAACAAGTTCTCAGTAATGAGATCTTGGTTGGAACGCACGGCCACACCATTGCACACACACAGGGAACATAGCACATCCAGGACCTGGAAGGTAAGGCCAGAGGTAAGAGTGTGAGGGTGCAAGGGCAGGGATGTATGGGAGGACCTGGGTGAGAAGTCAGAAGAAAGAATGATGTCAGAACAGGATGTGGAGACTTGGGACTGAGAAGAGGTAGTAGAGGTGGAAGCTTCTGGATCACAGCAAAAGGTCAGGTGAGAGGCTGAGGGGTTATATGGACTGGGATAAGGCATCAAGAAATCAAACGATGTATTGCATTGGGCAAATCTGCTGCACAAGACCTCTTTAAAGTATTGAAGAGCAAAGGTGTCAGTTTGAGGACTAAGGTGCGCCTGACACAACCATGGCATTTTCAATAACCTCATAGGTATGCAAAAGTTGGGTAGTAAATAAGGAAAACTGTAGAAGAATTGATGCTTTTGAGTTATGGTGTTGGAGGAGAATATTGAAAGTGCCATGGGCTGCCAAAAGAACCAACAGGTCTGTGTTGAAAGAAGTGCAGCCAGAGTGCTCCTTGGAGGCCAGGTTGGCCAGACTTCATCTTCATCTTTCATATTTCTGACATATTGTCAGGAGGGAGCAGTCACTGGAGAAGGATACCATGTTTGGTAAAGTGGAGAGTCAGAGAAAAAGAGGAAGACCCCCCACGAGATGGATTGGCACAATGGCAGCATCAATGGACTCAAATGTAGCATTGATTGTGAGATTGGCCCAGGACCGGGCAGTGTTTTGTTCTGTTGTGCATAGGGTCGCTATGAGTCTGTACCGACTCAATGGCACCTAACAACAACAATAACAAAGGCATCAGTGATGTAAGAAAAGAAAGACTAGGGTGATACAATAAGAGATCAGAAGTAATGAGGAACTGGCTGGACCTACATAAAAATATGTAGAACATACATTTTTTAAAAACACTTTCAAAGACCTAACAAAGTACATCAGTGGCCCTAGGTCAATTCAAGGACCATGAGTTTGAGACCCTTGGGTTGAGATGGGAGTACTTGGGAGAGGAGTCCAGGTTCGAGATGAGCTGAAGGAGGGAATGAGGGGAATGCTGGATCCATGAGGAGAGGTCAGGGCTGAGGGGGACCAACCTTGTGGTTCCTCCCATGCTTGTCCAAGAGGGAGATGATAGACTTGATATGATTCTCCTGGATGATGTTCAGGACCTCAGGACTCTCGATCAGGACACAGTACAACACCTCCAGGATCCCTGAGCACATTTTAAGGTGAGCGGTGAGCTGACTGTGACCCTCCCTCCCCTGAGTCCCCCTGTCCCAGTTCCCCTGGGCTCTCCTACCAGACGAGGCCTCCAGCCGGTCCAGCTTGCTAACCAGCCAGTCCAAGTTGGTAGAGAAGAGGGCACAATTGGTGCGGTTGCCACGGATCAGAGAGGCTGAGGATGGAGAGGGGGATCAGACCCAACAGGCCTGGGTATCTGGGGTGCTCTCAGTTGCGTCCTGACTGGGGACTCTTACCCAACAGTTCATAGAGAAGGTTCACAATCTCTTTCCAAGACTCAGCAGCTTCCTCTCCTGCAAATTCGGCAAAGTGAGCAGCAGTGCTATAGACATTTAGGCGGTCAATGCAATTCAGCACCAAGGAGAGCATCCCCTGGGGTGAGGAAAAGAGGACAAGTCTCTTTGGGTTTACCAACTCATATTCACACTTGTGTGTTCCTGGGTCTAACCAGTCACTGAGCTCCACGTCCTCATCCAATCCCATCACTCTTTCCCGACTCCTGAAATCAGTCCTTGTCCACCCTGCTTCTATCCCCTATCACAACGCAACCGCATCCTTTCTAACATCAACGCTGAATTGGCGCTTCTGATGTTTTCCCTCTTCCAAGCAGTGAGAGTTCCCATTTCTGGTTCCATATGATCCAGTCCACTCTCTGCACCAACAATCAGAGGACTTTTTTCTGCTTTATTTCTTTTTCTTTCCTTTCCTTTTTAAATAATTTAATCTTTTATCTTCTGTCAGTGTGAATTATAATAGATACAGAAAAGTTCATACATACACATATGATCTAACATCAAATATAAAGAAACACCCAGGCCACTCTCTGAGTTCTGCAGCACCCCACCTCTGCCTACTCCCCCACCAAGCCTCAGAGCTACTAGTCTGGACTTGGCCTTGGCCTTCACAGCCCCACCCCACACAGGTCCAACCCCTTCCTCCCAGCCTTGTTTTCCCGATTCCATCTGACTGTTCCAGATACCACCCAGGCTGCACCATAACCTCTGCTCCTCCCACAAGGTCCCTCCATAAATGAAGCCCCGCCTTCTTCACCTATACTGCCCCCCTCCCAATACTCCACCCTCCACTCTGTGCTCCTTGCTCCGTGTTCACACTGGGCCTACCCCCACCTGCACTCCTTTACTCGCCCAGCTCCCCTCTTAGATGGCCACTGCGCCCCACCCTGCGCCTCAGTCCTGCCCCTTCCAAGGCTCCGCCCCTGCGCCCACAGACCACGCCTCCCTCGGCGAGGGCCCCACCTCCTCCTGAAAGAGGCTTTGGCGGTTACGCAGACTGCGCAGCTTGGACTGCTTCTCCTCGTGCTGCAGCTCCTCGGAGGGCGGCTCAAAGTAGCCTATGAGGTCCTGCAGGCTCAGGATAACGCCCTCAATAGGCAACGCTGTACCGGCCGGGGTCCCCGCTCCCCGTGGCTTCCCGCTGAAGCTGTCCAGGCCCCTGCGGGGAGTACTTAGTTCTCAGTCGGTGGCTCGGGAACACAGCATTCCGCGAGCCCCCTTCCCCGCAGGACCCCACAGAAACGCCAAGCGCAGAGCTCCTGTGTAAGTACAGGGGGTTCAGAGCTGGGAAGGTCCTGGAAACAAACATCTGAATATCAGAGATGTGAAAGTTAGGTGGTGAACAAGACTCTGGGCCCAAAGGACTCCTAATCCGGCACGGGCGTCCAGTCAGAGTAGGCGTCCTGTGTATAAAACTCAGGAGTTAAGAGGTACGGACTAGGTACAGAAGAAAGGGCACACACAGGTGCATGGAAGCCCAGAGTCTGGGGATCAAGGTGTCGCCTGCCCCCTGGTGGTAGCGCTTACTTGATGAAGAGGTTATACAGGCCAGAAGTGCTGTAAATCATTCGGGCTGCCTGGGACTCCTCCTGCTGACAGCGAGTCAGCGACAGCGCATCGTCCATGTGACCTTCCTGGTGCAGCATGGCCTGGCAGTGGGGAGGGGGACAGAGAGATCAGGATGGGCCCAGCCACCCAGGTTCACACCTCTTAGACCTCCACCCAGACTCTAGCCAACTCTGGACTCTTGCCAGTCACTTTCTCCATTTCTATTCCTCTTTTTCTGTTTCTGTGTCTCTCATTCCCTCTCTCCCTGCTTTTCTCTCCCAAGCTGTCCCTTTGTCTTTTTTGCCCCTAATTCTCTTACAGTGCCACACTGAATTGTGTTTAATACTCATTATACATTGCTTATCATGATTGATGTATATCTAGATCTATAAGGAGTTTTGGTAGCGTAGTGGTTATGAATAGGGCTGTTAACCTTAAGGTCGGCAGTTCGAAACTACCAGGAGAAAGATGAGGCGTTCTGCTTCTGTAAAGATTTACAGCCTCGGAAACCCTGTACAGGGTCACTATGAGTCGGAACCGACCCCACGGCACGTAACAACAACAACAACAACAGATCTATCTATGGAGCCCTGGTGTGGCGCTGTAGGATAAACACCAAACCGCAAGATCGGTTTAAATAGCAAGGTTGGCGGTTCAAATTCACCAGCAGCTCCTTGGAACACCTATACAGGGTTGCTATGAGTCAGAATCAACTCCACAGCACTTAACAACAAGGTAACTAAAACACCATCCATGTACTGACAATTCCCACATTCCTCCCTCTAGCTCCAAGCCTCATCTCTGCATCCCCAGTTCAGATGCCTTTCCAGGCTCCCGGATCATTCACCAACAAATCTTTACGAATGGCCTTATTCTAAGCACCAGGGGTAAATCTTAAGATCCCTGTTCTCCTGAGCTGACATGTGACTGCTCCCAACATCTCCCTCCTTCTGTTTGTTCAGGGCTAAACCCCTGGCATCATCTGTAATCCCTCCTCCCGCTCACCTTGAAATTGAATCTGTCAGAAAATCCATTGGTCCTGCTCTCAAAATACAGCTAGACTCTGCCACCTTCTCCCCACTCCACAGCCTCCACTGGTCATGTCCACTGTTGTCTCCTACCTGGGACACACTGAAGCCTCTTGTTCCCCTCCATGCCTCTCCGGCTCAAAACTCTGCCATGGCTCCCTCTTACTGTCTGCCTCCAAAACCTCCAACCACTTGCCCCTCACTAGTCCTGCTCCAACCAAACTGCTCATCTTTCTGTTGTTGCAATAAGTCAAATTCATTCCAACCTCACGACCTTTGTACAGCTGCTATCCTCTCTGTCAAAGTAGCTTTCCAACTCCTCAAGTTGAAAACCATTTGCTTTTTTTTTTAAGTTTTTATTGTGAACTAAGTGATAGTTTACATGGGAGAACATTGGCTTTACATCATGGTTTCATCGCAATGACTATAATCTCCTCCATGCATGATCATTCAACAGTATTTGCTTCCATTCCCTCTGGGGGTTTTTGTTTTTGTTTTGGGGGGATCATTTATTTTTAAAAGGGCATTTCAGTTACCATATCTGAGCACTAAGAGAGCAGGGAACAGGTATATGTAACTCATTTCTTTTTCTTCCTCACACACCCATGACCACTTGGGCACAGGATCACTATGGAATGTAATTTTCAGTCTGTTGGGTTCTATCCATCTCTGTCTTTATCTCAGCCTTTATATTTCTGTCCCTAGGAGCTCTGGTAACATAATGGTTATGAGTCAGGCTGCGAACTGCAAAGTCCGCGGTTCGACACTACCAGCTGTTCCGCGGGAGAAAGATGAGGCTGTCTGCTCCCGTAAAGATTTACAGCCTCAGAAACCCTGTACAGGGTCGCTATGAGTCAGAACCGATTTCACGGCACACAACCACCACCACTATGTCTCCCTGACTTTCTCTGTCAGTATTTATCTGTCTCTCTAGGTCCCTCTTTCTTTCTTCCTGTATCTGTCTATCTCTCTGTCCCTGTCCTCAACCCCCTGAAGGCTGAAGCATGCCCACCTCTCAGCCCCTTCCTTGCCCTCACCTGTACCCCCACCTCTCCTCTCTGGAAACCACTCACCTTCCTTTTGAGCACACCAAGCCGCAAGGCCTTGGGGTCCGGGGCTGCATATGTGAGCCACAGGCCCGAGGCCACATGCTGCACGAAGCATAGTGACTCCCCATACTTGATCTCAGGGGGGCCCATGCCCTCCACGTCCCGCTTGGGAGCCACATCCAGTTTTTCCTATGGGGGTAAATGGGTAAAGGTCAACTTTCTCAAAATCCTACTGAGGGACTATAGTGGGGCTAGGATGGGATTTGGGGCTCCAGGTGAGGGAGGGCACACTGAACCCCACTGACCTTGGAGATGCGAAAGCAGAAAGAGGTGGCCTTGGTGTGGGCCTTGGCAGCGTCGACTACCACCAGGCCCTGGTCCTCGGTGAGCCCCAGGTACCGTCCTGTGGTAACATGGCGGATGCGAAGAGGCTGACCCCAGCGCAGATGGCTTCCACTCCAGCTGCAGATAATGAGAGTGAGAAAATGCAGAGGACCTCAATCCTCCCTTGGACACTAAAGTGTCGGTCCAAACCTCCCCAAGCCTCCAATCCTCTTCCAGGGTGACCCTAACATTCCTCTGGGCCTCCACCCTTAGTAAACCTAATTCTCTGTCCCCCAAAGATTTCCTCAGGGCTACCCAAATGTCTCGAGTTTTTCCAGACTCTCCATTTTCTCCTCCGAAACTTCCCACACTTTCATTCTAGACCCTCTGACCTCTCTCTTAGGGATCCCCAAGACCTCCTTTGGTCTCCAGACTCCATAATCCCTGAGGGCCTTCACCTCTGTCTTGGACTTCCTAGGTTTTCTCTCAAAATCCTCCAATCTCTTCTTCCAATCTTCCGTCAAGACCCTTTCTCCTTCCCAGGCCCTCCAGGCCCCCCTGACCACTGCACCTGTCCCCTACCTGATTCTCAATGGCTCCAATCTCCAGAGGGAGCGGGCATGGGTGCACACAGCTCCCCCTTCATAGTGGACAAGTCTAGAAATACAGGAAAGAATAAGTTCCCCCACTGGACATTAACTTCAGATGCTCACACCCCAGAATCTGATTCTCTAGCCCATCCATAGGGCTTGCTCCTCAGTCAACCTTTGTCCCCTGCCACCGCAGACCTAGGTCCCCTGTCCCCAGCCCAGACCTGCGCTGGTCTTCACTGTCAGAAGGGGAAATGGTCAGACATTCATCCATATGGCCATGAAAGAGGCGGAGAACGTGGCCACCAGTCACGTAACCTGGAAAGGAGGAAGGGAAGGTAGTCATTGGGAGGTTGGAGCCCCAGAAAGACCCAGGGGCAGAGTTGGAGTCTGGGGGCTCTGCTTCTCCCAATATTGGAGGCTGGGGGCAGAGTACTGATGTTTGAGGCGATGGGTTATAATTTGGGGATCTGTACATGGGAGGGTGTCTGAATTTCAGAGTACAAAGTGGTAGTCTGAGATTTAAAGTTAAATGAGATGCCTAAAATGGGGGTATGAGATTTGGTATCTAAGGTTGGGTGCCTAAATTTGGGAGTCTGGGTTTGCAGGGCTAAGGTTGGGGGTGTTGTGGACTGGGTTTTCATCACCCATTTATTGGTGTGTCGCACTGTGGTGACTTGTGTGCTGTTGAAATGCTAGAAGCTATGCTGCTGGTATTTCAAAGGCCAGCAGGATCATCCATGGTGGACAGCTTTCAGTAGAGCTTCCAGACTAAGACGAGACAATAACATTGTAGACAGTGGAAATGTTATAGATCACAACAACACATTGTCCTGGATAGTGCTGGCAGCTGAACGCCCTAGGTTAGAAAGTACTCAACAATGGTGGCAACAATGAGCTCAAAGTTGGTAGAGGGTCAGGTAATACTTTGTTGGGTGGCCAAGAGTGGCAGCTAAAACCAACAGGTCTGGGTTTCATTGAGGCTCTTAATTTGGACTTCTGAGGTTAGGGTTCAGATTACATGCTCAGAGGTCTAATGTTTTTGACATTGGGGTCTGACTTTTAAGGCTTAAGGTTTGAGGTCTGGGTTGGGAGGTGTAATGGTTGGGTTTGAGTTGGGGTCTGAAGTTAGAGTGTGAGTATTAAATTTGTGGGGAGCCTTAGGCTGGTATCTGACTTTGAGTTGGAGTATGAGTTTGGAGAAATCTAAATCTTATGGTTTGGAAATGGGAGGTCTGAGTTTCAAACTCTGAGGTTAAGGTCTAAGTTTTGTGACCTGTGGTTCTTGAGGCTAAGGTTGGGCTGTTTTGCGGGGGGCATCCGAAACTTGGGGTGTAAGAGTTAGGATCTAGATTTTGGGGTTATACTTTGGAGTCTTGATATGGAATTAGCATTTGGGGATTTGATTTTGAGCATTTGATTTTTAAAGACTGAGATTTTGGGCTGGAGATCTGAGGTAAATGATCTGAGGTTTGGAATCTGGATTCGGGTCTTGGTTTGGGTGCCTGAAGTTTGAATTTGGGGGTCTAAGATTGTGCTTTGGGCTTATTGTTTGAGGGTTAGGTCTGAGGAATAAGCTCTGAATCTAGTTTTCTAGACTTTGAGATCTGAGTTTAGGATGTTACCTTAAGGCTCTGAGACTGGCATAGGATATTTGGGGACTAATCCTTTGAAGTCTGAGTTTGGGACTCTAATACTGAGTTCTGGGTTTGGGGGTCTTAAACTCAGGCTTCTGGATTTGGGGTTACACTCAAAGATCTAAGTGTGAGAATCATAATTTGGATTTCTAGGTTTGTGGTCTAAGTTTTCAAGTCTCAGTTTGGACATGTCTAGGTTGACAGTGTTGGGGGTCTGCTTTTGGGGTCTCAGTTTAGGGGGTCTAAAGTTTGGGCCCCTCACCCTCTTCGCAGCAAGAGCAGATAGGGTTCATGTTCCACAGGGTCTGCATGAAGGAAGCATCAGCCTGGAGCTCGCCGCTGGCGGTTGACAGGTGCTGGGGGCAATCAGGAGGTGGTGGTCAGAGTTGGTGGGGATGGGTGGACGAGAGTCCCAGAGTCAGAGATCAAAGATTGGGAGCAGATGCCAGGAGACCCACAGATGGGAGACCCAAAAGTGATAGGCCAGAAAATCAAAGTCGAGTAAGGAAATGGGAGGTCAGACATCCAAAGACAGGATGTCAAAGGTCAGGAATCTGGTACTCAGCAGTCAAGATGCTGGGGTTCAGAGACCAATCAGGCAAACTAATGCTAAGGTCCCCCTCGTCCCAGGCACAGTCAGCTTGATGAGAGGGCGAGATGGCTCACCAGGTAGCGCTCGGAGGAGACACTGACAAGGATGAGGTCGTCTCCCACTCGAACCTTCTCTCCTTCTGATCTCTGCTTGGAGGCTGGATGCATTGTCCACCAGCAGGCCTCTCCTGTGGAGAAGGGGAGATGCAGAGGAAGACGGGAGGGGCTTTCAGGATGACAGATCCCCCAGGACATTCCCACCCCTGAGCCTCAAATGTCCCCATTTCTGCCCTCAGACACTTGGCCCACAATTCTCCCATGCTTGCCAGAGTCTCTCATCCCAAAATGCCCCATCCACCCCCCACAAAGGCCCTCATTCCTGCGTCCTCCGTCCCACCCCCCCAGCCCTGCACCTGTTGCATCCTCCTGCAATCCTACGTCAAAGGCCAGTTTGTCCGTCATGGAGCGGGAGGTGGTGAGGCAGCTCAGATACTGGGGTTGTAGAGGAGAGTCATTCTCCTGGCAGGCCCTGTCATCCCAGTCCCTCCTCTCCTACCTCCCTCCCCACTCCCATACACCCCTGCACTCACCATGCGGCTGTGGGCATGGCGGAGCAGGATGGCATGACCATACAGGAGCGTCCTGTGTCCCCCACCCTGGGAAGACTGGGGGAGGAGGGAGGGACACAGTAAACACAGATCCCCCAAACCATGGTCCATTCCCAAGTGGTTGTTTCTTACTCTCAATAAATACCATTTTCAGGTCTGGAGGGGAAAAAATTGCCTGAGTTTAGACCCTCAATAGAGTCTCTGCCTCTGTTTCCCCCTTCAGGAAAGCAGAGTCTGTGTCTCTGAGGAGCCTGTAGAAAGGGTTGTTTTATATTCCTTGGAGCCCACTCTGTCCTCCCTGCTTCCTCCTTTGGCCAGGTCCAAAGCCACTCAGCACAAAGGCAGACCTCATCCCTGGGGTACCTGGAGACACTCAGGAAAAACTCAGACGCCAGTGTTCCATGGCCCTCTCTATTCTGACTTGTCAACAACAGCTAAGCTGCAGCTGGTGTGGTCCGGCATAGTCTGCCAGTGGTTAAATGTCTGATCGTCACTCTTGGTCATCAAGTGACCGAGAGCAAGGAGACCGGGACCCTCCGAAGGGCAGGGAGGTCCACCCCGTAGCTTGATGGTATCATGCCCCACCCAGTTCTCACATGCCCATGCTCCAAGAGTGCCATGTGACAGTAACATCTGATCACATGGCAGGCTCACTCCTGAGGGGAGCACCCACACTTGGATGGGAGGAGGTAAAGGGAAAGGTCCCATGCTGGGACAAGAGTTGGGGAAAGGCAGGGAAAGAGGAGAAAGGAGGTGAGAAGGAGGGAGAATGGGGGCTCAGAAGACCCCTCCACCTTCCTTCCTTTTTGCCTGCCTGGCCTGTTCTGGGCTCCACAGCCCCTGACAACTGGGGTGGAAAGACCCCCAGCCCCTGTGTGCAGGAATGTGAGCCCAGAGGTGAGCCTGACATCAGGAGGAATGGGAAGGACAAGTGACAGCCAAGGCCAGACCTACCCACTTATCCAAATTGAGGGCCTGTGGGGTGGGGTGGAGAGATGAAGAAGAGCAGATGATAAACAACCCCAGTCCTCCAGCCCACCCATGCCTCATGCCCACTCAGGGTGGGGCGCTCACCTCCACACCAGCCTCCACGGTGTTGGCTAACATCTCCTGCAACGCACGGACAGATAAAGACTGCTCCAGAACAAAGCAACAGATGGCCAGATCAGGGGGCACATTCTAGATGGGGTGAGGGGGAGATGTGAGGCCTGGTCTGAATCCCCATGCCCCATAGATACCCAGACTCCTTTCCAACACCACAAGCCTCTACCCTCTGCTACCCCTTCCAGACACACTGTAGCCATAGAAAACATCTTCCTACCGCCACCCTCAAGGCCCTAAGCCTACTGCCTTCGAGCCAATTCCAAATCACAGCAGCCCTGGGGGGGGGAACAGGGTAGAACTGCCCCCAGAAGGTTTTCAAGTCTAGTCTTTAGGAAAACAGACGGCCACATCTTTTTCCTACACAAAATGGCTAGGGGGCAGATGAGTGCTTAACCACCGCATCACCAGTGTTCCTTTTCAAACATTTAAACCTCACCCAAACATCATCATAGATACCTTTACCCTCCCCTCCCAACTAAAGTACTCTGAACCCCACCCTAACCTCACAGAAGACCCCAATCCTCCACCTCCCTCATCACACACTGTATTTGCCTGAATCTACTGCAAGCTCCTGCTCTGTGCCTTCCCCCTTGAGAGAACTTCCACTCTCTTGAACCCCACTTCATGCCTTCAACATCAGACAGTCCAGGTTCCTACTTTCTCCCTCAGACTCCTAACACCCTTCCGTTTGGACCCCCAGATCCCTACTCAGTATCGCAGGTCCCCACCCCCATCAGACTCCAATCCCCTCTCTCTCTCTCTCTCTCTCTCTCTCTCTCCCTCCTGCCCCATTCCCCCAGGTGTCCGGTCTCACACCCTGAGTCCACCACACCCTCTGGCTCTGTTCTCTCTCACACTCCTGTCACCCTTCTGACCTTCTGTCTCTTCATCTGGAATCCAAGGCCCTCTGCCCCCTCAGGCCCCTCCTTTTCCAATCCTCCAGCTGCCCTGCACCCTTAGAATCCCCAGCCTCAGACCCTGGGGTCACCTTTCCTTCAGAGTCTTAACTCTCTAAGACTTACCTCTCTCAATCTGTCCTCTCCCCTCTAAGATACAGGTCCACTCCCCTTTGGACCCAAGGCCTCCTGCCCCTCCCTTCTGAGACCCCGGCCCCTACACCCAAGGCCCCTGTCCACAGACTCCCAGACCATCTCCTCCTTAGTCCCAAGGCTTTCTGCCCCCTTAAATCTCCACCTGTTTAGCTCATTACAGTCCCTGACCCTCCCTCCTTAGACCCCTGACCAGCCCCTTTTCCCTCTGAGCCCCCAACCCATTTCCTTTCCAGTCAGCACCCCCTTTTCTTTGGACCCAAGACTTTCCCCACCTTCAGATTCACCCCTTCTTCCCCAGACACAGACCTGGGCATTGCTGGTGGGCTCCAAGAAGCAGAGGCGGTTACCGAAGCCCTCCGCGGCCAGGCATAGTTTCAGCTGCTCCTTGAGCACCGTGGCACTGCACTGCAGGACCACCTCATCATCCTGGAGGACAGGAAGTGTTGGTCACTGGACCCACTCACCCCACCCTTACTTTGTTTTGCTTTGTTTTTGGCCTTGTCCTGTTCTGGGATTCCAATTACGTATAAATTGTTCCCTTTGGTGATGTCCCACATAATTCTTGGAACTTTATCCTTTTTAAAAAAACTGTTCATTGTGAATGGAGTGAAGGTTTCCAGAGCAGAGCATCTGTTTTACATTCAACGAATCATACACTTGGTTTCATTATAATGATTGCAATCCCTTCCATGTACCATCAATTAACAGCATTTACCTCTATTTAACTCTTGCATTTCTCCGTGTCTCCCGTTACCTTCATCTTTCCTCTGCTAACCTCTCTCTTGTCTATTGCCTGCCTTGTCACCCATTTTCACATGTGTCTACCCTCTAGGTTATGAATAATTTTCCCTTCGCTCCCAGGCTTGGTAACCATCATAGGATGTTTCTTTTTTATTAATAAAGCCTTTTCTTAACTTTTCACAACAGTGGTCTTATGCAATATCTGTTCTTTTGCGATTGACTAATTTCACTCAGCACAATGTCCCCAGGTTCATCCATGTTGTGAGAGGTTTGGTAGAACCCACATTTCCCCCTCTTATGAAAAGATTGCTGTGTGTGCCATTGGGTTGATTCCAACTCATAGAGATCCTATTGAACAAATTAGACCTGCCCCTAGGGTTTCCTAGGCTGCCGTCTTTATAGATCGCTAGGTCTTCCCTCTTGCAGAGCAGCTGGTGGGTTTGAACTGCTGATCTCTTCCATGAGTAGTCAAATGCTTAACCACTACACCAGTAGAGTCCCTTATGAAAATATGTTGTTATTAAGCGCCGTCAAGTTGGTTCCAACTCATAGTGACCTTGTATAGGTTTACCAAGGGACAGCTGGTAGGTTTGAACTGCTGACCTTGTGCTTGGCAGTCCAATGCCTACCCTATAGCACAATACCCATGCTTCCCGCCCACAATTTAACAAGCCAAGACCTATGCTATTATTGTTGTTGTTAAGTGCCATTGAGTTGGTTCTAACTCATAGTGATTCTGTATAGCAGAGGTGGTCTCATACAATATTTATTATTTTGTGATTGACTAATTTCACTCAGCACAATCCGACCCACAGCCCATATAAGGCCCGCAAAATGATTTGGTCTGGCTCTGCCAAAGCAACCAAAGTTCTAGCCATCATGTTGGGGGTGAGTTAATTACATGTTTGACCAAATATAGCAGGCTAGTTTTTAAGTTGATCATTTTATGTGGTCCATGAATGATGTTAAGTAAATATCCAAATGGCCCTTGGCAGAAAAAAAGACTCCCCACCCCCACTGTAAAGGGTTCCTGAGGCTTTAAATCTTTAAGGGAGCACCCCTAACTGCTCCAAGAGATAGGGACCATTTTTAAATGGAGAAAATGAGGCATAGGAAGGGCATTGCTTACCCAAGGCCACACAGTTACTGAGAGGAGCTGGGATTTGAACCTGAGTCTGGCGGACTCTCAAGGCTGCTCAGGTGAAGTGTGCAAAGTGACCACTAGAGGGTGGACTATATGTGCACCTCAGGTAAAATTTCTTTTTAAACCCACCCTTTTCTCAATGAAGGAGCTCTGGTAGCGTAGTGGTTACGAATCGGGCTGCAAACCGCAAGGTCAGCAGTTCGAAACTACCAGCTGCTCCGCGGGAGAAATATGAGGCTTTCTGCTCCCATAAAGATTTACAGCCTCGGAAACCCTGTACAGGGTCGCTATGAGTCGAAACCGACTCCATGGCACATGACAACAACAACAACAACTTCTCTCAATGATCTCTTTTATGGATAACAAGCTGGGCTGCTAACCACAAGGTCAGTAGTTCAAATCGGTCAGCCACTTTGCAGGAGAAGATGAGGCTTTTAACTCCTGTAAAAAGTTACAGCCTTGAAAACCCTGTGCAGATTCGCTATGAGTTGAACCCAACTTGGCAGTACACAACAACGAATCAGAACCAACTCCAAAACACACAACAACCACATGTTGTTTTAGTAATTGCTAACATTTAAGGGATGCTTTCTAATGACACGCCTTCACCGGATGCGAGATCCTAGATTGGATCCTGGAGGAGGGAAGAAATATTATAAAGGAAAATATTGAGACAGTTGTTGAAAATTTAATAAGGACTTATTGCTAAGTGCTGTTAAGTCAGTTTTGACTCACAGTGACTCTCTATAGGGTTTCCACGGAGCAACTGTGGTTAGCAGTGCAGTGTGTATACTACAGCACTACACAGGACTCCTAATAAGGACTGGAGATCAGGGAATCGTATCAATACTACATGTTCTAAACTTGATAATGGCCCTGTGGTTTTGTAGATGCCCCCAGTTTTTTGGGTTTTTTTTTTTTGAGGAACCACAAACTATTTAGAGGTGTTATGGATTGAGCTACACCCCTCAAAGGTATGTGTTGTACATCCTGACCCTTATATCTGTGGATATAATCCCTTTGGGGACCATGGATGTCCTTTGTGATGCCATAATAATGCTGGTGTGGCGCTGTACGATAAGCACTCAACTGCAAGATTGGTTTGACTCGACAGTCTTAACAACAACAATAGTGTAGGGTGTATTTTAAATCAATCTCTTGAGATCTAAAAGAGTAGATTCAATAGGTAAGCAGAGACGGGCAATGATCGAGACCAGGCTACAAGACGCTGAAGAGAGATGAGGACCCCAGAGCCAGCTGAGAACATTCCCCTAGATCAAGCACCCTGAATTCAAACCTCTAGCCTCCTAAACGATAAGAAAATAAAGTCTGTTAGAGACATCCACTTGCAGTATTCTGTTAAAGCAACACTAGGTAATTAAACCAGAACTGAGTTCTCCTCCCACAAACACCTACAACATGGAAGTGATTTTTAAATTGGATAATGGCTAGTTGTCATTAAGTGCTGCTGAGTCGGTTCCAACTCACAGCAACCCTGTACAGAGTTTCCAGGGAACGGCTGGTGAGTTTGAACTGCCAACCCTGGTACCTGAGAGTAGGGTTGTTAGCTGATTTAACAAGTACCTACTATGTGGAAGTTGTTTTGAAATTGGGTAATGGCTAGAAGGAGGAAGGACTGTACGGTGCCTAATAGCAGAATCCTAGTATGGTGCTGTAGGATAAGCACTGGACTACTAATTGCAAGTACCTGCCAGCTGCTCCTCAGAACCCCTATATGAGTTGCTATGAGTCAGAGGTGACTCAATAGCACTTAATAACAACAGTAGTAAAATACAGATTGCCCTGAAGAGACCTGTGGTAGACGTACAGATGTCAACGCAATGCCTGGGCACAAAAAGAAATGAAGAGCGTGATAGAACAAGTCTCTATTGTCTTAGAAAATACATACCAACAACACAATGTCGTAAGACATGGGAACATGAAATTGTTTTTGGTAAGACTTTAAAAGGAAATGATGAACATATAATTAGACAATGGAGAAAGGGTGATACTTTTTATGCAGTAGCAATGAACTTGTCTGAATCAGGTTCAAATGTTTGGTGGAAAATAGAACTTGATGAACTTAGATATCTGGCTGAGGAGATTTCTAAGCAGGATCTTAAAGAGCCTCGTGATTTCGCCTTGCTTGCTTAGTAACATGTAAAGAGGAAAAGATGGATTCAAATGGAATGGTACAAAATGAAAACAGAACTTAAAAACTGGGGAAATTCTGTTGACCAAGCTAAGGATGTGTCCTAGAAATTTCACCAGGGACATGGCTACAAAATTTTGTGCTATAAAGATTAAGCCTATGATTGATGGATCCAACCAACTACCATGGCATAAAACCCATCAGCTTAGATTGAAGGGGACAGAGACAAAATGAAAGGAAGGAGAGCTGCCAGCCTCTTGGAATTCTCCAGGCAGGAAACAGAACAAAGGCGCTACATGTGTTGTCTTCCAAGAAAAGCAGTTCAGAGTTCAGCAGACTTGTTGGAAGGAGTATGGGAAGCATGGTTTCAAAGAGCAAAGCCGAGGTCTCCTGGGTCTCAAAGGGTAGAGACATGACCTTTTAGGTTTCAGAATCAGATATCCACCAACTCAGTTCTGGAATGTGGGGCTGAAATGTGTTCAGCCAGATACGCCAAGAGGATTGGGTCACTACCCAAACCCAAGGGGCAGCAGAGTAGAGTCCAATGCAGGCATAGGAAGTGGGACCACCGCTCAGCTGGACTAGGAGAATAGGGGCACCCAAAGGGAGCAGAAATGCCATCCCAGTTGGCCTGGAAGGCAGAGCTGAAACCCAGGCTGAGGGCCCTCCATCCAAAAACCAGAAAACATATCTAGCACCTAGAGTCTGGAGGATGTGGCCATGTCTCAGATGGTCCTAGAAAACAGAGGATTCTTTCAAGCCTTGAGAATGAATGTAATTTGTTCTGCTGGGTTTGGGACTTGCTTGATGCTGATTATCCCTTCTTTTCCTTCAATTTATCCAATTGTAATGGAAATGTCTACCTTGAGGCTGTTCCACCATTTTACTTTGGAAGCAGATGACTCATATGCTAGATTCCACAGGTTCACAGATGACGAGGAATTTTGTCCCAGGATGAACTATGTACTACGTCTACAGTCTCACCCATATTTGATTCACAAGATTCAGAAGATGAGATTTTGGACTCAAAGCTGATTTAAGATTTGGGGGATGGTATAATGGAGTCCTGATGTGGCGCTGTAGGTTAAATGTATCGGACTGCAAAGCCGTTTGAACTGCAAGGTCGGCGGTTCAAGCTCACCAGCTGCTCCTCAGAAACCCTATACAGGGTCACGCTGGGTCGGAACTGACTCAACGGCACTTAACAACAGTAACAATGATAGAGTAAATGTGTTTTGCATGTAAATTGAGGCAGGAAAGGGCCAAAGGGTGAACTGTTAGGGATTGAATTGCATCCCACAAAAATGGTTGCTGTCAAGTGCCATCGAATTGGTTCCGACCAATAAAGACCCTGTATAGGGTTTCCAAGGAGCAACTGGTGAGCTTGAACTGCCAACCTTGCAGATCAAACTGGCTTGTTTTGCAGTCTGGCGCATTAACCCACAGAACCACACCAGGAGTCCAGATTCTGATCTCTCTCTGTACCTGAGGTTATATTCCTATTTGAGAATGGGTTTCTCTGTTATGATAATGAGGCAGGATTGGTGTTGTTAAGTGCCCTCTGGAGCAGATGGTGGGCCTGAACCACTGACCTTATGGTTCGCAGTCCAGTGCTCATTGTACAGAGCCACCGAGCTCTCCAGTATTAGTGTTTGTTGTGAAGTGCTGTGGAGTGGATTCTGACTCAATAGCAACACTGTATAAGGTTTCCGAGGCTGTAAATCTTTACGGGAGCAGAAAGCCTCATCCTTCTCCCATGGAACAGCTGGTAGTTTCGAACCGCTGACCCGGAGGTTAGTAGCCCAATTAGTAACCACTATGCTACCAGAGCTCCTTGGAGAGATAATAGAGAGAAATATATAAAGCAGTTGTGACCAATGTTAACATTTGAAGAATTTGACCACAAGAAAAGGGAATTAATTCATTGGACTAATCTTGCAGCGTTTCTGTGAGTTTGAAATTTTACAGAAAATAAAAGCATTTTCAATGGGGTTCTGTTCCAAGTACTGGACATTGACTCCTCACAATAACCCTCTGAGGTGAGTCTTATTATGTGAACATGAGGAAATGGAAGTCCAGAGAGGTGAGTGATTTGCCTAAGGCCACACAGCTGCCAAAAGGCATAGCTAGAATGCAAATCTCTACACACTCAAGACATAGGCAACCTCTTACTAGATTAGTATAGGAGTTCACATCTAACATGTATAACTAATAAAATGTCTATAAAGTGGTATGCTCAATATTTTTTACAGATGGGGTCTCAATAAAAAATGATGATCTGATGGCAGGGCCACTAGGACTGCTCTGTCTTGTGCCCCCCAAGATACCCTGACACATGCATTCATTCATACAGTCTGCATTGATTAAGCACTTGTAGCATAGTGGTTACGAATTGGGCTGTGAGCCGCAAGGTCAGCAGTTCGAAACTACCAGCTGTTCCGAGGGAAAAAGATGAGGGTTTCTGCTCCCGTAAAGATTTACAGCCTCACTGATGAAATGAAATGCGGATAGGTCTCTTGTGATACAATAGTGAATAATTGTTATCAGGACTGCTTGTAATGGTTGGAAATGTAAAGGTAGACGTTTTGTAGCAAGGAGGGGAGTGATTAATTTTTCAGCCTAGGAGCGGAGGTCCCTGGGACCATCAAGGGAGAAAAGCAGCGAGTGGGACCCTACCCAGAGAAGCAGTGATGTCTGAGAGGCAGGCAGAGATGATGACGATGATGTGGAGAGATGGAGCAGTTGGGAACTTTAGACACAGTTAGGAAGAGGGGCTGTGTGCTGATGACCGGGGGACAGGCTTGTAGTGTATACTCTTTGGTTGGTTGATGGTGCATGAAGGGGATTATAACCATGGCAATGATATACAATAGGATGAATGTAAAACTAATGTTCTCCCATGTAAACTATCACATAATTCACAATAAAGCATTAAAAATAATAAAAAAAAAAAGATTTATAGCCTCGGAAACCCTGTGAAGGGTCGCTATGAGTCGGAACCAACTCCACGGCACATAACAACAACAACATAATCAATGTAATGCTTATGCTAGGGTTTTGCATTCACGTAACAAACATTTACTGAGCATCTACCATGTGTCAGTCTTTGTTGGAGGCACTAGAAATAGAGCTGTGAGTAAAGCAGGCAAACATCCCTCCCTGCCCACGTGGAGTTGACATTCTCGTGGGGGGATAAACAGGGAACGAATATATAATGATATTGTCAGTGATCAGTGTTATGGAAAAAATAACCCGAGGTGATGTAATTGAGTGGCGTTTGGGAATAGACATGGCATCGGTGAGAGGGTGACGCAGTGACAGCCTTCCCATGGAGGTGACATTTGAGCTGAGCCTGTCCAAATAACAAGGAGTTGGGCCTGCTCATCTCAGGTAGAAGGACATTCCAGGACAATGGGCAGCCTGGGCAAAGGTCTTGTGGCTGAAGGGTGCTGGGTGTGTTGAGATACAGCAAGGGGGGCCAAGATGGGTATAGCAGCCAGCATGAGGGGGAAGGGAAGATGAGCTCTTTGCATGGGTAAATTTGTCCTCATTTTCCAGATAAGGAAATGAGGGTCAGAGAGAAAAATTTTAATCATTTGTCCAAAGTTAGGAAGTAGGCAAACACACAGGCCAGAGCCCAAACTCACTGCCTCAAGCAGACTCTAATTCACAGCGACCCTGTGTAGAGTTTCTGAGACTATAGATGTTTACCGGAGCAGAAGACCTCATCTTTTTCCTGAGGAGCAGCTGATGGGTTTAAACCACTGACCTTGTGGTTTAAACCCAATGCCTAACCCAGAGTGCCACCAGGGCTCCTTAAATTAGAGCCAGCGGGTCCACACTAGATTCTCAGATTTTCTCCTGCATCAGAATGATGGGCGTTTGATGGCTCAAACCCACCAGTTCCCCCTTCACAAAAACCTAACTCAGTGATGGCTCTTGGAGTCCTGGTATGGAACTATAGGATAAGTACTAGACTATTACCCACAACATCAGCAGTTCAAACCCACCAGTCACTCCTTGGAAACCCTACAGAGGGTTGCTATGACTCAGAACCGACTTCATGGTACTTAACAACAACAACAGGGTTGGCAGGGGTTAGTCGATAGGGAGCCTGTACCATTAACCAGCCCCCAAGAGATTCTAATATTTAAGACACACTTTAAGAAAGCCCTGTCTGGGTAAGGCTAGAGGTCACCATCCATCAGTGGGAAATGAGAACAATCTGATGGACCAAATCCACTGTGCTAAACAAAATGAAATAAAATCGAGCAAGAACAGAAAATAGCAACAAGCCCTTCCCATTTGAAGGGCTTCCTACATTTTATGAAATTTGTTTCAGTTTAAAAGTGTGTGTGTGTGTGTGTGTGTGCATCTGCATCATGTTCAAAGAGGCTTTATTCATAAAAGCAAACCATAGAAACAACCCAAACATCCATCAACACATGGACAGTAGTATAATCATGCAATGGAATATTAGGCAGCAATGAAAAGGAATAAACCACATACTACAACATAGATAAATGTCAAAATATTACACGGAACCAAAGAAGCAAGAGACAGGAGCATATATCATATATGAGACATGAGCAGAGACAAATTGAATCTATAGTGACGTAAAGCAGAGGATCAAGATGGTTACTGAAAAAAGCATGATGGAACTTTCTAGAACAAAGGCAATATTGTGTGTCTTGACCATGATGGTAGTTACATAGGGCATGTAAACATCATCAAAACTCACTCAACAGTGACACTTAAAACAGGTACAGTTTATTGCATGTCAGTTCTGCAACAATAATGATTTTTTTCTTTTTAATAATATATGTGCCTATGTGCATGTACTGGGTCACAATATAAAACATATTTCTTACTGGTGGGATGTGATTTCAAATTTTTGAGAAAACCACCATACAATCTCACTAAAATTCAGAGATGCAGTCCAGCTGAGATCAAGAGATAGATGCTGGAACCCCAACACTGGCTACCTGGCAAGTCTGAGCCCAGTTTTCTCTTATGAAAACAAGAAGGCTAGGCCCCAGGGGCATCCACCGGTACCACCTCCTGGCTTTGACCTTGGATGAATGATTCCACCACTTGGGCCTTGGTTTCCCTCAAATCTCCCAAGGCGATAAAGATAGGGTCCTACCTCAGAAGAGAGGACAGAGGGGTTATAATTAGATACCTCAGGAGGCCAAGGCCCTGGGCATGGGGCCTACTCAGGAGCTGGTGGCCTTGGCCATGGTCTTATTAGGGATGGGGAGGAAGGGAGTGCCTAACCCATGATGAGAGCTATGAGGGAGGCTGGGGATGGGCCGAGAGGCTAGACCAAAGCTAGGCCTATGGCCCCAAGTCCAGCTGTCACTATCCTTCATTATCGCCCCCAGCTGTTCTCTCCTCCTGACCAGGAAACCAGACCCAGCTCACCAGGGTCATATTCTGGGGCCGGAATGCTGGGTCAGCATTTCCTGCAGGGACTCTGGGCCCAGAAGAGGGGAAGGGGCTACTGTGGGGTCAGCAGACAGGCTCAGAGGGCATTACATGTCTCTATCCCATACTCACACTCCCCACTCCAGGGAAGGAAAAGAGGTAAGGACTCCAGGATAGGCAGACCCCCCTCCCCCTTCTTGCCCCTCCCTGTCCCCTGCCCAGGCCCCAGAGAAGCGGGCTATTCTGGGAGAAACACCTGTTGTTCCAATTCCCATCCCTGCACCCAGTCGGGGATCAAAGATGCTGGGGGAGACAGAGTTAGAGAGACAGAGAAAACGTCTGTTGAGAACCTGAAGAAAAAAGAGAGGCACAGAGACAATCCAAAGAGACAGATAGGGCGAGACGTGACCCAGAGACCCTTAGAGACCTAGAGCAGCCATATTTGACCCTCCGTCCTAAAGCCAACAGGGAAAGAAAGATCAAGGGACCCCCAGGAGACTCTCAAGAGCTGAGGATTGAAAGGAGACAGGTCCTCCGGCCCACTTCAGTCCCCTTCCCAAGAATTTAAATAGGTCAAAGTCTGGAGCAAGAAGACAATTAGGGCTAGGAAGTGTAGGGAGGGGGAGGGGGGACAGCTAAATTAAGCTGAGGAATTAGAACCACCCCTCCCAAGTGCCTGCTTCCAGGGTGGTGGGAGGGGGTGCTCCCTCTGAATGGCCCCACTTCTCTTAAGACAAACCACTAATGTCAGAAGAGACGGTGACCAAAGATCCCCCACTTCTCCATTCTGCAGTCCCAAATCCTGGTGATTCTGTTGTGGGAAAGATGGGGTACTAAGAGAGACAGAAAAACAGACACAGAGGGATAATTATACAGTGAAAGAAGAGACCCCGCGTCTCAGAGGCGACCCGCAAGCAGGAAACATTCAGAGACAGACACTCAGAGACCCTGAGAGATAGCCCCAGACACTCGTAACTCAGAGATACGCACAGTCCGCAGGAACTGAACATCGTCCTCGCCCTCTCCTCCGTCACCCATGATGGCGAGGCCCGGGGGGCCAAGGCTGAGGTTAGTGGACCGGGGGAGGGGGCCGTAGGCTGGACCGGCTGGAGTCGGAGATCGCCAGGGACGCCTGAGGCACCCGCGAGCTAGATGGAACTGCGAGGAAGACGCGCCAGCTGGGCAGAGATGGGCGAAGGTCCCCGCCCCCCGCCTCCCATTGGACCAGGACGGAGAAAGCCACGCCCATCTCAGGCCTCCACCCCCAGACCTCAAACCCTGCGGCGGGGTGAGTTTGGCGGGAAGGTGGGTGGAGTATCTAGAAGGCGGCTACTCTCTCTCCGCTTCCACCTTAAGGAAGGGGCCATCGTTCTCTCCATTTCACAGTGGGCAAACGGAGGCTCAGAGCGAGGAAGCCCTTGGCTAATACCACAGCAGGACTGTGATGCACACCCTGGTTTCCCCGACTTGAAAAATCACAGTACCTAGTGGTTAGAGCAAGGAACTCTGGTAGCGTAGCGGATACGAATCGGGCTGTGAACCTCAGGGTCAGCAGTTCGAAACTACCAGCTGTTCCGCGGGAGAAAGATGAGGATTTCTGTTCCTGTAAAGATCTGCAGCCTCGGAAACCCTGTACAGGGTCGCTATGAGTCGGAACCGACTCCACGGCACATAACAACAACAACAACATGTGGTCAGAGCAAGAACACCTGAGCTAGACAATCTGGATCCAAATCCCAGTCTTGCCACGCCTTTGTGTGATCTTGGCTTCTCCGTGCCTCAGCTTCCCCATCCTTTAGGAAGGATTTTAATAGAACCTACCTCACAGTGCTGTTGCCAGGACTAAATGTGAGAATTTATGCTATGTAAGTGTGTGTGTGTTTATTTAGCTAAAAAGTTTCACCGAAGGATATTTAGCCTTACTATCTGGCGCTGTGGGAGTCCTGGCACTGTAGGACAAACACTAGACTGCTAACCACAATATTGGCAGTTCAAACCCACCAGTGGCTCCACAGGAGAAAGATGAGGCTGTCTGCTCCCATAAAGATTTACAGTCTTGGAAACCCTTTATAAGGTCACTATGAGTTGGAAAGTGAAGAAGACTTAAAATATTTACCGATGAAGATCAAAGAGCACAGCCTTCAGTATGGATTACATCTCAATGTAAAGAAAACAGAAATCCTCACCACTGGACCAATAAACAACATTCTTATCAACAGAGAAAAAATTGAAGTTGTCAAGGACTTCATTCTTCCTGGATCAACTATCATCACTCAGCAGTCAAGAAATCAAACAACATATTGCCTTAGGCAAATCTGCTGCACAAGACCTTTTAAAAGTGTTGAAGAGCAAAGATGTCAGCTTGAGGACTATGGTGCGCCTGACCCAAGCCATGGTGTTTTCAATAACCTCATATGCATGCGAAAGCTGGACAGTGAATAAGGAAGACCATAGAAGAATTGATGCTTTTGAGTTATGGTGTTGGAGGAGAATATTGAAAGTGCCATGGGCTGCCAAAAGAACCAACAGATCTGTGTTGTAAGACGTGCAGCCAGACTGCTCTTTGGAGGCTAGGATGGCCAAACTTCGTCTCTCATACTTCAGACATATTGTCAGGAGGGACCAGTCTCTGGAGAAGGATATCATGTTTGGTAAGGTGGAGGGTCAGAGAAAAAGAGGAAGACCCCCAGCGAGGATGGACTGGCAAAGTGGCAGCGTCGATGAACTCAAGTGTGGCAATGATGGTGAGGTCGGCCCAGGATCGGGCAGTGTTTCGTTCTGCTGTGCATAGAGTCGCTATGAGTTGGTACCGCTATGAGATGGCACTTAACAACAAGATGAGTTGGAATCAACTCAATGGTAGGGTTTGGATATGGTTGGAAAGGAATCCTGAGGACTGCTAACCAAAAAGATGGGGAGATCTGCTCCCATGAAGATTACAGCCTCAGAAATCCTATGGAACAGTTCTACTCGGTTCTGTAGGGTCACTATGAGTGGGAATAGATTTGAGAGCAGAGCAGTGCATTTGTTTGGGTTTTGTTAAGTGGGTTAAGTGTTGCTATTATCATTACTATTCTTTTAAAATTGCCTGATGAGGTGGTAGCCAATATCTTTTGTGTTCATTTCAGGCCCAAGCTAAAGTCTTTTTATTAGGTCTCATTTTGGTGTCACAATCCTATTATCTACTTTGTCTACCCACTACCATTGTGCAGATCCTGACTCACAGAGTAGAGTTGTGAAACAGGCACATGTTCCTCACACAACCCAATGCTTAACTCACTGCACCACACACTGCCTCCACGTGGTTTGCTGCTGTTGTGTGCCATCGAGTCGGTTCTGACACATAATGACCCTGTATAGGATTTCTGAGGAGCAGCTGGTGAGCTTGAACCACCGACCTTGCGGGACACACCAACTTTGCAGTTTAGCGCATTAACCTACAGTGAGTGCCACACAGGATCAGAAAGCCTCATTTTTCTCCCTTGGAGCGGCTGGTGGACACAAACTGCTGACTTTTCTGTTAGCAGTCCAACTGGTGACCCACTCCGCCACCTGGGCTTCAGGATGTTTAGAGAAGGAAATGAAAATGTATGACCCTTGTCAGGTATTATGTTATGTCATGTGCTATGGAGTCATTTCCGACTCATAGCGACCCCGTACAGCGTTTCAGAGGCTATAAATCTTTACAGGAGCAGAAAGGCTCATCTTTCTCCCATGGAACAGCTGGTAGTTTTGAACTGCAGACCGTGAGATTAGCAGCCGGATTCGTAACCACCACACTACCAGAGCTCCTTTGTCAGATATAGTTTTAAGGATATAATGTGTATAAATCAGGTAATCCTTAGAACAATCTTGTGAGGTCAGTATGCTTAGGGTGCCCATCCATCTGCAGAGGAAGAGAGTTAAGCATTGAGAGGTGACGTGAAGTGAAGTGACTTACCCAAGGCAAAGCTGAGATTTGAACCTGCGACTGGGCTCTTAGTAATCATTCACTTCATCAACTAGATATTTCTGAAACAATTCCTCTTTATAACCAAAACCCCTTACCCCTGGTGTTCTGACCTTCCCCCTCTCACCTTCCCAATCCAGGGCTGCCTGAGCCCCCAGGACCACTAGTTCTGGGTTTTGTGATTCCCTGGAAGATTCCTGTAGCTTGCTCCTGTCCTGCTCACGGTCCCTGCACTGCCGCCTCCGGCCAGAGGAGGCACCCACGCCGCCAACTCCCCGCCCAGGTCTCTGCAGTTCCTAAAACCCGCGCTGCTGTGGGGCTTGACGGTCAGCTCAAGGCGTCACACACGCGTCCTCCCCGCCATGCTGGCGACTTTGTTCCTGTGGGGTCTCAGTTTCCTCATCTTTCAATCGGGCTAATCCGGAATAGTTCCTGCCTCCTGAGATCGTGGGGGAATCCATTAAAACCTACCATACCGTAACTGATAGATACAAGAAATCTAATAAATGTGTTATTATTAAACGTGATGGTGTAAGCACTGAACCACAAGATCAGCGGTTCAAACTCACCAGCCGCTCCTCGGAAGCCCTATACAGGGTCACTATGAGTCGGAACCGACTCGATGGCGCACAACACTATATTTTATATATATATATAATAGATTGCTGGCGTAGCCCGAAGAATAACCACTGGACTGCTAATCACAAGGTAGGCTGTTCTAACCACCCAGATACTCCTCGGAAACCCTCTACAGGGTCGCTATGGGTCAGAACGGACTCAACAGAACTTAACAACAACAATGTATCACATAGCTAAATAATTCTAATTATGTAGTACATAATTTTATACCATATTATTGATTCTACAACGCATAATTATTATATCCATATATGCTAATATGTGCAGTGATGGTGGGGCTGTAGAATAAGTACTTGACTGCTAACCACAAGTTCGGCAGTTCAAATCCATCAACTGCTCCACAGGAGACTGATGAGGCTTTCTGCTCCTGTAAAGATTTACAGCTTCGGAAACCCTATACAGGGTCAACTCAACAGTATCTAACAACAACAACCTGCTAATATTAATTATGTTGTTGTTAAGTTCCGTGGAGTCAGTTCTGACTCATAGTGACTCTGAATTGGGTTTCCGAGGCTGCGAATCCTTACGGGAGCAGAAAGCCTCATCTTTCACCCGCGGAACAGCTGGTAGTTTCCAACTGCCAACCTTGAGGTTAGCAGCCAGAATTGCAACCACTACGTTAGCACAGCTCCTTAATATTAATTATATGTAGTAATAAAATTAAATATTATGGAATTGAATATAAAGTTTTTCTTGAAATTAAAAAAAATATCAACTATTTATAATTTGTAATGGCATACTCATGTGATGTAGGATAAGCGCTGGAGTGCTAACCAAAAGATCAGCAGTTCAAACCCACCAGCCACTCCTTGGTGACCTTAATAACAACAACATCTAAAATTAATCATATATAATAATACAATTATATGCTGTGTCTCTCATACTTTGTAGTATATTATGTATAACTGATTATTAAATATTAAGCTTTTCTTGAAATTTCAAGAAATCTAAATGATTTATCATTTGTAATGGAGTCCTGATGTGGCATTGTAGGATAAGCACTGGACTGCTAACCAAAAGATCAGCAGTTCAAACTCACCAACCACTTCTTAGAAACCCTATACAGGGTCACTGTGAGTCGAACCAACTCAAGGACACTTACCAACAATAACACATTTGTAATATAAAATGATTCTGTGTTGTTGTTGTTGTTGTTAGGTGCCATTGAGTCGGTACCAACACATAGCGACCTTATGCACAGCAGAACGAAACACTGTTCGATCCTGGGCCAACCTCACTACTGTTGCCACGCTTGAGTCCATCGATTCTGCCACTTTGCCAATCCATCTCACTGAGGGTCTTCCTCTTTTTCTCTGACCCTCCACCTTATCAAACATGATATCCTTCTCCAGTGACTGGTCCCTCCTGACAATATGTCCGAAATATGAGAGACAAAGTTTGACCATCCTGACCTCCAAGAAGCACTCTGGCTGCACTTCTTCCAAAACAGATCTATTGGTTCTTTTGGCAGTCCATGGCACTTTTAGTATTCTCCTCCATCACCACAACGCAAAAGCATCAATTCTTCTACGATCTTCCTTATTCATTGTCCAGCTTTCGCATCCATATGAGGTTATTGAAAATACCATGGCTTGGGTCAGGTGCACCTTAGTCCTCAAGCTGACATCTCTGCTCTTCAACACTTTAAAAAGTTCCTGTGCAGCAGATTTGCCCAGTGCAATACGTCGTCTGATCTCTTGACTGCTGCTTCCACGAGTGTTGATAGTTGATCCAAGAAGAATGAAGTCCTTGACAACTTCAATCCTTTCTCCATTCATAAGGATGTTGTTTATTGGTCCAGTGGTGAGGATTTTTGTTTTCTTTACATTGAGATGTACTGGGTAGTTCAGGATGGCCTTCAGGAATGGCTGCCTCAGGTTATGTTCCCACCAGCAGTACCAAGGATTGCTGGGTGCCCGAATTCCCAACATCTGCTTGGTATTTTCCAACTTCTAATTTTTGCCAGGCCAATAGGATAACTCACTGTCATTTTATTTTGCCTTTCCCTGAGCAATTACCAATAACTTTGTATATCTTACCACATGCCTGGCAAAATTTGGGGTTTCCTGCCCTGACTTTGTGGCCCAAAGAGCCCTGATTGCACAGTGGGTTAAGCATTGGACAGTTAACCAAAAGGTCAGTGGTTCCAACCCACCAGTAGCCACTCATCAGGAGAAAGATGAGACAGTCTGCTCACATAAAGATTTATAGTTTCGGAAACCTTATGAAACAGTTAGGATCATAGTGAGTCTGAATTGGCTCAATGGCTGTGGGTTGGGGGTCATACTCTGTCGACTATTTTTATTTCAGGATTACTATCTCTTTTCTTTCTGATTTATTTGTTGTTGTTATTATGTGCCATGGAGTTGGTTCCAACTCATAGCAACCCTATACAGGGTTTCCAAGGCTGCAAATCTTTACGGGAGCAGAAAGCCTCATCTTTCTCCTGTGGAACAGCTGGTAGTTTCGAACTGCTGACCCTGAGGTTCACGGCCTGATTCATAACCACTACTCTGATTTGTAGCAGTTCCTTATATATGCTAATGTTAATAATTTCGCATTTGTTTGAAACCTTGCAAATGGGAGAAGCCCCAATCCGCCATCTGTCCCATGGTGTCATGGTGTCCTTATTAACTGGGAATCCTTATTTGGATGTTATTGAATGCATTCACTTTTGTTTTCCTGCCTTCTGTGTTTTTGTGGTTTAATTTAGAAGTCTTGTCCTTTGTGGTTGTCAGTGTTGTTGTTGTTGGTATTAACCATCCCTGTGGGTCTTGAGGGCTGGCAGCAATGCATTTATACAAATTCAAAGGCCTTTTTTGTCTCCTTCTCTGAAGTTCTCGGAGTCCCCAGAGCCTGGAAACGCTCATCCAGTGACAAGCTTGCCTGAGCCAGGAGCATGACGTCCCATCTCTGAGAGGCAGGTGCTGCCGGAGATGGGTTGAGAGAAAGATAATGCAGGATAGACTGCTGCTTGAAGTCGAGGGAAAGAGAGAAGGGGAAATTCAGAGGCAGGAGGAGTTGGAGAGAGAGAGTCTGATACTGTGGCATGCCATGTGATGGAAAAACTAAAAAGAGCGGGCTCTGTGCCTGTCTTCATGTTCTGACATGAAAAATATCCAGGGAGACTTCTTTCAGTGATGAAGCAAAAAATGCACTCAGTTTCAGAAGGTGCAACTATTGCTCTCTCTATGTATGGAAGATAGACGAATGATAGAGAATCAAAGATGAGAATCAAAGATGATTTGCATCCATTAGTCCAGTAGACTAATGGAACATGTGAATATCAGTCTCCAAGACTCTGAGACCAACAGAACTAGATGGTGCCTGGCTTACCACTACCAATTGCTCTGAAACGGATCATAGAGTGGCAGAAAATGTAGAACAAAACTCAAAATGATATATAAAAAAGATCAGGCTTACTAGTCAGAAACACACGGGAAGAACCTGGAGACTCTGGCCCTTGACCGCCCCTCAGGTCTGCAAAGGAACTCACCTCGTGGTCCAATTTTCAGCCAAGCAGTAGATAGATGTATGGGGAGACAACAACTCTAGTAAGGTCTGCTCACCATAGAATGGTCAATCTTTCAAAAGCAAGAGTGCAACATGTACCTAAGGACGAAAGTGAGAAGGGATGAGGAGGAGGGTGGGCTGGAAATAGGAACCAGTGAGAGGAAGCAGGATCACTGTTGTTTCAGGAAAGGGATTGCAATCATTGAGATGAAGCTAAGTGTATGGTTTGTTGAATGGAAAACTGATGATCTTATCTGTAAACCTTCACTCAGTTCACAATTAAGTTTTTTTAAAAATAGACTTTCAGGAAAGCTGTTGATTTCACCAACTAACATTGTATGTATCTCAGTTTCCTAGTGCTGCGGTAACACAAACACCACAAGTAAGTGGCTTTACCCAAGTCCACTGCTATTAAGTCATTTGTGACTCCTAAGGATCATATAAGGAGCTCTGGTAGCATAGTGGTTACGAATTGGGCTGCTCACCTCAAGGTCAGCAGTTCGAAACTCCCAGCTGTTCCACAGGAGAAAGATGAGGCGTTCTGCTCTAGTAAAGATTTACAGCCTCGGAAACCCTGTACAGGGTCGCTATGAGTTGGAAGCAACTCCACAGCACCTCACAACAACAACAACAACAACAAGGATCATATACAACAGAGAAGACTGTTCCTGAAGGGTTTGCGATGACTATAAGGAACAAAAAACATTTTCTCACAGTTTAAGAAGCTAAAAATTTAAATCAGAGTCTCGACCCATCAATTTCATCCTCATGTGTAAAAAATAGACTTTCAGGAACGCTGTTCAGCCCTGGTATGGAGCCCTGGTATGGTGCTATAGGACAAGCACACACTGCTAACAAGGTCTGCATTTCAAACACCAGCCGATCTGTGGGAGAAAGATGAGGCTTTCTGCTCTGTAAAGATTTACAGTCTTGGAAACCCTATACAGGTTTGCTATGAGTCAAATTTGACTCAATGGTAGTAGGTTTGTGGATGGTGATATCACTGGTCATTCCTTGGTTCCTTGGCCTTCTTTCGCTTGAAGACAATCCTCAAAGTGTCTGTCTTTCTGTATGTGTATTCCTCTGAGTCTATTCTGGTCAAAAGTGATTTTTTTTTTTTCTGTCCTGCCTCAGGTTTATTGGTACAAATAACACAGGAGGACACCAGCTTCATGCAGATGGCATCCCAAAGGGTTAGACCAGTCCCTCTGTCCTCAGATGCAGAACTCTAGTCCATCTTTATAGGGGCCTGGGGGCCTTTGGGAGCCTGTGTTGAGGCCTTGCCTGGAGCTTCAGCTTTACTTTGAGCTTTTGCCTTGGACTTTGGCCCACAAAGCTTCAAAGTGGCAGTGCGTACCCAAGCATGCTTCTCCAACTTGACATGGGCAATGTAGGCTGGTTGACTGGGCTATCAGTTGACACCCCTTGGGATCTTAAGCTTGACCTCCTTGGGCTTCATGAGAGCTTTGAGGGCCTCAGCACGTGCATTCAAGACCTGCATCTACTTCAGGCTTTTCTTGTTGTGTTTCTTGGAAAAGTGCATGATCCTCAGAAACTTGGGGTCCACCCCTTGAAGAGGCTCAGATGGTTGTGATCTGGGTTTCTTGATGGCATTTCTGTGCCATTTTCAGGACTGGTTGGTTGTGTGGGGTGTGGTTCTCAGACTTGGCCATGTCTGCACCTTTGCTTGTAGCTCCCAGCGCGCCAGGGATCAGACGAGAGAGAGAAAGAGAAGTGATCAATTTTAAAGGCTTTGAATTCTGAGGTCACAGTACACTGGTATAACCTAATTAACATGAAAGAAAGCCTTAATCCCAAACAAGATTACATCCACAGGCTAGGAATTCAATACATATTTTGGGGGGTGGGGGTGGGGAGAACAATTCCCTCCATTGCCATACTTGGCTAAATCATACTAATTGTTTTCCGTTATGTGCAGTCGAACTGGTTCTGACTCATAATGATTCTATACACAACAGAATTAAATACTGTCTGGTCCTGCACCATCCTCACAAATGACTAAGATCCAGTTATTAATTCCTGGGTGTATCTACCCTACAGAAATTTATACATATCCATTCACCAAAAGACATGTGCTAATATGTTCAGATGAGCATGATTCACAATAGCCCCAAACTGGAAACAGCTCAAATGTCCATCCACAAGAATATGGATCAATACAGTGTGAAATAGTTACATGATGGAGTACTATACAGTGATGAAAAGGAATAAACTACAATCACACGTAATAACAAGGAAGGGTCTCAATGCCATGATGTTGAATTTAAAAAGCCAGACGGAATAGATGAGTCTATTTATATACAGCTCAAAAACAGCCAAAACGCCTATTAGAAGTCATGCTGGTAGTAACTTTTAGGAGAAAGTATCTAGGGAATGAGAACATTCGATTTCTTTATTTGTGTCACATGAGTATACATAGTTTATCAAAATTTGTCAACCCCAAAACAGCTGATGCTTGTTTTTGAACTTCAGTGAAAAAGTATGACTAGTATAACACACTCGCTGTTGCTACAAGCCAAGTTGGTTCCGACTCACAGCAGCCTTGTATATGGGTTCTGAGGCTTTTCAATGTTTTCAGGAGCAGAAAATCTTATCTGTCTCCCTTGGAGTGATTGGTGGGCTTGAACCACCGACCTTGTGGTTCAAAGTCCAGTGCTCATCCTGTGGAACCACTGTGCTCCCAGCATGTCACACTTCAGTAAAAAAACAAAAACAAAACACTCCTTCTCAAAAGAAAAGTCTATATATTTAGTACCTATTCATTCTTCTTGGATCAACCATCAACACTCACAGAAGCAGCAGTCAAGAGATCAGACAACGTATTGCATTAGGCAAATCTGCTGCACAGGAACTTTTTAAAGTGTTGAAGAGCAGAGATGTCAGCTTGAGGACTAGGGTGCGCCTGACCCAAGCCATGGTATTTTCAATAACCTCATATGGATGCGAAAGCTGGACAGTGAATAAGGAAGATTGTAGAAGAATTGATGCCTTTGAATTGTGGTGTTGGAGGAGAATACTGAAAGTGCCATGGACTGCCAAAAGAACCAATAGATCTGTTTTGGAAGAGGTACAGTCAGAGTGCTCCTTGGAGGTCAGGATGGCTAAGCTTCGTCTCTCATACTTTGGACGTATTGTCAGGAGGGAACAGTCGCTGGAGAAGGATGTCATGCTGGGTAGGATGAAGGGTCAGAGAAAGAGAGGAAGACCCCCAACGAGATGGATCAACCAGGTGGCATCATTGATGGCGTCAAGTGTTGGCCCAGGATCAGACATTGTTTCGTTCTGCTGTGCATGGGGTCGCTATGAGTCGGTTCCGACTCGATGGCACCTGACAACAACAACAACATTTTTTAGTAGGATCCCTATGAGTCAGAACCAACTTGACAGTACTTAACAACAACAACAATACACCACAAATTCTGTGCTTCAAGCCCACCAGCTGCTCCTTGTGAAAAATATAAGACTTTCTGCTCCTGTGAAGATTTAAAGCCTCGGAAACCCTATTCAGGGTTGTTATGAGTCAGAACCAACTCACCAGCACTTAACAACAACAATTACATACAGAAATGCACACACAACCATTTGGGTGAAACCCCATGAATGTGTTATGGGCCACCCCTTCCTAAGAGAGACAGTGGGAAGAGGAGAAGCCTCCCAGAGTGTTTTGCCTCCATCTGTAATGTTTTAACAATAAAATCATAACCATCTATAAGATTGCTGTGGAGAGTAAATGAATTAATATTTTTAAAGCCCTTAGAACAGGATGTGGTACACAGTAGGTGCTATATAAAGGTTTGTTATAATCAAAGTAATAAAGTGAAAATGTTTCTTGGGGTACCAATTGTGTTTCAAACTAAGCTTTAGAATAAAAGAAACATTAAAAGAAATATACAAAATAGAATGTTCTATGAATTTTCATTCAAACCTTGGTGTATTACATATGGGACTAGGTCCTTTTAGGAATGTAGATTTTTCTTTAGAGTATGTGTGTGTGGGTTTTTTTTTTTTTTTACATAAATGTGTCATATTAACCAGACTTTAAAAAAAAACAAAACCGTTTTTATTGAAGTATACCAGCGAGAAAACAGAGAATCACGGGGCAAGAGACACAGAGATGGGGCAGATAGAGAGAGACCGCTGGGTGATTGGGGGTGGAGGCGGGCTGCACCGGAAACCTCAGCCTGGAGGGATCCCCCATGAGGGGGAGGGGACCCTGGGTCTCTCCGCAGCCTCTTCCTTCCCCCTGGCCTGGGGCTGGGTGGGGAGGGGCAGTTCCTCTTTCCCTCCCTAGCACGGCAGAGGCCTAGCTCCCCAGGAGCTAAGAAGCTGGAGCCCGGGGGAGGAGCTGCACACACTCTGGCAGGACCCCCTCCCCTGCAGGAACATGAACAGGAAAGACAGCAAGAGGTAGGAGGACCCTCTGTGGAGACCCAGAGCATCCTAAACCCCTGCACCTGCAGCTGAGTGGGAAGGTGGGGAGGGACAACTGAGAGGCTTGGGTGCCCGCATCCCTCCCCCCACATCTGGAACAAGGGGTGCCAGGCGGAATGATGCGCCAGGCCTTTCTTCAAACACACCTCTGCATGAACGCGCATCTCCAACCTTCCAGGTAACAGCCAAGTGCACCGTCCAGGGCCTCCTGGGCACAGCCTAAAGTTGCCATGGATCAGTATTGAATGTTGTTGAATAACAGCTGGGCACTTAGTGAGCGCTCAGTATGACCCAGGCCCAGGGTTGAGCCCTCAGTGGAGCTCTGAGCTCAGGCTGTGGCTGTTGGTATATGAATGTCTGTGCCTTTCCCCACCCCCCAACATCTCCCTTTCCCCCCACCTCTCCTGAGTGTCTCTGTCCTCCCTGGGGTCTTACTGTGCAGCTATTGCCCCCTGCACTGAAAATTCCAGGCTCCTATAGGGCCCTGCTCCAGGGGAGGGGAGTGTGACGCAGGGCTAGCCGCTTCCCCTGCCTCTTAATCATCTGCTGGCTCTGCAGACACTATAGGACCTGACAGTCCAGAGGTAAGGAAGGGTCCTGAACTGGGTTTACTGCCACCTGTGGTAGCAAATTTGTCCTCCTGTGCCCACTGGGGGCCGAGGATAGCTGAGTCCCTAGTGTAGACAGCTCCACCAGCCTCCCCCAGCATATCACTGCTGAGCAAAGGGATATCCCTCCTGGAATATACAGCAATTTAGTGGCCAGAGGTACTTATATCATTTCCCAGCTACCTGACCTTAGGTAGGTCATTTAAAACCTATGTCTCAATTTCCTCTTCTGGCAATAGGATAACCATAGACCCTACCTCAGAGATGCTTGTAAGTCCTTAGTGAGAGTGTAGGTTAGTGTTCTCCCACCTGCGCCAGGATTCAGACCACTTGGCCACATAGCCGCTGACTCATAGCCACCCTATAGAACAGAGCAGAACGGTTCCTTAGGGTTTCCAAGACTGTACATCTTTAAGGGAACAGACAGCCTCAACTTTTTCCTGCAAACCTCTTGGAAGGTGTGTCAAATACAGATTACTGCGTTAACCTCCTACATTTCTGATTCTGAGGGTCTGAGGAGCAGCCTGAGAATTTGCATTTCTAACAAGATACCAGGTTATGATATTGCTACTAGTTAAGGACCACATTCTGAGAATGATCTAGATGAGGACATGTTATTGTGAAGTGCCGTTGAGTTGGTTCCAGCTCATAGCAACCCTGTATAGGGTTCCCAAAGAGCAGCTGATGGGTTTGAACTGCTGACCTTGTGGTTCCCAGTCCAGTGCTGATCCTGGACTGATCCTGGCCACACCAGGAGTCCTTGCCTGGTGCCTATAAATAAAAAAAAAATCCACTGCCATCGAGTCAAGTCATTGCCATTTCATAGAGACCCGGTATAGGGTTTCTGAGGGTATAAATCGTTACCAGGCAGGAAGCCGCATCCTTCTTCCATGGAGAGGTTTAAACTGTTAACCTTACAGTCAGCAGTCCAGTGCTTAGCCTACAGTGCCACCAGTGCTCCTTGGTGTATATTAAACAGTTAATGAATGCTCAACTCCTGTTCAACAACATTCAATACCAATATATTGGGTCCTTAGGATGTGCCAGGAGTCCTTGGGTGGTGCTTCAATCTATCCAGAGGCACATTGGAAGAATGACCTGCTGATCTACTTCCAAAACAATCACCCACTGAAAATCCTGTGGAATTAAGTTCCACTCTGACACATATTACAGACACCATGAGTTAGAACCAACTCAACAGCAACTGGCTTGGATTTGGTTCCGTTTGGTTTTTGGATGTCTCCCTGTTTCTGGTCCCCAGCCCCCATCCCCAGATCTGGCTTTTAGTCTTCCTCTATCACTTTTTCTCTCAACTTTTCCACCTCTGGCTACTTAACAGCCTGGGCAAGCTGAGTCCAGTATTTAGCTCTTTGGGAGAGTGAGGCATTCAATGTTCACAAGGTTCTAGGGAAGATCTTCATTTTTCTTACGAGGAAACTGAGGCTCAGAGAAATTAAGTTACTAATACAAAGTCACACAGCCAGTCTCGAACCCAGTCCTTTCTGATTCCTGTGTGACCCACGGTCATGCTGCTTGATTCGGTTTCCTCTTTCCTCCCATCATCCCAGTCTCTCCATTACCCTCTTTCCCCAACTGGAACAGGAGCCCTGGGGAGGCCCAAGGCAGGCTGAGGGTTATTTTTAAACTTTCCTTGAAGCTGGTTATCCCCAGGGACCCCGCCTAGCTCTGTATTTGCTCTCTAGGCCCCAGATCCAGGGACCTGGCTGGCGTTATGATTTGGCCCTGCTGAAGAGCTGATTTGGGGAGGGGATGTGCCCCCTAGTGGATATGGAGTAGGGAAAGCTGTTGTTGTTATTAAGTACCGTGGAGTCGATTCCAACTCATAGTGACCCTGCACAGGGTTTCCCAGGATGTAAATCTTTACAGAAGCAGAAAGCCTCATCTTTCTCCCGCGGAAAAGCTGGTAGTTTCGAACTGCTGACCTTGAAGTTAGCAGCCTAATTCTAAGTGCTACGCTAAGAGTGGGAATTTCAGGGATAGGTCTGCAGAAACCTGCTCTTAGTAGGTGGTAGGGGAGAGGTTAGAGACCAATGGGGAATTCTAGGGAAACCACCTAAAAGCAGGATCTACCATAATTACCCCTAGGGAGGTCAGGAATGATCCTGGGGGATGGGGGGGTGTCTCCCCTCATGACTCCCTGGGAGAGCAGGAGTAATCCCTGAGGTCTGCTTACAAGAAGCCTCTTCCATGATGTCTTGGGCCTAGCCAAACAAGAGGGATTTGGAGCCATCTGGAGGAGGGAGTTCCCATGGTTCCCTGACAGGTCTTTAGTAGTCCTGGGGTCTTTTCCTGTGATTCCCTGATAATTTACTTGGAGAGGACTCTCATGCTTCCTGAGGGTCTGAAATAGTGGGGTATACCTATAACTCTGGGGCTTTGCCCTTATAAAAGTTCCTCCCATGATGCCTTGGGGTTTTGAAGTCAAAAGGAATTTTAGTGGTCCGCTAAATAACTCCCCGGGGGCTGTGTCTGTAGGAAGTCCCACCAGGAATGCTTGGGGGTGACAGGGGCGAGGGCCCGGCCCCGACAGGCCCGCCGTCACAAGACGTGCCCCAGCCCCGGAGAAATCAGCAAGGTTATGGCTTCCATGGCGCTGGGCGTATTGAGCAATGGTGGCTGCAGTGAAGAGGAGCTCATAGAGAAGTGTATCCAGTCCTTCGGTGAGTGCCCCCTCCCCCGCCAGCCTCCAAGTCCTAACGCTGAGCCAAGTACTCACCTCTATCTAGGCCTTAGTGTCTGGGGTATAACATGGAAACAGGAGGTTGTGGAATGAAAGAGACATCCTTCCTGAGACAGGGAGGGATACTTTTTTTGTCCCTCCTTTGTTCATTGCATACTGGGGACCTTGTGGCCAGTTACCGTATAATGTGTACATGGGGAGACCAAAGCAACAGAGATTCAATCACTAATCAAAGTAGCATAATTAGGAAGTGACAGAGTTGGGATTTGAACCCAGAGTCCTTGCTTTTAACCTCTGCGTTATGTATGATCCAGACGAGGAAACTGTGACATGAGAAGATTAATATAGGAAGTTGCTGGTAGAACCTGGGTTGGAACCAGGCTGTTCAACCAACCCTCAGGACTGTGAAGCCTGTTGTTCAGGGGTCATTCCAACACAGTCCCCTTCTTCCACCCACCCCAGACTCAGCTGGCAGCCTTCGCCATGGGGACCACATTCTCAACATGGTGTTGGCCATGCATAGCTGGGTGCTGCCTTCTGCCCACTTGGCTGCCCGTCTGCTGACCTTATATCCTCCTGGGGTGGAGCAAGGGGTAAAGGGAGGAGGGCAGAGTTGCAAGAGCCTCAGAAATGGGGACCCGGTGAGCGGGGCAGGTCTGGGATGCTGGGTAACTGAACCTTGACCAAACCCAAGTACCAGGAGGCTACAGGGAGCACGCAGGAACGGCGGCGGCTGCAGATTTGTCACCTGGTCAGGTAGGGCTGGACCTAGACCTCCATTCCCATGACCCAAAACCTCTTCAGACAGCTCCCAAAATCGCACCTCCCAGATACTCCCTAACCCAGTTTCCTCAGACCCACCTAGCCCTGCTCCTATAAACCCCACTCCTCAAGACCCTCCAACTTGCTTCTAAGACCCTCCCTGTTCTGTTCCATGTGGTGTTCAGAGACCTTCACTTCCTCCAGAACCCCCCAGCCTGGCCCCTACAAATTCCTCATCCTCTCCCCAAAAAGTCTCACCTTCCAGGGATCTCTAGTTATTGAGACCTCCATCTTGCTCTACTTTCAAGAGATCCATAGAATCCCACCCCCCAGCCCCCAGCCTATGAGAATTCCCCAGTCTAAGAGACCCCATTCCTATTCCCAGCAATTCCTACAGTCTGATGCTCCCCCAAACCCCTGCCTACCTCTAGACCCCCTG
>NW_006408686.1:6546251-6567719 GCF_000296735.1 Chrysochloris asiatica
CCCCCTGCCTACCTCTAGACCCCCTGCCTACCTCTAGATATCCCTCCTCAGTCCAAGAGACTCTTCCAGGAGGTCCTCCCCACCCTCACCTCCCATCCTGATCCCACCATCTCTAAACCACCCTCAGGTACTGGCTGACCCAGCACCCTAAGGTAGTACACCAAGAACCCCAACTAGAAGAGGTTATAGGTCGCTTCTGGGCCACCGTGGATAAGGAGGGAGACTCAGCCCAGAGGAGCCTGGGGGGCTCCTCCAATCTGTGAGTTATTTCCTCCCCAACTTCCTCTTCCCTGCCCAAATCTCCATCCTTCCACCCCCTTCATATCCCTGAGTCCCCTCCACCCTGAGTCCCTCTTTGCCCACAGCCTGAGCCCTGGTCCTCCACCCCCCATGAGCAGCCCAGGCCTGGGCAAGAAGCGCAAAGTATCCTTGCTTTTCGATCACCTGGAGACGGTGGAGCTGGCTCAGCATCTCACTTACCTCGAGTTCCGGTCTTTCCAAGCTATAACGGTGAGTGTTCCAGAAGCAGCTGGGAAAGAAATGAGAGTATGGGACCTGGCTGGGAGCAGGAAGGACCATCGCATGGGGCATGGGTGTCAGGCAGGAATCTCAACCCCGACAAAGTCCAAAGAAATGAGTAAAACTGGATGTGCCCAGAGCCCCTAGATTCAAACCCCACTCAGCCCCTCTGAAGCGTGTGACTTTGAACGTACAATCTTTCATTGATAGTTTCTCATCTTTTCCAGGACTTCGTTTTCTCACCTATAAAATGGTTATTATACTTGATGGGATAGTTGAAAGAATTCAGTTCATTTGTCTATTTAAAAAATGTATATTGCCATGCCTAGCACATTGCACTGTTTAAAATATTTTAGTAATCATTCGTTTTATTCAACATGTATTGTGCTACTAATATGTGCCAGGAAGTAGGGTTAATGAACAAAAGAGGCCAAAAGTCCCTGCCTTCATTAAGCTGACAATTTAGCTGCGAGAGGAGCAGATAATTATAAACAAGGTGAATCAGTAACATGTAAGGGTAAATCAAAAAGTATTGTTACTAAAGTTCCAGTTTACACATACACTGGTTTATTCCAAACAAAATGTTTCTGAATATGTCTCTGCAATCCATGGATGGCTGCAGACAAGCTCTCTTACCTGTCTTAGCCTTGTTACTGTTGTTAACTGCTGTTGAGTTGGTTCCAACTCATAGAGATCCTATATAGGGTTTCCAAGGCTTTGAATCTTAACAGGAGCAGAAAGCCTTATCTTTCTCCTGCAGAGCAGCTGGCGGGCTTGAACCATGGATCTTGCGGTGTGTAGTTCATTGTTTATCATATGGAGCCACCATGCTCCCTTAGTCTTGTTGTTGTTGTTAAGTGCCGTTGAGTCTGTTCTACTCATAGCAACCTTGTATAGAGTTCCCGAGGAGCACTTGGTGGGTTTGAACTGCTGACCTTGTGGTTCACAGTCCAGTGCTTATCCTGTAGCGCCATACCAGGAGTCCTTGCCTGGTTGTTGTTGTTGTTGTTGTTAAGTGCCACAGAGTCAGTTCCGACTCATAGCGACCCTGTATAGGATTTCCGAGAAGTGACTGGGGAGCTTTGAACTCCTGACCTGGAAGCTCAAACCCACCTTGTAGTCCAGTGCATTAACCCACAGCACTTTCCACAGGGTGCCTTTAAAACTAGGTGGCTTCCAAGGGGATCCACTGGGCCAGTTAAATTCCAGGCATTTCAGAAGGTTCTGGAAACTGTTATTTGGGATTCCAAAGGAATAATCTTGAAAGCTTTTCTTGAAAAACACAGGATGATCATGGGGGCTTATTATGAAGAAGCTTTAAGAAAAGGGAAAGTGGCATTGGTGAGAAAAAATCCAGGAAAGTTGCACTGAGGAATGGTTTGGGGTTTTCTTTTCCATCATGATGATCCACCTGATCAGTCTCCAAGAGTAGCAAGGGCTGTTCTAGAATAATTTCACTGGGACATCTTACACAGCCACCATACAGCCCTGGTATTGCCCCTTCAGACTTCCTTTTGCTCCCCAAACTCAAGGAACATTGAAAAGGAACATGATTTGAGTTCCTCAATAATGACAAGTATTGTAAATCAAATAGTGCAGAATTCTTCAAGGAAGGGTTAGAGAGATAGGAACACCACCTTCAGAAGTGGACAGATCTAGATGGAGGATGTGTTAAGTAACAGTAGTAGCTTTACATTTTGATATTTTTAGCTAATATAAATTTCTGTGATTTTGTAGCAATATTCTTTTACTTACCATCACATATAAAAAACAAACCCACTAACACCCAGTCAATTCTGAGTCACAGAAAACCGATACAAGGTTTCCAAGCTTATAAATCTTTATGGAACCAAACAGCTCATCATTCTCCTGTGGATTTGCTGGTAGGTTTGAACCAATGACCTTGTGATTAGCAGTCCAGTGTGCTTACCCTACATATATGTGTGTGTGTTTATACACACACACACATATGGAGTCCTGGTGAGGGAGTTGGTTTGAACAATAGTTGTCAAGTGTTGTTGAGTCTGTTCTGACTCATAGTGACCCTGTATAGGGTTTCCAAGGAGCTGCTGGTGAGCTTGAACCGCCGACCTTGCAGTTCAAACGGCTTAGTGGTTTAGGCAATAGTGGTAGACAGATTACAAATAAATGTTTCTTGTTGTAATATGTCATGTTGCTGTTAAGTGCCACTGAGTTTGTTCTGACTCACAGCGAGTCTGTATAGGGTTTCCAGGGAGCGGCTGGTGTGTTTGAAATGCCAACCTTCTAGTTAGCAGGCTGGTACTTATCCTACAGTGCCATATCAGAGTCATAAGTGGGAACAAGTGCCTGAAGAAATGACAAATGCCACCCTGACTATCAGCAATGGGATTATCTGAGATGGCAAGTTCTCTTTTCTGTAGGAAATTAATTTCAAGTCACTGTTCCATAGTAAACTGTCATTCTATGAATGAATCCTCCTGAGAACTCCAAGATGCCTAAGGTCCATTGGCCCCACATAGTCCAATCATCTAAAGTTGGCAAGACCCAAGTATTGGGTACTTTTTTTCTTAAATAAACTAATTCTCTGCACAAAAAGCCACATCCAGATGAGGTACATAACATGCCAGTCCCAGTATGAGTTTTAAAGAAAATGAAATTGATGAATTGGCTCTTTTAATCCCTCTGGTGTCCTGCTGTGGCTCTGCAGGATAATGCCCTAAACTCACCAGTGGCTCCTCAGAAACCCTGTACAGGGTACAGGGTCGCTAGGAGTCAGAATCGACTCAACGACACTTAACAACAACAAAGTCAATGAACCATCATAGATAGGTAATCCAAATTCTAGGCTACTCCAGAATTATGCACAAACTAGAGAATTTTGATGATTAATTATAAAACAGTTACTTATTGATGTTGTTGTTCAGTGCTGTGAGTTGATTATGACTCATGGAGACCCTGTATAGAGTTTCTGAGGAGTGGATGGTGAGGTTGAACCTTGTGGTTCAAATGAACCTTGCAGTCCAGTGCTTATCCTACAGCACCACACCAGGACTCATTAAAGAGGAATAATATCAACCATTACTAACAAAAGATTGCATCATGCAGGTGGAATAGAACATCCATCATAATCTACCTAGGCATGAAGAAGAATGAAACAGGGAGCTGATGGATAAGGGAATAATTCTGAAGTTTACCATAATTTGACATATGGTCATTTAAATGGTTTTTAAAAATCAATAGTAAAGGTAGATGTGAGCTTATAGTCCAAACTGGTACCACGAGGGAATCAACATGATCTCTTATGGACTGAGAGGAAGGGTGACATTCCCACTATTCAGTCACATTGCTGGTGCTGGCTACTGATTGAGTAAATTGGATAAAAGTACTTTCATTCCAAACATCAGTGGTTACGATAAATGTATAAAAATCTCATAATAGAGAAAGGTTAACTAAAGTATTGTTAATAGAAAACGAGTATAAAACATGTTCATCTTTAGTAAGTTACTGGGAGATGAACCCAAGTTGATAAATTAAAGCTCTTCATAGAGGTTATAAGTACTAAGTAGAGTACAACCATTTCAATTTCTTGCACAAGGAATAAAAAGATTAATCTATTTGGGTTAAAGTTAAAAGTATTAAATGATTGCCAAAGCTACTAAGAAATAATTCCACAATTGTGTAAAAACAACCCAAACTATTCATATAGCAGCAGGTCAGAAACAGAGTCCAAAAATTTCAGCAGTTTTGTCCCATGTGTTTTGGGACTGGCTGCTTGCTTTTGACATTTGTCTTCTTCTAAGATCATGCTGATCTGAGTTTCATATTTCCGTTTGGCTGACAAGTCCAGATAAGTGTTTTCACTTTCTCTATATGTAATAAATGAATCCAAAGGTTAATTTCATTTCATTTCACTGAGCAAGAGTTGGTTAAAGAGAACTAGATATGACCCCTTATGATGAGAGTCTAAGGTACCTTTTCCAATAAGCATCATCTCCTTGGATAATGTTCAATAAAGGAGGAGAACCATGTTTTAGGCTTTTGTTCCTCAAGTGCTTCTTTAATTTGTGAAAAATATTTCTTAGAATGTTACATTAGAGATCAACAGTATTTCAATAATTCAGGTTGTACTAAATTAGGGTCAACAAGGGCAGTACAGGGAAGCAAACCTTCCAGTAATTATCTCATAGGGAGAAAGTTTGTGAGGCCCAAAAGAAGTGTTTCATAAATATAGAAGGATCAAAGTGAGACCTGTAGCCCGAGACAGACCTAAGGATTTAGAAAGTTTAACAAGTTGGGCTTTTTTTTTATTATGGCATTTGTTCTTTCTGTAAGTCCAGAAGACAAGATAATAAAGACAATGCAATCTCTGGTTCATAGAGAAGATTCGGCATAGTTCTTTAAAAACCTTCCTAGTAAACAACTTCCCCATTCACTGGAAAGTATTTTTGATACTCCCTAGGTACTATTTTTGAGGAGCCTCTTTGCTACCAAAGAAGCAGTGGCTCGTTGTCAGGGAAAGCTTCTACCCAATGTAAAAAGCTGCAAAGCATTGCCAAGATATATTTCTAGCCACTTAAAGGTGAAAGCTGGATAAAATTGAATCTACCATTCAAGTATAGGTCCAGAGGGCAAAAGGTATTGCCTATCACATATTCAGCTGCCTCAGAAGAGAATTTCCCCATCTGTACTTCCTCAAAATCTCAATCATTTGATCTTTTCCTAGATAAGTGCTCTTATAGTGACATGCAAAAGTTTAGGAAGAACAAATTTAGCATCAAGCCTTTACTGTAATATGGAGTTGGGGTCTTGGTTAATAGCCTGGCTTTTTCCATGTCTCAATTTTATTTGACTGAGTTCATTGTTGGTATCTTAAGAGGTTTTCTTTGGTGGGTTTAAAAGCATCAGTTATTTCTCTATAGGTTCTCTTAGAGGTCCCTCTGTAGTCCTCTGTTATAACAGGGGCAGTGATAATTTGGGGAGCAGTACATGCAACTGCTGAGCCAGCAAGTTTATTTCCTCCAATTTCTTCAGTTTGGGGCACTCCCTGCAAGTGGCATGCCTGTCTTCTAATTACAGCATTTTCAGAGGGGATCAGTAAGGTGTCTAAAAGGTCAGCAACTCAACTCCCACTTTTTTAACAGTATGACCAGAAGAAGTAAACGAAACAAAAATACACTCTTTGTTTCCATAACAAATGCAATAATCATTTATCACTTCAAATACATATGTTGAATCTGTAAAAATATTACCAGACTTCCCTTTATCAAGTTTACAGGCTCAATTAGAAAGCAATTAGTTCAGCTTGTTTGAGCTGAAGTGGCTTCCAAGGACTTTGGTAGAAGTTTTAACAATTTGATAATGAAAGTCAGGAGTTGTTTTAAATAAGAGCCACCTACAAATAATATCATATCAGGGTTAGTCAAAGGAGTTTGCTTTCAGTTAGTATAAAGAGTCAAAAGCTGCCCAGTTAGGTCTAAATATCATGGGAAGGACAGTTTCCTTCATCAGTTATAGGCAGGGAGAACAGTGGCTGGGTCTAAAGTAGCCACTGAATGTTCTGTACTATTTGAAGCTGCTGGAAAAAAGGATTTCTTAGGTGAATCTGCTGGCAGATATATAGTCAGTTAAATTAGAACTAACTATAAATTGAATTCAGAAAAACACTGTTAATTGATGGTACATGGAGGGGATTATAATCGTTGTAATGAAACAAAGTATATGATTTGTTGAATGTAAAACTGATGATCTGCCCTGTAAACTTTCACTCAATTCACAAAACTTTAAAAAATAAAGTCAGAACTAAGTAGACACAGCATGGGGTACTTATATAGCTCAAAAATCCCCAACTGTATCTGCAGTTGTTGTTAAGTGCCATTGAGTCATTGCTGACCCATAGTGACCCTGTATAGGGTTTCCAAGGAGTAGCTGGTGAGCTTGAACCACCAACCTTGTAGTTCAAATGGCTTTGCAGTCTGGCACATTAACCCACAGCGCCACATAGTTTCTGCTAATTTTGCAGTAGCAGCTACAACCCTGAGCAAAAGGGGTAGATAGACTTAGCTATAGAGTTCAGCTGCAGGCTGTAATTAACTACAGGCCTATTTTGTTCTCTGTGTTTCTGTGTGGTGGCGGTGTGCCGTGGAGTTAGTTCCGACTCATAGCGACCCTGCACAGGGTTTCAGAGGTTTCAGAGGCTGTAAATCTTTACAGGAGCAGAAAGCCTCATCTTTCTCCCATGGAACAGCTGGTAGTTTTGAACTGCTGACCTTGAGGTAAACAGCCCAACACGTAACCACTATGCTCTCAGAGCTCCTTGTGTTTCTGTGTAAGAACACCTAATGTATTACCAGAAACTTCACGTACAAATAAGGAGAAGTCTAAATGATAATCAGACTCCTGATGTGGCACTGTAGGATCAACACTGGACTGTGAACCACAAAATCGGCAGTTCAAACCAACCAGCTGCTCCTCAGAAACCCTATACAGGGTCGCTATGAGTTGGAACTGATTGGACAATACTGAACAACAACAACAAATGATAGTTAGGTAATCCTAAAGTGGGCATGCTAGTCAAAGCTTTTCAAAAATTAGATATTGATCCCTTTATCTGGGATAAAATAGAATGTATTAGGTTCAGAGATTGTTGAAATATGTGTATAAAGTTTGAGCCACAAGAGAAAAGTTAGGAATCCAAGCTTGACAATAGCCACATAGCCCTATAAATCTCGTTAATTGTTTCTGTGTTTTAGATAAAGGAAGGCTGCTATAGTTTATTTTCTCTTGGGGTCAATAGAAAAGCCTCTGTAGACATTATATGACATAGTGTATAACAGAAGACTGAGCTAATTGTAGCTTTTCTTTAGAACCTTTATGTCAACCAGCAACTAAATGTTTTAACAAAGTAATGTTGTCTTCTAGGCAAGCTTCCCAAGAGGTGAACATCAGTAACTCACTGCAAAAAGGTAGATCAATTTGGAAATTGTACACGTAGCAAATATGCTTGGAAAATCTGAGAGAAATGAGTGTGGGGGGCGTGAATGGGGAGGCTCAGTGAAACCTTGGGGCATGACAGTCTAAGTGAACTGTTGATTATCCCAACTAAAGGCAAATAAATATTGGATTTCTACAGGGTCTACAGGAATACAAAAAAAGGTACTGCAAAGGTGTATCACAGGAAAGCATGCCACACCAGAGGGAATATTGGAAAGTAACAAAGATGGGTTAGGGACAAGTGGAAATCTAAGAATGACAAGACAACTAATTACACATAAGTCTTGAACAAATCTGCAGCCTCTGTGTTGTGAATTCTTAACTGGAAGGACCACTGTGCTGCATGAGCTAATGCAGGAGATGATTAACCCTTTAGACAGAAGACCCTGAATCATAGGCATTAGTCCTTCCTTTACTTCTCATTCAAGTGGGTGTTGGGGCATATGGGGCAGGGGTTTAAATGTGTCCACTTCAGTTTTTAAGGAGCTCTGTTAGCAAAGTGGTTACAAGTCAGGCTGCTAACCTCAAGGTCAGCAGTTCAAAACCACCAGCCATTCTGCAGGAGAAAGATGAGGTTTTCTGCTCCCATAAAGATTTACAGCCTCAGAAACCCTGTACAGGGTCACTATGAGTTGGCACTGACTTCACAGCACACCACCACCACTTCAGTTTTAAAGTTTAGCAGACAACACTCGACCATCATTTGTGCCTCTTGTGGCCCATAATATTTTAGGGACCTGAATATTTTAGGAAGCCTGAACACTTTTTCTATTCGTGTACCGAATGATTGAAACTTATTTTAGGATGACCACTAAAAGTAATGGCCCATTCTTTCAAACATCCTTCATAGTCAGAAATTTTCAACTTCTGAAGATGTTTTACAGTTTCTGAAACAGTCTAGTCACTGAAGACCAAGTCTCATAAGATATTTTGAGATCCAAGTTGGGTTCTGCTCATAAAAGCGTGAGACTCGTTCCCTAGTGTGGCTCTGAAGGTGACTTTAGGTAGAAGACCTTTGAATGTTGTTTGCATTAAGAGGTGTACATCACTTCACAAGTTGCCCAAATTGAAGAAAACGCCACTCATTCTGTATGTCCTGCTATCTGTAGTGTGCTTTAGTTTTTAATATTGGTTTTTGTTGTTAAGTTTCATCGAGTCAGTTCAAACTCATAGCAACCCTGTAGAGGGTTTCTGAGGAGCAGCTGGTGAGTTTGAACTGCTGATCTTGCAGTTCAAACTGACTATACGATATGGTGCTTATCCTATAGTGCCATACCAGGAAACCTTTTAAAAACTTTCTCTTTTTCTTTGTGAACATTTTGAGTGTATGAAAAGTAAGCAGCAGCGTGTTTAACAGAAAGTTTAATTCTCTGCTAAGTTGCTAAACTTAGTAGCATGGGAATAAGCGTTGGCATTAATTACCAATAAAGCACCAACAAATTGATTGATTATAAAGTTTTTCAGTAATCTGAGAAAAACTTCAAAAAGGCAGAGAGCCTAGTTTTGAAAGGGCAAAGAGCCTTTTCTTTTTTAATGTTATCGATCCTTAAGTTCTAGTTTTCAGGCAAAATGAATATTTTGCCATTAAATTGTAAATGGCAATTCATTTAAATAAAATATCTCTATTAAATTGAAAGGGAAGAAAAAAAAGAGTGCAGATCCTCAATGGGGTCAAAAGATATTTGCATAGGTTAATTGAATGTTTGTTGTTTATGAGTAGCCCCCACCCACTATTTTTGTGGGCTTTTCACTCTAGTATTGGGGCTATGGTAAACACAGGGGGGTTAATAGCAGATAGAATCGCTCTAATATCAAGTCCTGCTGTGGCACTGACGATAAAGCACTGGACTGCAAGGTCAGTTTGAACCATACTGTTGGCGGTTCAAACTCACCAACTTCTCCTTGGAAAGCCCTATTATAGGGTTGCTATAGGAAAGCCCTATTATAGGGTTGTAACCGACTCAACAGCACTTAACAACAACGCTAATATCAATTAAAATTTAACAGTGTTCTCCATTAATAGACATAGGTGTTTTCTCCTTGAGGGTTTAGAGCCACCACAGGTAAAGTCCCTGCATTGTCCCTTCATTTTGAATCAAGGGATGAGAGGGTAATTGAGGCAGAAACACTGTTCTGTTCTTCAACTTGGAATATTCATTCCTCCAATGGTCAGCTCTTTTACAGTAGTGGCAGAGACCAGTTTTAGACACATTGGAGGGTTTAAGGTTTTGTTCTGAGTAGGCCTTGTAGCAGCTGAAAGTGAAAGGTCATGAATTTGTTAACTTTAATAGCCTCATGAGCCACACTAGTTCATTGGGCAGTGGGAGCAGTTTTATAATCTAAATGATGTCTTTTAACTATGGCTGAAATTTCAGGCTGCAGGCCAGATGTCAATACTGCATTAGAAGTCCCCATAGTCCTTGGTTTAAAGCAAGGATGGGGAACCTTCTTCTGCCAAAATTTATAATATTATTCACAAACGATACAAAATTATCAACTTAAAAATGAGCCTAAAAAAAAAATGAGCCTGCTACATTTGATCAAACATTTAATTAACTCACCCCTAATGTGACAGCTGGAGTCCTGGTATGGCACTGTGGGATAAGCACTGAACCATAAAGTCGGTTTGAGCTGCAAGGTCAGCAGTTCAAACTCACCAGCCACTCCTCAGAAACCTTATACTGGGTCGCTATGTGTCAGAATCAACTCAATGGCACTTAACAACAACAATGTGATGACTGGAACTACGGTTGCCTTGTCAGGGCCAAGCAAATAATTTCATGGACCTTATACAGCCTACGCCTGGTCTAAAGGCTCTAACCCAGAATGTTCTGAAAGCTCAGGCTTGATTCACATATGCACTTTCACCTTATTTTATACGCAAAATGGATTTTTGTCAAAACCTATTGCTTTTGACTGACTGTGAGGGTTGTAAATGTAAAGGTAGACATTTTGTAGCAAAAGGAGGGGATTGACTTTGCAGTCTAGGAGCAGAGGTCCCTGGGACCATCAAGGGAGAAGAGCCAAGTGTGGGACCCTATCCAGAGAAAGTGATGCCAGAGATGGAAGCAGAGACAATGATGTGGAGAGATGGAGTGGCTGGGGACTCTAGACCCAGAGAGGGAGAGGGGCTGTGTGCTGACAACCGAGGGGCAGGCTTGCAGGGTTGGTTGGTTGATGACGCATGGAAGGGATTGTAACCACGGCAATGGAATGATATACGATAGGATGAATGTAAAGCTAATGTTCTCCCATATAAACTATCACATAACTCACAATAAAACATTAAAAACAAACAAACAACAACAACAACAACAAAAAGTGTTCCTTTCCATTCAGTATATTCTAACCATAATTCGGCTTCCCTTGCATCAACTAAGGAGCTCTTGTAGCACAGTGGTTGTGTTGGGCTGCTAACCAAAAGGACAGCAGATCAAGTCTACCATCCTCTCCCAGAAGAAAGATGAGGCTTTTTACTCCCATTTATAGTCTCAGTAACCTAAACTGGGTCACTATGAGTTAAAACAGACTCAACAGCACACCAGCAACACCACCACGGTCAACTTACATATGAAATCATTGATAGAAATCAGGCCATCTGGACTGATAAGCTTTAATAAGGATTTTTTATTATTTAGCAGATTTTGAAAAGCTTTCCATGTGAGTCCAGGGAGAACAATAAATAATAAATAGGATTCTTTGGGTTTTACTAGTACCCATTCCAAATTCCATGGGGTGAATCCCAAGCAGCACGTCAGACTTGTTTTGGGCACTCTTGTCTTTGGATTCTCTGACTGAAACTTTAGCATTCTTTAAGGAATAAAGGAAGTTCAGACAGTGTTTCCAGAAAGGTGAGAAAGTAGAAGAGGTCAGAGAAGCAGAAGGAACTGGGGGGAGGAGGGAGCGAGGTGTAAGCATAAAAGAGCTCTGACTTGGCAGTTCCTTCTTTTGCATTCTGCAATTCTTTATTCTGTTTATTAAGTTCTTTATTCTGTTTATTAAGTTCTTTATTCTGTTTATTAAGTTCTTTATTCTGTTTATTAAGTTCTTTATTCTGTTTATTAAGTTTACTAACAGCATCTTGCAAAGAAGGTATGAGGGTCTTTGCTATTTTGGTGTCTTTGAAAGGCCTGGAGGTAGAGGTACCAATTTAAAAAGGTGTCACATTGCAATTTCTTAATGTAGTAGGAATCCTGGTGGCACCGTAGGATAAGCACTGTACCATGAGGTTGGTGGTTCAAACTCACCAGTGACTACCCAGGAGAAAGCTGAGGCTGTCTTCTCTCATGAAGATTTCCAGTCTCCGAAACTATATAGGGTCTCCAGGAATTAGAATTGACTCAATGGGTGGGTGTAGAAAATATAGCATAAAAAGGTTCCTCAGAGTAGTCACTGATCTTCTGAACTGCCCTTGGTTAGTTCATGCCAAGCAGGAAAAAAACGAATGTCAAAGAAACCAGAAGACTCTAGAGTCCTCAGCTGCTCCCTGTCTCCAGGTCCTCATCTCTGCCTCCATCTCTGGTGTTGCTGTTTCTCTGGATAAGGTCCCACATTCTGCTCATGCTTTTCTCCCTTGATGGTCCTAGGGTCCTCTGTTCCTGGACTGTAAGATTAACTACTCTCCCCTTTTTGTTACAAAACTTCTACCTTTACAGTTATGACAGTTGAAATTAGTCATAATTAAACTACAATTCTTAACATCATTGTTTCTAATTTCTAATCTTCTGGAACATGTTCATCGAGGCATTCTTTTTGGATTGAGCTTCACAAACACTGTTTGTGAATAGTTTGTTAAAAGACAAACATCTTTTTTTTTTTTTTAACTTGAAAAAAACCCACTCTTTATTGTGAATTGTTTATAACATATACATATCTATATGTTTATATATACAGCTCATCAGTGTTAGAGTCAACAATTCATATGCATTTTGTTTCATCTCGCTGACTGAGATCCCTTCAATACATCATTCATCCCACTTCCTCCCTGGGTTCCTTTCTAACCCTTCTGAACTTTGTCCTTGGGTCAATACTGCACTTTTGTTCTCAAATAGTTGATTATTTTAAGGTGTATGTACCTTCTAGAGTTGTTGTTCTCCTTGTTGTTGTTGTTGTTATGTGCTGTGGAGTCGGTTCCAACTCATAGCGACCCTGTACAGGACTTCTGAGGCTGTAAATCTTTACGGGAGCAGAAAGCCTCATCTTTCTCCCGTGGAACAACTGGTAGTTTCGAACTGCTGACCTTGTGGTTTGCAGCCTGATTCGTAACCACTACGCTACCAGAGTTCCCATATTGTTCTCCTTAAGACCTGTCTATTATTTGGCTGAAAATTGAACCATGGGGGTGATTATGGGCCATATAGTCTCAGGGCTCCCACCAGCCTCTATCTCTTTTTTGTTTTGTTTTTGAAGGTTTTTATCATGGATTGAGTAAAAGTTTACAGGGCAGTATGATTCAACAAATCATACACCTTGTTTCATTACAATGATTATAATCCCCTCCATGTACCATCAGATAACAGTGTTTCTCTCTATTCACTCTAGCTCTTTTTTTTTTTTTTTTAACACTCAGGCATATATAATAATTTACACCACCAAAGAGCGCATTCTGCAAGTCTGCCTCCTGGCCGCGGGCTTTCAGTCCCTCTCCCTCCATGAATCTAGAGTCCTCAGCTGCTCCTTCTCTCCATGTCCCCATCTCTGCCTCCATCTCTGGTGTCACTGCTTCTCTAGATAGGGTCTTGCATTCACTTGTGCTCTTCTCCTTTGATGGTCCTAGGGTCCTTTGTTTCTGGACTGTTTAACTACTCCTGTGTTTTTGTTACAAAACTTCTACCTTTACAATTGTGACAGTTGCAATTAGTCATGATAACAATTACTCACAATTGAATCATAAGAATCTTATCCCCATTTTTTTTTAATCAGACCCATCTTATATTCCATTAACTTTTCCCTCCATTTAAGACAGTCTATTTTATCCTGTAATCTACCTGACCTTCTCACCACCTGGATCTCTCTGTTCCTCTGTGTTTACCTTCTTTTACATTGTAATTGTTTTGATCATAGACTGACCTCCCAGATCTTCTGAATTTGTTCCTATAGTTTTATTTTGTTCTCGACTCTTCCATTTGTCAGTTGGGTTCCAGGCGATGCTGCCACATACGTCAATCTCTGGTTGTTGTCTGCTCTTGTTGGTTCTCAGTCCACAGAACTTCCTTTAGGATGTTTTTCATAGCAGGGTTGGCTTTGACAAAATCCCTTAGCTTCTGTTTATCCTGGAATGTTTTGATTACACCATCATATTTGACTGACAGCTTTGCTGGGTAAGAGGATTCTTGGTTGGCAATTTTTTTCTTTCAGAGTTTTATATATGTCACCCCATTGCCTTCTTGCCTGCATGGTTTCTATTGAGAGTTCCAAGCTTAATCTGATTTGCTTGCCTTTGTATGTTACACTTCTCTTTTCCCTAGCTGCTTTTAGGATTCTGTCCTTATCTTTGATTTTGGAGACCTTGATTATTATATGTCTTGGTGATTATATTTTAGGGTCTTTCCTTCCTGGAGTTCATTGAGCTTCTTGAATGCTTATCTTTTCGGTTTTCAGGATGTTAGGAAAATTTCCTTCCAGAAGCTCTTCAACTATCTCCTCTTTGGACTTGCATGATTCTTCCTGTTCCAGAATGCCAATAATTCTTAAATTATTCCACTTCATGTTGTCCAACATGAATCTTAGACCGTCTTCAGATTTTTTTAATACTTTTTTTCTGCTTGTTCTTCTATCTTAGTAGTGTTGAGAGAATTATCTTCCAGCTCACTAGTTCTGACTAACATCTCTTCAATTCTACTCCTTTGCCCTGTCAGTGTATTGTCCATTTCTGATATTCTATTATTATTTGGATCTCTTTCTGTAGGTTTTTAATTGTTTCCAGTGCTGTATCTATCTTATTTGATTGTTCCTATAGTGCTTTCCTGACTTCTTCCTTATTTTTCTCAACTCCGTTGTAAAGTGTTTTGATACATTTTTATAATCATTTTTCTGAATTCCTTCTTAGGCATTTCCAAAGCCTGTCCTCCTTCCAGTATGAAGTGTAGGTCTACCTCCAGCTCATTTGTCTCAGTCACTTTATCTTCCTGATATGGTCTGTTTCTGTTTTTTGGGGCATATTCAGTATTTAGCTGTGACCTTAATACTTAGATAGGTGTGTGTTTTGGTATTTTTTATGCTTTCTGATTGCCCCCAGGTAGATGTGGTCAGGAGATAGGCTTCCCTTTTCACTGTTCTTCCTGAGAAATTTCAAGATGCCACTGTTAGTCGTTATGACGTAACTCAGGATTTAATTTTTGGCCTATTTCCTTTTTAGTCTTCCTGTTCAGGCCTTTTTCCTAGTGATAAACAGTTCAGAGCCCACTGTGGCCATTTAGTGTCTCCATTTGGTTTTAAGTGGAAATTGTCCCTTTACATTTTGAGGAGCTCTGTGCACATGCGTAATAGAGCCCTCCGGGGATGAGGTGGGGTGTCCACTGGATCAAGCACCCCCTCTAGTCACCAGAATGGAGGTGCGCAGACAGCGAGAGACCAGTGAACAAATACAAAAAAAAAGAATGTCCACAGCTTTAGCTCTGCAGTTCTGTCAGGTGTCAATCTTGCCCAAGATGACTGCTCATCTTACTTCTGCTACAAAGTCCACTGGCTGTAAGCCTTCCAACTTTCTAAATATTACTTTACATGTGGTTCAGAATTCTAGGACCATCCCCTGAGCCTGCTTGGTTCAGTATTCTGTGTTGTTACTGACGGAGCTCCTCACTGCACTTCTACCCTCTCTGCCATCTTGTTTGTTCTCCAAGACAAAAACATCTTTTAACAAGCATTTCCTCCACAAGCTAAAATCACAACCCTTGCTCCGATTGGGTTACAAGCAATTAAACTTTTATAAGAAACAGAATTGTCTCTTCAGAGCAGCTGAAGCAGAGATTTTAGGCCAAGCTATAGTTTGATTCACAATTGAGTTTAATTTAGCTCTGGGCAGCCATTCTAGTCATACCAACTGCCTTGGTTTTGGGGTTTGCTTAATATACACAGAGAGAGTGTGTATAGTACACATAGGTTTCCGTAGTATACATAGAGAGAGTGTATATAGTATACATAAGTTTGCTTAGTGTACATAGAGAGTGTATAGTATACATAGGTTTGCTTAGTGTACACACAGAGAGTGTGTATAGTATACATAGGTTTGTTTAGTATACAAAGAGAGTGTATAGTATACATAGGTTTGCTTAGTATACATAGAGTGTGTATAGTATACATAGGATAAGTGCTGGACTGATAACCATAAGATTGATGGTTCAAGCCCACGAGCTACTTCACAGGAGACAGATGAAACTATCTGCTCCCACAAAGATTCACCTAGGAGATTAACCTTGGAAGCCCTATATGTCAGAACCAACTAAACGGCACTTAACAACAATAACGTATGTATATACAGTTAAGAGCCCAACAGTTGCTCCCTAGGAGAAAGATGAGGCTTTCTACTCCCTCAGAGATTTTTAAAGCCTCAGTAACCCTATACAGGGTTGATATGAGTTGGAACCAACTTGATGGCACTTAACAACAATAATCAATAATAGACATTTATATTATATTAGAAGGAGTCCTGGTGTGATGCTGTACATTAGATTGCTAACTGCAAGATTGGCAGTTCAAATCCACCAGCTGCTTCTTGGACCCTATACTAGGTCACTGTGAGTTGGAACCAACTCAATGGCACTTAACAACAAGTGCTAAGGAGAAAAATAAAGCACATTATTGTGTGAGTGTGTGTGGCCTGTTGGTGCCAGATCTTCCAATTTCAACTTCACACTCCTTAGTGGTGTGACCTTGGGCAAGTCATGTGTTTGCTGCCTCAGTTTGCTCATCTGTACAAAGGGGATATTAATAGTTTCTGCCTTAGAGAAAGAGTGTCTGGTTCCTAGTAGATGCGCTTTGGTTGAATCATTTGAAATGGCTTTATTTTACTTTTCCAAATGTCAAGTTCTTTTTTTTTTTTTTTTATGTGCTTCAACTTAAATAGAGGTTAGTGATCACCACCATTTCAAGGGAAGTGGGGATCTGGTTCCTTAATGTGAAAATTTCCAGATCATTAAATACATAGATACACAAATATATAAACATATGCACACACAAGGGGGCTTCAAAAAGTTCTTGGTGAAAATTTCATTCTCTTTTAGTTCCATTTTCCCACAAACTTTTTGAAGCCGCCTCATATTTGTATAAACATTTTGCTAGCTAAATGAAACCTATGAGTGCGACACATTTCATCCTGAGATCACCAGTCTGTGACTTCTGGTTTAAGGTGACTCTGCCAGCCAAGTAGCACATTGTTTATCAAACCTTGGGATACTTGGTGTCCCTGGTAATCTCTTCCAAAACAGAATGCTTTTGGTTTATCTTGTTTTTGTTTTCTCTTCTGGTTTCATTCATTCATTCAACCAATGTTTACTGAATGCCAGCTGTGCCCCAGACACAGTGCTAGAACTAGGAGCCTCACTGAAAAGGCAATGAGTAAATAAAGACCTGAAGGAAGAGGTGAGGAAGTGAACCATGAGGACTTTAGGGGAGGAGTGTCCTAGGCAGAGGGAACCATCAGTGCAAAGGCCCTGAAGTGGGTGTGTATCTACAATGTTGAAGGAAGAGTTGGCTGGAACAGAGCAACAAGAGGGAGCATGAACGGAGAGAATGTTAGGAAGGTACAGGACAGATTATATGGAGCCTTGTGGGTCACAGGGAGTACTGTGGTTTTGATTCTGAGTGAGATGGAGCCACAGGAGAACTCTAAGCTGGAGAAGATGTGACTCAAGTATGCACAGGTTCCCTCTGACTACATGGGAACAGATTGCAAGGGGCAGTGTGGGAGCAGGGCACTCAGAGAGGAGACTGCTGTGAGTTCTGGCAGGAGGATGATTGACAGGATCAGGGTGGGGCAGAGGAGGAGGGAGTTCTAGAAGTATTTTGAAAGAGTGGACAGGATCTGCTGGCTGAATAGATGTGGGTGTGGAAGGTTAAGCCCTATGCTATTTCCCTTCAGATGACATACAAGTTGGTTTCAGGTCCTCTTGCCCATCCCTCCCTTTGGATGCCCATGAGGTATACAGTTAAGAATATGAGCAGCAGACTGGGTTCTTATCTAGGTTCACACCTGGGCGGCCTTGGACAAATTACTTAGCCTCTCTGTGCTTTGATAGTCTCATCTGTAAAATGGGTATTATAATAATAATATTCTACCTGCTTTGTAGAATTATAGTTAAATGAGTTGATTTGTCAAAGAATCAGAATGGTGCCTGGCTTCATTTAATCCGGACCACTCGGAGGTAGGAGCCTTGGTAGTGTAGTGGATTACAACCTGGGCTGTTAACTGCAAGGTCAACAATTTAAATCTACTAGTCACTCCTTTGGTAGCATAGTGGTTACGAATCAGGCTGCGAACCTTAAGGTCAGCGGTTCGAAACTACCAGCTGCTCCATGGGAGAAAGATGAGGCGTTCTGCTCCCGTAAAGATTTACAGCCTCGGAAACCCTGTACAGGGTCGCTATGGGTCGGAACCAACTCGACGGCACTTAACAACGACAGTCACTGCTCTGGAGAAAAGACAAGCCTTTCTGTTCCCATAAACATTTACAACCTCAGAAATCCTCTACGGGGTGGCAGTGAGTCGGAACTGACTCAAGGGCACACAACCACCACCACCACCACCCAGAGGGGTCTCAGAAGAAAGATCTGGCAATCCATTTCTGAAAAACCAGCCATTGAAAACCCCATGGAGCACAGTTCTGGTGTGACTCCATGAGTCAGAATGGGCTCCAGAGCAACTGGTTTGATTTGGGGGGGCTCAATTTTAAATCTTCAAAACATTTAAAAATATATATACAAACTGTCTTTTTCCAGGAAATTTGGGGCTGCTTGTGACTCCAAGCAAGGGGATGCCTTACCATAGGAGAGGATCATGATGGTTTCAGAAATGTGTGGCAGCAGCGTGGGGGTGTGTGTGTGTGTGTGACACAGCTAGGACAGGCTAGGACATTAGGGGATGGACATGTGAGGAGGAGCTGATCTTGAGCATCCACGGCCCATTCTGATGCCTTCCTCCCTCCCTCCTAGCCCCAGGACCTGCGGAGCTACGTTTTGCAGGGTTCTGTGAGGGGTTGCCCGGCTCTGGAGGGTTCCGTAGGCCTCAGCAACAGTGTGTCCCGTTGGGTGCAGGTCATGGTGCTGAGTCGGCCCGGGCCCGCGCAGCGCGCGCAGGTGCTGGACAAGTTCATCCACGTGGCACAGGTGAGGCACCTTTCAGCTCGCTTTCCCTGCTAACACCAGGGCGCGCAATTTCATACTGCGCGATTCTTGCTCGCCCAAGCCCCATAGATAGGGTCACTATGAGTCAGAACCGACTCTACCGCACCTAACAATAAAGGCCCAACAGACCATGCCGGGCAGTGACGTCATCCACTTTCCCACCACCCCCATCCCGCCCCGAGACCCCAGACTGTAACAGCACTTCTTCCATGGCATTATCATTGCATCAAACTCCCAATCCTCCCTTTTCTCCGAATGTTATATCCCCAGAACAGTGAAAGCCACTCTCCCTCCGCTTTGCATTTCCTCCACCTCGAACCGCAGTGTCTAGGCCCAACAGGGCTTCCAGGGCAGTGACCGTATCCCTCTCTATCCCGACGTGTTTCTCCCAGGTTCCTACCCATAGAGTCAAGCACTCTGCTCCCGGCTTCCGGATACCTTCCCTTCCAGCGAGACAGAGAGCGTAGCCCTGCCTTCTCCACCATGGCCACGCCCCCTTACGCATTTCCTCGCATACCACGCCCTATCTTGGGCTTCTGGGCTTGGCTTCCTCCTGCTGGGTGTTTAGCTTTGGCCTTCTACCCCTTTGCCTGGGGTCTCCTAGATCTGAGAACCTTCTACTCTTCTCTGGCACTACCCTCACCCCACAACGACCTCCAACTTTTAAACTTCGGAAAAGAGAGGGTGAAGGAATCCCGCCTGGTGGAATCCACTTCCAACTTGACCTCGCAGACTCAGTCTGGCCCCATACACCTGGGCCTGGTCGTCTCTCTAGCTTGTCTCTCTCCTTGTCCCGGACGTCTGGCACTGCGACATCTGAACCCCACACACTCCACACACTTGGCTGACCCACAGCTGCATAGACCCCACAACTTAGTACCTATACTTTCCTGTCTCCTGCCATGGCCCACTCCTGCTTGAAACGTTCTTTTGTCCTCAGTTGTATAATGGCCACACTGATTTGTCCACACCACAAAAATGCAATGAAAAGATACTGAAATGCTTCCACAAACGTTTTTAAAGTCTTCTCATATGCTCCATAGGATAAACACTGGACTGCGAACCACAAGGTTGGCGGTTCAAGCCCACCAGCAGCTTCACAGGAGAAAGATGAGTGTCTGCTCCTGCAAAGATTTAAAGCTTTGGAAACCCTGTCACTATGAGTTTGAACTGACTCAACACACTTAACAACAACAACAACGTATGCCTGAGTTTCCCTACTTTGAGTTCCCAACCCTTTCCCTTTGTAGAAGCTCCGGCAACTGCAGAATTTCAACACGCTGATGGCAGTCACCGGGGGTCTGTGTCATAGTGCCATCTCCAGACTCAAGGACTCCCATGCCCACCTGAGTCCTGACAGCACCAAGGTGAACTCCCCACTGCCCTTCCTAAACTTCCAAGGGGTCAGCTGTCTCAACACTCCACATTTAAATCCCCCAATCTCTTAAGCTCTGCCTAGGGACTCTGGAAACACCCGAAGACCTTGTTTCCCCAAATCCCACAGAATCCAATAAGGTGTTTGAACTTTATCCAGAGGGCAATGGGGAGCTACAGAAAGTTTGGGATTGATGGAGACACCCATGATCAGATTTGGGTTTTTGAAAAATTGCTCTGGTGGTTGGTAGAGGGAGTGAATTGAAGAGGGAAGACAGGTGACCAGGACAGTCCAGCACCCTGTAAGCAAGTGATGCAGTTTGTTCTTTCTCCTCGGGGGTCTTAAGGAGCCATGAAAGTGTTTTTGAGCTAAGGAAGAATGTGATCAGAGTTTTGTGTCAGAAACACCACTTAAGTGCTGTGTGGAGGGTGGACTGAAGAGGGTACGATTGAAGGCTGCAACTCCAGCAGGGATGCTGGAGCTGGGACTGAGCATAAGACTAGACTGGGCTAGAGGAGGGACCTCAGAGAGGGGAGGAGGGGACGGGCAGGAGAGACAATTGCTCAGAAGGCCATGGGGATTTATGAGCAGGTGTGTGTAAGTGTAGCAGAGTGGTGTATTGGCTGAAGCACAGATATCTAGCCTGGGGAATGATGATGGATATGGGGACTCCTTTATATGGGTTCCCAATAGGAGGAGCCATTTGAAAGACATGCTAAGACCCCTGTAAGACTCTAAGGGGAGTTCCGATTCCCTGGGGTCTGGGTCCCGCACAGAAGTCTGCTAGGATACTAGCAGGGAACAGAACCAACTCACAGTAACACATTCCGGCCCCCCCACATAACCTCGCCCTCCACTCCACCATCTCCCCACAGGTCCTACTGGAGCTGGCCGAGCTCCTCTCTGCCCACAACAACTACGCCCGCTACCGGCGCACCTGGACCCACTGCACGGGCTTCCGGCTGCCTGTTCTGGGTGTGCACCTCAAGGACCTGGTGTCCCTGTATGAGGCCCATCCTGACAGGCTGTCTGATGGCCGTCTGCACCTGCCCAAGCTCAACAACCTCTACTTGCGGCTGCAGGAGCTGGCTGCTCTCCAACGACAGCATCCGCCCTGCAGCGCCAGCGAGGACCTACTGCATCTGCTCACGGTGAGCTGAGCTATCATGCCAGGCTGGGGGCGGAGCCTGTGAGCTGAGCTGTCCTGCCAGGCTGGGGGCGGAGCCTGTGAGCTGAGCTGTCCTGCCAGGCTGGGGGCGGAG
>NW_006408686.1:6567819-6586487 GCF_000296735.1 Chrysochloris asiatica
AGGCTGGGGGCGGAGCCTGTGAGCTGAGCTGTCCTGCCAGGCTGGGGGCGGAGCCTGTGAGCTGAGCTGTCCTGCCAGGCTGGGGGCGGAGCCTGAGGATCTGCTGGGCCAGGACGAGTAACACTGGGATGCACTGACTTCTAGGGATACCAGCTTGTAGGGCGTTTTCTAAGTCAATCACTTGACCTAGCAATCATGAGTTTTAGCTACAAAATGGCAACAACAGGACCCACTTCAGAGGGCTGTGGAGAAGAATCAATAATATAAATTAGATGAAGTACTTAAACAGACAGCCTCATCTTTTTTCTGAAGAGCTGCTAGTAGGTTTGAACTGCCAACCTTGTGGTTAGCAGCCCAATGCCTAACCCATAGCATCACTAGGGTTCCTTGAGTTCTGTATGTTGTTAAGTTCCACTGAGTTGGTTCCAACTCACAGCCACCCTGTATCCAGTGTCTGAGGTTGTAAATCTTTGCAGGAGCAAACAGCCTCATCTGTCTCACACTGAGAGACTGGTGGTTCACATTTCAGTGCTTATCTTACAGAATGCAGTGTTCCTGAGTTCTATATAATTCTCCCTGATTTCCCCAGGGTCTGAAGCTCAGAATCTAAGCCCCCAGAGCTGTTTTAAGCTTTCACACTCCTGAACTCCCAAGGGTCTAAGTTTCTCATGCTTATTGTCCACAATTCCAAGCTATCACGTATCTACGAATCAAAACCAAATACTAGTAAGTTACTGATTCCTTCCTAAGTGCCACCGCATGAGAGACACTCGCCACAGATCACCTCATTCCATCCTCATAACCCTAGAAGGCAGGGATCTTTATGGTGACCATCCATTCTACAGTTGGGAAACAGAGTCCACATGCTAACCTACATTTACCATCACTTCTAAGACCCTGTGAGGGTGGGACTGTAACTGTGATTGATTTCCCGGTTTTTAGACTGAGCTTCTGAGGACTATACAGTCTGAGGCAGAAAGTTGGATCAGACCCCAAGACAGGATTACATCTTTTGCAGCATCCCTCACACCTCAACCTCCAGCACAAAATGAAAATACAGGGTTCTTTGTCCAAAGTATTAAGAATTTAAATAATGACAACTAGGCATTAAATGGGAGTCCTGGTGTGGCGCTGTGGGTCAATGTGCCAGACTGCAAAGCTGTTTAAACTGCAAGGTTGGTGGTTCAAACTCACCAGCTGCTCTTTGGAAACCCTATACAGGGCCCTATGGGTCAGAACCGACTCGACGGCACTCAACAAGAAGGTATTAAATGAACCCTGACCTTTAGAAGTGCAGAACCTGAGAGACTATACAGGTCACACGCTAGCCCTGCCCTGACATGACAGGGACCTTTGCTGATTCTGAAGGACCATGTCTTAATATCCAGTGCTGTTGCAACAGAAATTCCAGACATGGGTGGCTTTAACAAACACATTTATTTTTCTCAGTATGTTGTTGTTGTGAAGTACCATGGAGTTGGTTCTGACTCATAGTGACCCTGTATAGTTTCCAGGAGCTGGTAGGTTTGAAATGCAGACCTTGTGGCTTGCAGTCCAGTGTTTATTCTATAGTGCCATACCAGGAGCCTCCTCAGTTTAGGAGGCCACAAGTCTGCATTCAGGGGCGCCTGCTTTAGGAGCGAGGTCTCTCTGTTGGCACTAGAAAAAGGTCCTTATCTCTTCAACTTGTTCCTTGGTTCCTTGGAGATTTCTATGTGGCATGGCATCTGTCTTCCCCCAACTGTGCTTGTCTGCTTGTGTTAGCTTTTTTTTATCTGAAAAGAGGTTGACTCAAGACATACTTTATATTAATACTGTCTCATTTATGTGACAAAGAAAAAACAAACAAACCTCCAAATGGGATTATAACCATGTTGTTGTTCAGTGCTGTGGAGTCAGTTCTGACTCATAGTGACCCTGTACTGGGTTTCCTAGGAGTGGCTGATGGGTTTGAGCTGCCAACCTTAAGGTTAACAGTCCAGTGTCTGCCCTATAGCGCCACACAGGACTACAAACCACAGGTATATTGTTAAGTGCCGTTGAGTTGGTTCTGACTTATATTGACCTTGTATAGGGTTTCCAAGGAGCAACTGATGGATTTGAACTGCTGACCTTGTGGTTTGCAGTCCAGTACTTATCCTACAGCGCTACACCAGGGCTTCAACTATAGGTATCAGAATTAGGATTTACAATACATATTTGGGGGGAGCACAGAAATATGAATTGATATAAACCATAATGGGTAATTCGCCAAGTATTTATACAGCACCCGCATGGTGTCAGACACTTGTCTAGGCATTGGGAACAAACAGTGAGAAAACCAGACAAACCAGAGATGCTGCTCTTGTGGGGCAGACAATCTAGGGGGAAGACACGGTAAAGGGGTCCATCCTGCACTCTGGCTTACATACTACACAGAAGACAAAGTAGAAAAGGTATTGTAAGTGACCATTTTAAATGGAAAAAAACCACACAGAAATAAACAGCTGTCATCATTCTGTTTATTTCTGGCTCCTGTATGTCAGAGCAGAACTCTGCTCCATAGGACTTCACTGGCTAAAGTTTTCAGAAGTAGATAGCCAAGCCTTTCTTGAGGTGCCTCTGGGTGGGCTCAAACCACGAACCTTTTGGTTAGCAGCCGAGCACATTAAATGGTTGCAACAACTTAGTTTTAGCTGTTGTTGTTAAGTGCCCTTGAGTTGGTTCTAACTCATAACAACCCTGTATAAAGTTTCCCTGGAATGCCTGGTGAGCTGGAACCGCCGACCTCGTGGTCCTAAGGAGGTTAAAAACTGGAAAACCTTCAATGATCAAATGGCATTTCTGTAATAGGGAGTAGGGATAGCATAGTGGGTACATGGGGCCTGGTGGGAGATGAGAGGCTTTGGGAAGAGGGTGGCAAGGATGCAGAAGATAACAGACTGTGAGGATGGAGGCAGTGAGGTCTGTTAACAGCCCGACCTGCCTCCAGCTCTCCTTGGATCTCTTCTACACCGAGGACGAGATCTACGAGCTTTCTTACGCCCGGGAGCCTCGTTGTCCCAAGAGTCTGGTAAGACCCGGTCCCTGACCTCTGACTTCTAGCCTGAGCCTATTCCCTGGCTAACTGTGCTCCTCTGTCCCACCCCAGCCCCCCTCCCCCTTCAAAGCACCCTTGGTGGTGGAGTGGGCCTCCGGTGTGACACCCAAGCCCGACAGGGTCACCCTGGGCCGGCACGTGGAGCAGCTGGTGGAGGTAAGGAGGGGACTGTGGCTGGTAGAGGCTGTCTGGGGAGCCCCGACCCTGGAGGAGGGGCCTAAGATTGCAGGGCTCCTACCTGGACAACCTGACTCTCTGCTCGTCTGAAGTCTGTGTTCAAGAATTATGACCCTGAAGGCCAAGGAACCATCTCTCAGGAAGATTTTGAGAGACTCTCTGGCAACTTCCCCTTTGCCTGCCATGGGCTACACCCACCCCCCAGCCAGGGGTGAGTGGTCCTGACCGACTCCTGGGCCCCCAAAGATGAGGATACTGGGGATGTCTGGACTATTGGGCCTAAGGAAGAAGGGACTGAGGGTTCAGACTCCTGGGTCTGAGGGAGAAGGGGGTTGGGGGTCCGGACTCTTGGGGTCTAGCCATACTGAAGTGCCACCTCTGCCCCCAGGCATGGCTCCTTCAGCCGAGAGGAGCTGACGGGTTACCTCCTCCGGGCCAGCGCCATCTGCTCCAAGCTGGGTCTGGCTTTCCTGCACACCTTCCATGAGGTCACCTTCCGCAAGCCCACCTTCTGCAACAGCTGCAGTGGCTTTGTGAGCACTTTGCTCCACCTCCTCTTCCTAGGGTCCTTCTCCCCTGGAGTACCCCAACTGCTCCCAGCCAGAGCCCCGAAAACCAGCCTTACCCTGGAATCTCCAAACCCCAGCTCATCCCAAAGAATCCTCCAGATTTCAATAATCCCCAAATTTCCTATAAACCCTAACCACTGGATAGCCCCTACCTCCAGGACAACATCAAAAACCCCGTGTTATCTACAGACCTCAGTATATCATATCCAAACTCAACTCCAGAGAATTCAAACCCTGGGTAATTTCCACATCCAAGCTGAGACTATTTCACAAGCCTCGGGTTATTTCCCAAACTCCTGCATTCACTCACCAAGTAGTTACTGAGCCCCTACGGTGTGCCAGGCCCACTTCAGGGCTCTGGGAATACAACAAGAAATACGACAGACATGATCCCTGTTCATAGAAATGACAGTTTATCCATTTCCTCAATCATGGGACTTTAATGTCCTAGATGATGCCCCAAAGATATCACCTCCAAATTCCTGCAATTTCCAAATCCTAGGTAAGCCCCAATAAGGTCTCAGAGAATTTCCCAAACCTGCAAGGTCTCCATACCATAGGAATAGTTTCTAGGAAGACATACACCCAACCCCTAGGCCTTCTTCCTCTAGCCTGGGTAACCTATTCTGCTTTCTCTTCCCAGCTCTGGGGGGTAACCAAGCAAGGCTACCGCTGCCGGGGTGAGTATGTCCTCAGCAAAGGGAGGAAATCCAGGATTTGTAGGCTGGGGGACACACTGGGTCCCTGGCCACTAACTTCCACTACCCCCCCCCCCAGACTGTGGGCTATGTTGCCACAAACACTGCAGAGACCAGGTGAATGTGGAGTGTAAGAAGAGGCTAGAGGTCAAGGGCGATGTGAATTTAGGAACTCCCATCCCGCCCATGCCAGCATCCCATGCCAGCTGTGGTAAGACCCAGGGTGTGGCCCACCTGGGAAGGGGGCTTGGTGAGTGAGGACCAGTTCCCAGGTCATAAGGTCCTTCCCATCATGCCTTGTGTCCCTTCGAATCACTATCCCATTAGCAGGCTCTGAGGAAAATCTCCCTGACACACTATCCCGGGAATCCGAGACTGAACCTCATCTGTGCCATGTTTGGACCCAGACGGAGGCCCCACCCCCTTCCTGGGAGCCAGAGATGGTGAGAAGGAATGGCCCCCATCCTTAGCTGGATACAGGGGAAAACAGGTTGTTTTCCTAGGCAAGCTCAGACACATCTGGGGAAGCTTGCTGCGGCTGCTCGGTACCATGAAGTCAGTTTCAACTCATAGCAACCCTGCATGGGGTCTCAGAGGCTGTAAATCTTTACAGGAGCAAAAAGCTTCACCTTCTTCCCACGGAGTGGCTGGTGGATTTGAACTACTGGCCTTGCGGTTAGCAGCCCAACACGTAACCCACTACGCTACCAGAGCTTTTCCTGGGGACACCTAGGAAAGTAAAACTGTTTACACATTCTCAGTTGCTTGCGTTAGGAGGGTAGAGTTAGTGGCTCATTTTTATCAATGACAGAAAATTAGAAATTTAAGGTTAGTCACTAATAAAACAGAAAAAAAGGATTTAGGGGAAGACAAAAAAGATATCAAAACTACAATAAACATTAGTGCAGTAAATTCTATTGTTCAAAGGCAGAGATTCTCAGATTGGACAGGAGACAGTCATTCACCCAGTCGATGTAAGTTTGGGTAAGCCACTGCTCTTGGCACCTGACACCCCTTCCTTCTTCCAGGTCGCTCCACCATCCCCCCCAGTCTTCCATCCCCAATTCCTAGGCACTGTCTTGATCTCTCTTTCCTCCCCCTTGCTCTCACAGGCACCAAATCCTGTTATTCTGCTCTGGCCAGAACTCCCAAGTCCACCGCCTCTTTCCCATCCACACTGCCTCTGTTAAAAGTTTCATTTCTTACCCCAAGAGCAGGTTCTTGTTTTTTTTTTTTGTTTGTTTGTTTTTCACAGTAGCAGCTATCAGTCATGCCCCCTTTTCCTGACCACATAGTATTTGTGCAGCTCCATTAGATACGTTTAGACATAACCATTGGCTTACCAATGCCTTGGAATCTCCATTTTACAGATGAGGAGACTGAGACTCAGTGAGGTTAATTAAGCTGCTCGTCCAAGGTGACAGAGCTCGTAAGTGTTGGAGACGGGACTCAAACCTTGATCTTCTGTCTGCCTCTAAACTCAAAGCTCCTGACTGCTATTTCCAGGAGACCTGGTGGCGCTGTGAGTTAGGAGCTGGGCTGCGAACCACCCGTTGCTCCATGGGAAAAAGATGAGGCACATCTGTTTCCGTAAAGACTGACAGTCTCGGAAACCTTAATGAGCGGTCTACTCTGTTCCATCGGGTCGCTGATGGCAGTACGTTTGGGCTTTGGTTTTAGACACTATTCTAAGCTGACCATCAGAATGGGTCAGGTGGGTAGCGTTCCAAGCTTCTGGGTTTCAGTGAGGGGAGATGAGGAGGCTAAGAAAGGGGTGGAGTTAGGGACCCTGTAAACAAGAGTCAGAGCATGCCCCTCCTCTGCTCAGAACCCTCCCAGGGCTCCAAGTCACTCAAAGGCCAGAGTGCTTGCTGTGGCCCACGACATCCCCAGATCTGCCTGTGTCACCTCTGTGACCTCACCTCTCACTGCTTGCTCCCCCCACTTCAGTCACACTGGTCTCCTCAGGGTCCTTCAACATGCCCCAATGTACTCCTGCCCCACCACCACTGCACTGGGTCTTCCCAGACACCCACACGGCTCCTACTTTACTTAGGACTTTGCAAAAGGGTAACCTTCTCAGGTCCAAAGCTGCCATCCCCCACAACCCCGAATCCCCCTCCTGCCTTCATTTTTATCCATAGTAGTGACCTCCCTATCTGAAAATGACGCATTTGACCTCTTTATTGTGTCCAATGTCTGCCCCTCCCCACCAACGTCAGCTCCAGGAAAGCAGAGATTTCTGTTGGTCTCTTCCACTGCTGCGTGTCCCATGCCTGGGACCTGATAAATAATCGGTCGCATGTCTGAATATCTCTTTCCCCATGCCCACAGGAAGGAACAGAGGTGGTGCTGAAGAGCAAAGGACTTTGCCAGTCAGAGCAGCAGGATCCTGTCAAGACTGAAGGGACAGAGACCCCCTCATCCTCCTCCAACCTGAATGCTCGTGACCAAGCCCCCCCAGAGACATGTCCTACAGGTGTCACGGATTAAATTTATTTTCTGAAGGACATGGCCCTTGGTGTCCAGTGGTAGATGGGGTAAGAGGATGTTTGGGACTTTGGGAGCAGGGGATCTGGTGTCAGGTACTTAGCTGTTGTTATTAAGTGCCATCAAGTCGATTCAGACCCACAGCAACCCCATATAGGGATTTCCAAGGAGTGGCTGGTGAACTTGGACCACTGCCCTTGAAGTTCAAATGACTTTGCAGTCTGAGATGCCCCCAAACTGATACCTCCACAGATGCTCCTCAGTGTCCTTATCATCATGGAGGGAGAAGCCCACCGGTACAAGCCCTCCTTTACTTCTTCTTGCGGGCTCGGCACTGGCGGCCTGTCTTCCACCTGTCTGTGCCCTCTCTTCGGCTCTGCCAGCTGGGCATGGGAGGCTCCAGCTCATTGGGACGACCCCCCCGGTCTGGCATACTGCCCATAAGCACCTGAGGGTTGATTAAATGTGTATTTCAGAGAAGATGTATGTTGTACAAAGGAACCAGAAAGCAAAGGAAAAACAAAAGGTTGGAAAGACAAGGCAGATGCTTACTATTTGGGTATAGTAGCTGCGAGGGTAGGGATTGGACTGCTGATGACAGAGGGCAGGGACATTCAAATGGGACCCCAAGGCCCTCAGCAACAGGCCCAAGTCCCCACTCGTTTTCTGGAAAACACCTCAACTTTTGTCTATTTCCTATGTGGGGTTTTGAATAACATTTTCAGCAAACCAGTATTTTTTTCCTAATTGTCATTTATGCTCCACTTGTAATTTTACTGCCTTAACAATTTCCCACTTTTTAAAAAACTCACTTTCTGTCCCCCCTGAAGTTAAATTTTGTCTTACTCTTTGCTATGCTGGACTTCATTCTTTAATATATGTTCACAAACTATAAGACTATCAGAAGGACATGTGACTATATATACATCATCATTTAAACAAAGGCTTTTTGTAGTCAACTATAAGGGGGGAGTCCTGAGGCCAGGGACCTGGGCAGAAGAGGACAAAGCTGGACCAGGTGCCTACCTTGTTGATAGCACAGCAGGTCCCCTGGCGGACAGTCACACTGGTGGCTGGGACGAGACGAGACAGGTCAGCTCGGGCAGCCAGGACATGAGCAATGGAAACATCTGATTCTGGGGTCAGCACCTCCCGAATTGGGGTCAGCACTGCTTTCATGGCCTCTCCCTGGGCCTGGGGGTGGGGATGGAGATAGGAATGGAAATGGTACCCAAGACCTCACTCCCAAGCCAGTCAATCTATTATCTTGAAAGCATCCCTTCCTCACTTGGGTTCTCACACCCCCTATCTCTAATAAAGGGAAACACTCTCACCTTAGAACTGGGACTTCTAGAATGACCTGGCGGGGGGAGAGGCACTAAGGTTCTATAAGCCCCAAGCCTCACAAGATGATAAAATGCCCTTGACCTCAGAACATGCCAAAAGTTATGCTTCTGGTTCTTTGGTCTTTGGCCTCTTTCTTGCACTTGAAGCCTCCACAATGGTTCTCCCCCCTACCTTTGCCCGGTCACTCCAGTGGAAGGCCGATATTGTGAGGTCCAGTCGCCTGATGAGAAGGCAGCGGCGACAGCGGTACTGATCTCGTAGGCTTTGCGACAGTGGCTCCAATGCTTCCTGGGGCGGAGGGGAATGCTCAGTCATATCAGGGCTCCCCCTCACCCTTCATACCTGGGTGAGGGCGTTGCTGGCACACAGCCAGATACTGTCTTACCCATCTGGGTGCATCAAGTGGTGAGGTGAGCAGGGGCTGCATGGACCCAGGGGGCAAGGCAGGCAGAAGCTCGTAGATCTGATGGGAGGAGTTAGAGGCTGACTAGGGCAGAAACTGGGGAGCACGGTGGCTCTGTAGGAAAAGTACTGGACTGTAATCCAGAAGGTCAGCGGTTCAAGCCCAATAGCCGCTCTGCAGGAGAAAAATGAGGCTTTCTGCTTCCACAAAGATTTATAGCCTCGGAGACCCTGTACAGAGTTGCTATGAGTTGGAACTGACTCGATGGTACTTAACAAGGGCAGAAACCGGTGGACCTCCCCAGGGATCCATTACCCACTGCCACGAGGGTGCACACAGCAGAAGCAAGAAGGTGGTCACAAACCAAAAAGAAAAAAAGCCCACGGCCACTGAGTCAATTCTCAGTCATAAGAACACTATGGACAGAGTACAACTCCTCCACGGGGTTCCCCAAGGAGCCGTTAGTGGGTTCCAACCACAGACCTTTCAGTTAGCAGTGGAATGCTTAGCCTACGGCTCCATCAGGGCCCCTAAGGTGGTCTCAGCTCTAGGAAAGCATGCCTGCGGTTGGGGCACTCCTGCCAGAGCTGCTTTCAGAAAGAGCCCCCCACCTCTAAGAAGTGCGGGTAGCCAGGGTGAGGAGAGGATTCTTGCTCTCCACCTTGGCATGCAATTCCTGCAGCAGCCGGCTGGCAGGGGTCCCTGGAGCTGGTCTGGGTAGCCCCAGGGCTTGGAGGGTAAAGGTCAGTTCCTGGACCATGCCAGCTCCCTCTTCTGTCCCTTCTCCAAGGAGCTGCTCAGGGCTGGGGGCCGGTGGATGATGCCAGTGCAGGAGGCGCGCAGCCTGAAGCTCAGAGCAGAGAAAGTCTACGAGGAGGGAACAAACCCAAGTGGTGCCACCAGCGGCGGCTCTACAGAAAGCAATTCTTTTTCAATTGCTGAGTGATTTAAGTGGAATGGCCCATAGAAACTGCTTGCTTATTACCATCCCCCCAAGCGGCGTCCAGTTGCCTTTCCTGCCGTATCAGATCTGCCTCTAAGGAGAGCTGCCAACTCCACCTTAGACTAGACCTTAAACTTCCCAGTCCTAGTCCCGCCCACTTAGGGTTCAGCTCCAGAATAAGCCCCACCCACTTTGAGACCCAAACCCTGCCTCCAAACTCAAACCCAACCCACTTTCTAGCTATCAATCTTTCATTACTTTCCCCTCCGGTTTCCACCACCTCCTTCACACCCATCTCGGAGGCCTTTTTCCGCCCCAATATTCTGACCCAACCCACCTTGGACCAGCTTACTTCCCAATTCTGACCCTACCCCCGATCAAAACTGGTCTCCACTCCACTACTCTGAGCCCGCCCGCCCACTTCCGCATTCCGACCGGCGGATGCTCACGCAGCAAACGCAGTCCTGCGCCCGGCTCCAGCAGAGCGGCTGCTAAGTCTGCGCCGGACAGCGAGCGGTAGGGGCAATGCAGCTCGCGCAGCTGGTTTCCCAACTGCCGCAGGAATTCTTCCGTGTCAGGACCTGCAGGATGCCGGCGACGTCGGGGCGCTATCGGCGACGGCGGTGGAACCCGGGGCTCCAGGGCTCCAGCCCTCCCACCCTCCTGCTCCGTACGTACCGTCACTCCGCTCCTCGGCACCCTCCTCCTGTCCCTGCTTCAAGGCTCCTAGAGCTGCCAGCTCCGCCACCAACCGCACGCACAATGCCCTGAAGTCTGGGCACCGAATGCCTTGCGATGCCGCCCCCAGGAAATCCCCATACCTACGGGGGGAGGTCAGCGAGAATGCCCCTCCGTCCCACTCCTGAGGACAGCCCCTCAACTGCCCCGCTTCCTCCAACAATAACTCCTTACCCTAAAGCCAGCAGGTCCTGGGCCATTACGGCCCTCTCTCGCATTTCCACCTCCGCCTCCTCCATAAGAGCTTCGCCTGCTAGCCGGAGTGAGGCTCCGCCCCCGGAACGGCGTGAACGGACCAATCAGCTTCTTCTCATGAAGACGCTGCTGCCTTCCAATTGGTTCAGAAGAAGATAGCCCGCTCCCAAGCCCATCCGCTCAGAAACCTAGAGCGCTGCTCTTTGAATAACCTGTCCTGGAAACACCCTCTGGTGCGTCGAAGTCCAGAGGGTGTGTTCTGGGTGTTGGTGCTGAGAGGGTATTACTTAAAAGCCACTTCTGTGTGCTTTTCCTCAGCCTTCTCATTTGCCCTCTACCCTTAAGGCATATCAGACCAAGTATTGTTCTCCCAGCTCGTCTCAAATCCAGAAATTTAATTTGGAGGGATGCAGGAAGCCAGACTGTCTCATCATCACTCATCTACCCCAGAAGAGCTAGCTCCTCCTGGCCCCGCTGGGCCTTCACGTCCTCCCTCCCCAGGCCTTGGAGCAGGTGCAGTATTCTGCCATAATTCGTGGGTTGCACCCGAAGAGTCAGGCCCACGGTCTGATTCCATTGCTTATCACTTCTGTGTTCTGGCCAATTTGTTTTCCCTTCTGTATAGCGAGGATAATAATAGGCATCCTCTCCATATTTTCTAAAGCTTTATACCACTTCGATTTTACAAAAGACCTACCTTATTACCTAGTTTCGCTAACTGAAAGAAATTCAGGAGAGGATCTTTGCAGTCAGCTGTTAAAGAGGCAGCCGGCTCCTCACAGGAAGAGTGTCATCGCAGACATAGTTCAAAGGTATGGTGGCTTGATGCTTTACATCAGAGGTGGGGAACCTTTTTCCTGTAAAATTTGTAACATCATTTATGGACCATACAAAATTATCAATTAAAATTTTGCTTGCAAAAAAAAAAAAAAAATTTGCTTGCTATATTTGGTCAAACTTTTAACTTACTCACCCCTAATAAGGAGCTCTGGTAGCGTAGTGTTTAAGAATCCGGCTGTGAACTGCAAGTTGGAAACTACCAGCTGCTCCGCGGGAGAAAGGTGAGGGTTTCTGCTCCCGTAAAGATTAACAGCCTTGGAACCCTGTACAGGGTCTCTATGAGTCTGAACCAACTCCACAGCACATAACAACAACAACAATGTGATGGTGTGGTGCTGTGGGATAATGTACAAGGTCGGTTTGAACTGCAAAGTCAATGGTTTGAGTTCACCTTTACAGGGCTGCTATGAGTCGGAACCGACTCAATGGTGCTTCGCAGCCACATGTGATGATTAGAACTGCAATTGCCTTGGCAGGGCCAGACCAAATGATTTCACAGACCAGATGAGCCAGATGTTCTCCACCCCTGCTTTAAAGCATATAGCCTATCACTGCTATTTTCATAACTGCTATTAAAATTATTATTCCAGGCTCTGTACCATAAACAATAGACTGTGAACCACAAGGTCAACAGTTTGAACCCACCAGTTGCTCCTCGGGAGAAAGATGAGCTTTTCTGCTCCTGCAAAGATTTACAGCCTTGGAAACCTTATGCAGGATCACTATGAGTTGGTACCGATTCAACAATCTATTCCCTGTTCAATCCTGGTTCCCCCATGCCAGTTGCCCTTAAGTTGACTCTGACTCATTGGAGACTTCCCTGTGTGTCAGAGTAGAACTGTGTCTGTATGGTTTATAGTAACAGATAATTCAACAGTTGATTGCCAGGTCTTTGTTCCAAGGTGCCTCTGAGTAGACTCCAACCTTTCTGTTACAACCAAGTACACTAACTGCACGCATCTCAGTAAATCTCAGCTAATTCAGATGGGCTGGGAAGAACAAGGTTCAGAATTTATTCTTCAGATGCAGGGCCTGAGGCTACCATTAGTCTGGTCCTTCCATATCCCTGTTTACCCCAACTCTGGGCATCCAACGAAGCATTATTTGTTGACCAAAATAAAACATTCAAAATTGTTACATGCTATTATCTTGACTTCACCGCTTATATCCAATCGCACCTCTAATTGGCTGCTATCTCCCACGTCTCCCCCTCCACGGCCCCCATCCTGGTCCCTTCCATCATTGTCTGCCCCTTAACCATCACAGTAGTCCTCTCACTATCTCTGCTCCCAGTGATCCCACACCCTCTGTCCCCTCTACACATAGCTAGAGGGAGCCTATGAACACTGACTGAGTCAGGCCCGGTCCCACCCCTGCTCAGAGCACTCCCATGGCTCCATTTCTCAGGGAGGAGTTCAGACAATGACTTGCAAGGCCCCATGGGCTCTGCTTGGCACCTCTCTGCCCTCATCTCCTATTAAGCCTTGCTTCTTCCCCTCCAAACACTCAAGCTTCCTTGTTGTTCCTCAGACTTATGGGGCACACTCCTCCCGCGGTTGTTACCTTTACCTGCAATGCTCTTAGTAACGAAACTCCCTTACCTGCCTCAGGTCTTTATTAAAATGTCCACTCCTCCGTCTAAAAATTCCTATCACCCAGCCCTATTGATCTACTATCTTTTCCTTAGGGTGTATAACATTTCTAGCATATGATTTAATTTACTTATTGTCTCCCTCACTTACATGAAGGCCTTCCAAAAGTTCATGGAAAAATGAAATGAAAAGATAACGGAATTTGTCCGTGAACTTTTTGAAGCCCCCTTGTACAGTTCACAGAGCAACTCCCTGGGACTATTCTGCTATTCTCTTCACTGCTTTATCCCCAGCACTTAGAATGGGCACTGGAATAGAGTATGCGCAATAAATGTTTGAAGTGGGCATCAGAAAGTCCTCGGGAAACTCAGTTTTCTTTTCATTTTTCCATGAACTTTTAGAAGCTCCCTTGTATGTGCTGAGTGACTAAATATACAGAACTCAGTTGGAGGGTCTGCTTGAGGAGAGGAGAGATGAGCTAGGAAACGGGTTTGGTGGCTTAGGAAACTGAGTGGAAGGTCACGCCCATGCTGATGAACACAGCTGAGATTTTGCCACAACTGTTTCTTGGAGGTGATAGCCCATGCCCTTTACTGATAACAAGGCTGTGTTTTGGACCCCCGTCTTCCCCACCACCACAAAAACACACTTTAGCTTGCACAGTGATAACAATATTGATGTCACAGACTGGTTGAGAATCAGTATCAGGAAGATAAATGTTGGGATGCCTCCTCCCCTCAAGTCTGGGGCCTGAGCATCTAATCCAAGGGACAAGCAGCTGGAAAACTGGGCTCCAGGATCTGGGGTTGGCCCTCCTTGCACTCCTGATGAAGAGTAATCATGAATTAGAGGTAGGTTTCAGCATGAAGCAAAACTGGGAAACCTAAGATGGTTGGTGCTAGAAGGGGGGGCGGGGGGAGGCGGTGAGTGGGAGCATGGACCTCCTGACAGTCCCCAACGTTTCACAAGCAGGTCCCACAGCGACCATACAGCTGATTCCCCATCCCATTTCTTCCTAAACAAGGTAGGTCAGGAATGGAGCTCCCTTCCCTACCACCACCAGCAAGGAAGGAGGGAGACTGAGACAGGAAAGGGGAATGGAAACCCCTCAGCTCTGGTGGGCCTGACAGTAATGAAAGCTAGACTGAGTCGGAGTGGGAGGGACACCCCCCTATTCTTGCACCCATCCCTGGTTGGGAGAGCTGAATCTCACAGGTTCCAGGTGTAATAAGTAGTTACTCATTTAAAGGAAGAGAGGACTTTATCCCTCAGACCCCCTTGCTCTGTCCCTTAAACCCTCATGTGGCCATCCAGGCCTGGGGCCTAAAGAAGAGGAAGTGGGCATTTCTACTCCCAGATGCAGGGCTCAAACACATACTGTCCCTGCTCCAAGGCTTTGACACCACCACCACCACCACCCCCCCCCCTGCTATACAGAAACGTCCAAATCACCACTCTGGGGAAGAGACTGTAGCAATCTCTTTCTCCAAGAGGCATGGAAACAGCCTTTCAAAGTTTCCAGAGCAAGGAAGCTTTGAAAGGGCAGAACATAAAAGGAAGGCTTGAGTTAAAGCAGAGGATGGGATTGGAGGAGGGTCTGCAAAGCTGGGGTGTCAGGGGTCCAAACAGAGCCATAACTACCTGAAGAGGTACCTGTGTGCAAACTAGAGACAGGCAACTCTTCCTGTGAAGGCAGAGTTTGGCAAGCAGCGTGTGGTGTGAATTCCAGTTCCAATGACCATTTCTGCTATACCTTTACCTTTGGACAGATGAGGCGATGCTGGAGTCTAGATAGGAGTCAAGGAGCTTCCTTCCAGGTGGTCCTAGAATCTGATGATTGATGGGTTTTAAATGGATCTTTTTACCCTTAGAGGAAAGAGGTAATTCTGAAGGGTTCTGAAGGCTTGGGCTAGGTTCTTTTGGCACCAGAATTGAGACCTGAGTGTCTCAAGGGTAGGTCTGAATGGCAGGGTACAAGGAAGGGGTCTCCAAGGCCCACATGTTAGGCCAGGGGAGTTAGGCATAGAGACATCCCTAGGCTTCATCATGCTTGAGAGATTTGAATACCAGTAAATCTGAGGTCTGAGGATACAGGGGTCTTGGGGCTTTGGGGTGGGATTCCCAGGGCACCCTAGATCTGATGTCACTGATACGGAGGAACCAAGACCTTACATCAGTTGAATCCCAATGTCATGGAGTCTTGGCTTTTGCATCTTGGAGGTCACTGGTACCTTGGAGTCTTGAAACCAGTACGTCTAAACTACCTTGGGGTCACCCAGGGACTGGGAGCCATAGAGTCCAAGGTCTGGGGTGTCATGGCCATCCCATCTTCTGTGGGTTCTTCTCCCAGCTTTTAGGAGTTTGGTGATCTATGAATATAATGTAATCACTGATTCCAGGGCATTAGGTCTTGAAACATAGATTCAAGAATATTTAAAGTTTGGGGAATGATATCTTTGGTCCTAAATTGTGAGTGGCCTTCAGTCCTACCTGGCTTGAGGGTAGGTGGGTCTACAGAAGTCTTCCCTGGCTTGCAGAGCAACTTGACATTTGACATTTGGATCTTGGGTGGGGGATTCCAGAGGGCGGGGTCTGTCAACTCTTTGTGACCAGAAAACATCTCATGTTTGAGCATATTCAAGGACTCAGGGAATTGTAAAACTGCTCTAGGGAGCCTGGAGTTCTTTGGACATCTTAGATCTGGGTGTTGCTGGGGTCTGTGGGATCTTAGGAACAGAATCTATTCTTGAACACTGTGAAATCTCAAATCCAGGAAGGTTGCAGTCTCAGGAGCCCTAGGGTTATGAGGACATCTCAGACATGCGTGCCCAGGCCTTAGGTGACCAGAGACCATTGTTGGTGTTTCTGCCATTTTCCAGATCTGGAAGTAATTGGATTCCAAGCAGTCCCTATTCTGGAACCCTGTAATCTGAAGGTTCATGGTTCCAGGTGGGATTAGATTTGTATTGGTAATTTAGACAAGAAGGTCAAGGTGCTAGGTCTTGGAAGTCTCTGTGAGCTCCTCGGCATGTCAAAAATGTAGCAACTGGGAAGGCCTGGTGTCTCAGTTCTCCAGAACGGCTATAACAGAAATGCCACAAACGGCTGGCTTTAACAAACAACTTTATTTTCTCACAGTTTAGGAGGCGAGAAGTCCGATTTCAGGGAAGGCTTTCTCTCGGTTGGCTCTGGAGGAGGGTCCTTGTCTCTTTGTCTCCTGGGTGGTCCTCTTATGGCTTGACAACTCTCTTCCTCCATCTCCGCTTGCATCCAGTCATCTCTTGTATAGCTCAAAAGAGATGGATTTAAACACACCCTTACACTAATCCAGTCTCATTAACATAACAAAGACAACCCATTCTCAAATGGGTTTATAACCACAGGCATAGAGGTTAGGATTTACAACACTTATTTTTGGGGGACACAACACCTGGATTCCCCTCAGTCTGGGCCATGGGTAGGGGTGCCAGAACTCAGGATGCCTGGGACCTCTTGCTCAGACATCCCAAAAAAGCTGGGTCTGGGATTTCTCAGTCCTAGATTTGGGTTCCAGGTTCTAGGTCTAGGGTCTCTCGAACCAAACCCAAACTCCCAAGTGTCAGATGTGCCTCGGTTTGGGTTTTGGGTCCACATGAAGTCGGGTGTTCAGGACCCTCTCAACTTTGGGTCCTCAGTCCGGCTACAGGGGACCCACCATGCCGTCCTCACCGCGCAGCTTCCTCGTGGCGACCCCCGCAGCCGGCACAGCCGTACCGTGTGGCGACCCAGTGGCATGCGCGGAGCGGTGCATAACAGCAGAGGCAGGGCACAGCGAGCGACAGGGCAGCCAGCGCGGCCCATCGTGCAGCGGGGCGCGGGTGGCCTGGTTCACAGGCGCACGGGTCCGAGAAGTCGCCCTCGGCGTCCGACAGACAGTGGTAGAGCAAGCTCTCGGCACACCAGAGGCAGCTGAGACGACGCACCAGGAGGCGACCTGGGTCTGGAGCCTCAGCACAGCGGCCCCCACGGCCATCCGCACGGCGGCGGAAGAGCGCCCGGCAATGCACGCAGCGCGCAGCCTCATCTGCCTCTGGCGAGGCCTTGGCAGGTGCAGGTGCAGGGCCCAGACCTGGGGGTGGGCGTGCTGGGGGCGCTGGAGGCGAAGCCTCGGTTAGAGCGGCCGGGAGGGCAGTGGAGGGCCCAAGGGCTGCACCCCGCAAGGTGCCGGTCTTGGCAAAGCGCACCACACAGGTGGACAGGGCGAGGGGCGGGGGTGGACCAGCGCGCCGGTAATCCTCGTAGCCTCGACCAGCCCAGCCTGGGCCCCCAGGGCCGGCCAGGGGCTCTGAAGATTCTGGAATCCCAGTGAAAGGTACGAGTGGCGGGTAACTCTGCAAGGCAAATTGTCAAGGAAAAGTAGCAATTCCCCGTGGCTCCGAGCAGTCCGTCCCAGATCCAAGAGACCCAAGAAAATGCACAGGCCTCACTCATTCAGGGATGCCGTCTCTAACGTTCTTGGGTCCCAGCCTCGGTTTCTAAGCGCCCCCCCACCCCCACCTCCCGAGATCCATAGCCCGCTGCTTTCTCAGGGATGAGGAATCCAGACATCAAGATCTCACTTGAAGGCTCCCAGCCCTGTCCACCTCAAGATCGAACGGTTCTAGTACCCAGCACCCTCTAATCTCAGACCCAGGAATCCAGACCCTTTGACCCTTTTCTTACACACTACTGTGAATTACGAAGTATGAAAACCCCTTCCATGTTTACCCTCCTAATATGGAGGAATTAAGTTATCAAGTTGTCCCATAAATCTCTCTTGAATCCAGACTCTGAATTCCCTGAGTGGAAGGAATGCTAGCCGCCCCCACCCAGCCCTCTGAGGAACCCAGGCCACCAACCCTTTCTCCCCACCCTAGCAGCCTATCTGTTAGGGTAGTCAAGCCCCTAAGGTGTCTTTTCTCTCACCCCCTTAGGAGTCCCAGTGCCCCACCTCACTCCCCAGGTGAGTCTGACTGCCACAGACTCCCCCTGGGGGCAGAGATCTCCCACCTGAGCCAAGGAGCAGCGGAGTTGAGGGGGTGTGGCCGTCCCAAAGGCAGAAGCTGACTCCGAGGTGCTGATGGTGGCTGCCCCAGCGGCGGGAGGCGTCTCTTGGCGGCTGTGACTGGAGGAGTCACTGTCCACGTGGGACTGGGGGAGATTGGCAACCTCAGCCCTTGGGACCCTGATGTGCTCAGACACAACCAATGCCATCACATAACCCCCTCCCATTGAGAACCTGGGCTCTGTCACTGACAGGCTGTGGGACCTTCATGGGAGAAGGTGTGCCTCTCTTTTTCCTTCATTATAAGATGGGATCATAATAGTGTCTATTCATAAGGATATGTCAGTTATTATTGTTAAGTTAGTTCTGACTCATTGCAACCCTGTATAGGGTGTCTGAGGAGTGACTGGTGGGTTTGAACCACTGATCAAGTGGTTAGCAGTTCAGTGCTGATCCTACAAGTGCCACCAAGATATGGTGGTGATTATTGTTACTAAATGGAGCTCTGGTAGCGTAGTGGTTACGAATCGGGCTGCGAACCTTAAGGTCAGCGGTTCGAAACTACCAGCCGCTC
>NW_006408686.1:6587349-6605036 GCF_000296735.1 Chrysochloris asiatica
CCTCTGAAACCCTGTACAGGGTCTCTATGAGTTGGAACCGATTCCACGGCATATAACAACAACAACAACGTAGGTTCACATGAGCTATGAGTTGGAATTTGACATGAGGGCAGTGGATTTGGTTTTTGGTTTATTCTTACCTGCTTAGCTCACCAACCTACAGAACATCCCATCATTCTTCTCCTTTCTCAGGTCTCCTCTTCCTTGGCCAGTCTGTCTCCTTCCTGCCTCATTCTCAACTCTACACTTTTATTGGGACTGTTCCACCCACCTGGAATACCCTACAAAACCAGCCTTCCTATTTCAACCAGGCTCTGTCCCTTACTAGCTAAGATATCACTTCTGAGACTCTTCATTTCCTTTCTGTAACTTGGGGATAATTTCCACCTCATTCATTCACTATTTTTGAAAAATATTCATTGAGAACCCATGCTATGCCAGGTCCATGAAAGCCATTGTGAGGATTCAAGATGGAGTCTGGAAAGAAAGACTGTCTCTCTTCCTACCTCCATCCTCCATGACTCAGGGATTCCCCCGTTTTCCCCCAGGGACTCAGCTTTGTTCCCCCAGATGTTGTCCACAACTCCCATTTGTTCCCAAGTTCTAAACTGAACCAGACATTTTGTGCATTCATTCATGCAAACAATTCATTCAGCACATTTTACTGACCACTTACTATGTGCTAGACACTGCTTTAGACACCAATATACAGTAATAAAAAAGCCAAGATGCTTGCCCTCTTGGGGCTGACATTCTACCATAGGAAGATGGACAATAAACCAACAGAGGCAAAATGGGTCCATTTTGAAGGAAAATCTCTTAGAAGATAAAAAACTAGAATAGGATCAGAGGTACTGGGGCTCACAATTTTCAACAGTTTGCTCAAGGAGGGCTCCACTGAGAAGGTGATATTTGTGAAAGCCCTCTGGGAGCTAAGGAGATGAGCCATGTGGACATCGGAGGGAAGAGGGTTCCAAGCAGAGGAAACAGTTAGTTCCACGGGCCCTGGGACAGGCATGTCCTAAAGGGACCATGAGTGAGGCCAGTGTGGCAGGAACAGAGTGAGTGAGGGGGAGAGTAACAGGGGGCCAGATGGTTTGGGATCTTATGTGTCACTGTGAGGACTTTGTCCTTTAAGCCTGAGTGAGATGATCTGACTCAGCTATTTATAGGATCCTCTGGCTACCTGGGGGTGGGGGAGTGGGGACAACAGAGACAGCTTAGTGGAAAGGGTGTGGCTGGGGAGGTGGGAGAAGACAGAGCAAAGCTACTAGAGTGAGTGGTTCTGGTGAGAGATAATGGTAGAGGCAAATTCTGATCATTTTCAAAGCAGAGCCAATATTTGTTGATAGTTAAGATGAGGAGTGTTAAAAAACAAACCAAAACAAAAAACAAAGGAACAAGAGGAGGCATCAAGGACAACTGTGAGGTTTGTGGTCTGAGTAACTGGAAGGATGGAGCTATCATGAATTTATTCATCCTTTTTTTTTTCATCTTCATTCATTCTTTGAGTTTATCTTTTTTTCTTTCTTTCTAATTTTTTTTTCCTTCCCACAGTAAAACCGAAGCTCTATGAGGAAAGAGACTATTTTGTTCATTGATGTATTCCCAGAGCCTCAAACACGGGCTGGTACACAAACCAAAATAAACAAACTCGCTGCCATAGAGCCGATTTTGACTCACAGAGATGTGATAGAGGATAGCTGAGGTTGTCAATATTTACGGGAGCAGATAGGCTCATCTGGCTCCCATGGTTTGAACCACCAGCCTTGTGGGTAGCCCAGTGCCTAACCCAAAACTCTACCAGGGTTCCTATCTGATTCACAGAGGTACTCAATAAATACCCTTGAATGAATGTGGGGATCACAGTAGAACTGAAAAATGAGAATGGTGGTGGTGGTGTACTGTGGAGTCGGTTCCGACTCATAGCGACCCTGTACAGGGTTTCTGAGACTGCAAATCTTTACGGGAGCAGAAAGCCTTGACTTTCTCCCACCAAACCGCTGGTAGTTTCGAATTGCTGACCTTGAGGCTAGCAACCCAACTCATAACCACTATACTACTAGAGCTCCTTGAAAAACCAGAATAACTGGGATTAAATTGATACTTATACGTTTGGGCCCAAGTGTGTGTTCCCAGGATGTGGTACCTGGTACACAGTAAGTGGATCAAGAAAGAAAGGGTCCCTGCCCTCCCAGCCAAGCTGTAAGCCCAGGAGACTCACCGTCAGGGGGCAGGGGGTCTCAGCTGTGTCCTGGGAAGGGGAGGAGGAGGAAGAGGAGGAGGAGGAAGAGGGAGTGAGCGAGCCTGGGGCAAGGAAAAGAGTCAGAGAGTAAGTCCTAGGGTCCCCCTGCTCCTCCCACCCCCCAGCATCCACTGCCTGGGCTACTCACCTTGACCCAGTGTGGCCAGTACAGCCAGCAGATTCTTCTGGAACTCATCAGCCTCGGCAGGACTCTGGAATGTCAGTCCAAACTTGCAGTCCCCCAGGCTCCAGTGGTGGAAGATGGGGTTCACCTTGTTGTAAATCAAGCCTGGTTTCAGGACACACTCCAAAGTGATCTGAAGAGGCAGGAAGGGGCAAAGGGGGCTAGGTCACCTCCAGTCAGCCATGTATGCCTATGCCTTCCCTTCAGCCCCGACTTTCTGTATACCCCCAAACCTCATATCCCAATCCTATGTTTCCCTGAATCTTAATGGACACCCAAAGATCACTCCTCAATTTCCTTAAGCACACTTCTCACACTGCAATGTTTCCTCCAAGCCCTTTGAAATGCATCTACATTTTCCTAACATGTCTATGTTGTTGTTAAGTGCCTTTGAGTTGGTTCTCACTCATAAGGACACTGTGTAGGGTTTCCAGGGAGCAGCTAGTGGGTTGGAACCACCGACTTTCTGATTAGCAATCCAGTGCTTATCCTACAGCACCACACCAGGGCTCCAGGACACACACCTATGGGACCCCTCCCCCCAAATATTACTGAATGCCTCAAAAACCTATTGCAAAGTGTCTTCAAATAACCCACTATGTCCTCTTCTGACTCAATACTGCTCCCCAAACTTTATTGAATGTTTCAAAATATTACTGCTAACCCTCCTTCGGATACCCCCAAGAATCCTCCCCAAACCTTGCTCACAAATATTGTAAACTCCTAAAATGCTGGTTAATGCCCTGATTTATCTTCCCATCACACCATTTCAAATCCCCCCATATTGTTGGTACTGGTCTTTTCTCTGAAGCGCAACCCCTGCCCCACACATTTTTCAAACAATCTAAATCTCTCTACTTCATCCCCAGTGGAAACGTCAATATCATTCCAGATAACTCAGAATTTCCTGCTGAATCCATATCTAGGATGCGCAACCCAATTTGACATATCCAAACAGTCTAGACCAAGGTCCTACATATCCTTAGGGCAGGGAGGAGCCAGTGGGGGTGGGCCTGCCTGGTAAGGCTCTGAGCAGGAGTAGACCACAGGGTTCTGAGCCAAAGAAGCACAGGGGTTTATAGGATCCCAGCCACTTGGGGTGAGAAGAGACTGGGGGAGGTGGGAGCCAGCAAGGGCAGGAGCTGAGAGATCAGTGATATAGTCCAGCAGGAGATGAAATGGCAGTGGACAGGACCTATTTAATTCCCCAAACTCCAACTTCTTCCCCATAGATAATCCCTTCCAAACTCCATCCCATCCCCGCTTTTGATTCCCAGACTAGATCACCTGACCTCTCCACAAACACACACACACACACCCAGCACCATCCCCATGCTTCCCCAATCCAGTCCCCCACCACACCCCACACCCCAGGGTGGCTCACTTTCTGGTCCCGGAGACGCTCCCCGTGGATGACGTAGTGCCCCTGGTGGGCCCCCCCCTCGGGCCTGGCCCCTCGGACCTGACATACGCTCACCTGGCTGAGGCCCCCGCCCCCCACAGGCAGCCAGCCCCCAGTGGAGTCATCTCGGGCCATCACCACTGCTCGGACCCGCACCATGTACCTGGAAAGGGGGTGGGGGGACAGAGACAACATGTCAGTGAGTCCAACAGTACCCCAACACTCATCTCCATCTCTCACATGGATATCAACTGTCCACCTAGCCATGGACTCTTGCCTGCCACTTTGGCCACCTTCTCCCTGCTGCCCTTTTCTCCCTGGGCCCACCTTCCTTCCCTGTGCCCACCTCTTTTCAGCATACCTCCTTTCTTTACCATGCCATTTCTTTACTCCCGTGCCCATCTTGTCCCCCATGAGCTGGATTTTCTAAATCGCCTTCTCCTTCTCTCCCCCTACCACCCATCTCTCTCTCCTCCCTTGACACAGCCCCACCCATTCTGACCCCCTCCCTCACAACTGGGTGCCTGCGCATATGTATTTGCTGAGGACCCACCAACCCCATCCTGATCCCCCTTTACTGCCTCCGCATCCAGGCTCTCTTTTCCCCCACCCCTTCCCGGATTTATGAATGAGACCGGATGGAAAGCTCACTGAGTCAGCCGGCAATGGGAGATGGGCAGGGAGAAAACCAGAAATGGCCAGAGAGAGAGAGGCCGAAAAGGAAATGGAGGAAGAGGCAGCCAGAAGCAGACGACGGATGCACATCCGGAGAGCGTTTCATTCACAAAAATCAAGCCTGCTCCCTCAGGCCCCAGCCAGGAGAAAGCAGGGAGATCGCGTAGGAAGAAGGGGGGGAAATTGATCACACACCCCCAAGCATCCTTCAGAACCATTTTACCCCGCCCCCAGCTCTGGAGACCTAGCCCTCCACCCAGAAATCAGGATTAGCGTCCAGTCCCTCACTGCCACTCAACATAGGGACCCTGGCGTCCCAACCTTAGCAACTCAGGCTTCGAGCTCTAGCCCCCTCCCCCACCTACAGACTACCGGGTTTTCTCTGGCCTTCGGGAGGGGAAGGGGCGGTCGCTGTGCCCCCAGCCCCCTTTTCTCAATGGGATGGGAATTTGTGAATGAGCAGTCACGTGACGTAGCTTCCTTTGTCCGCCCGCCTCCCCCTGACAACAGGTGAAGTAGCAAAGGAGGGCAGGGGTCTTCCCAGGCCTAGCTGGGAAGAGACAGCGAGATTTCTAAGTGCCCTACACTCACCGTATATCTGTGTCCCCCCACCCACCCACCCCGGGAGGAGTGGTCTCTAGAGTTGCTCAATGATGGGGGTCCAGGATGGAATTTTATGAATGGGGCATCCTTAGAGGAAGTCCAGGCCCCCAAATGGATACTGTCCCCCAAATGGCTGCCGCGCAATTTGGGGGCCTCCACTTCCTTGTCCTCTCAGCTAGGGTCCAAGGGTCGCCCTGGTGAACAGGAGGCACAACACTGTCTTAGCCGCCTCCTCACCGGGGCAGGCGGTCTGTCCGCCCCCGCCCACTCGCCCCCCTCGGCACCTGCCTGGGAGGCTCCGGCCGGGCTCTGAGCGGCGGCGACGCGGCCTCATTCTCTTCCTCTTCACTCCGGCTACCTCGTTGGCTCCGGCGGCGCTGGAGACGGGCACTGGGAGCCGGGTCGAAGGGGGAGGGAGGGGGAACCTGGAAAACGGATAGAAGGAGGAGGGGGCGGCCTGGGGGAGGGGTGAACGCGAGGCGGGTGGATTTGCCCGCTGGGTCCTAGAGACCGGCTCCAGCAACGCGAATAGCCCCCCCTCCCCCATTTTTCTAGGACCAAGAAGGAATCCCCCACTTTTCCACATCCCCGCGCCATTGGTCCATGGGGATGCGGGAAGAGGGTCCCGGCAGGTCCTGGACTCAGGGTTTTAAAGAGGCAGGGGTCTATGCTGAGGGTTCTAAATGGGAGGGGCTGGGTGCCTGGCAGGGTTCGAGAAGGGGTGGGGCGGGAGGGGAGCCTTCACAAAGGGGCGGGGTCGAAGGGCCTAGGGAAGTAGAGTGTGAAGATGCTGAAAGCAAGGACCACAGTGTGAGTCATGGAAGGGGCGGACCACCGGTGAAGGGGCTTTCCTAGCGGGCGCGAGCCCGAGGAGGAAGAGGGTCTTAAACGGTCGAAACTCAGAAGTAAATGATTTAGGATCGGCCCAAATGAGAGGTCCGAAAGGGAGGAGCAACGTAGCAGGGTTTGTCTTGGGCGGGGTCTTGGGAAAATAAATAACGGGTCCGTGGCGGGGCATTCTAAAGGGGAGGAGCTAAAGGGGTGGGGCTTAATACTAAAAGGCCTAGGCACGGAGATGAAGACAACCGAGTATTTCCAAGAAGATCAGGTGGGCGGGGCCTCGAGCCAGGGGGCGGGGCCTACATCTCGGGGTCCGCCTTCACTGTCTCGCCCACTTGCCTTCACCCGCACCCCCGTTCTTTTCGGTTATTTTCTGCTACGGCCGTTCCTTATCCTGCCCTGGACTCAGGGGGCCGCCGTCTGAACACTGGTCGGCTGGAGAAGTCGGGGAGTTGGGCCTTCTAAGAGGAGATGAAGCCGGGGCGGGGCTTGGGAAGAGGGGTGGAGCCAGAGTGTTGAGAGTGACTCTAGACGAGGGAAAAGAACATAGGAGGCTAGAGGGCTTGCTGCCGTCTAGGAGAAGGGTGAGACCTAAATAATCAGAGGGTTAGAGGTGAGGCCTGAGAGATTAGAATGACCCGAAAATCTATTTGGTAGATAAAGGTGGGACGCAGGAAGTGGAGACGGAGGAAAGGCCTGGGTCCCAGACAATCGGGGGCGGGGCCAGAGTGTGGGGGCGGGGCTTGAGAGCCTGGAGGTGGTTAGAGAAACCTGAGCTCCTTGTAGCTACTAGGCACAACCAACACGAGTGGCTAGAGTGACTGACCGGAAGGCGGGCAAAATTTGTCTTGGAACCTGGAGACCTGGGGTGTGGCCAAAGTGAGGGACCAACAAAGGGTGTAGAGACTAGAGACCGGGACATAAGGTAGGGGTTGAGGATTAAGTATCTGAACAGAGACTGAGGCAAGAGGGCAGAGTTAAAAAAAAACAAAACAGGGCAGAGGATGTGAATGTCGAGGGTCAGAGGAGCGGGGGTGGGTGAGTGGGGGTTGCAGGATAGTGGCTAAGACTTGAGTGGTCTTGGAGGTCTTGGAGGACAAGGGCTGGGTCAGTGCTTACCGTCAGGATCAAGCTTAACCAGCCTCCAGAGCTCCTGGCTGCCCTGGACCGACTGACTTATGGAATGTTTCTGACCACAGCACCCGACCTCTGTCAGAAATGGGGAATGTGCAGTCGGAGCCGTCCGCGGGCGGCGGCTCCAGAAAAGAGCAGGCCTCGGACCGTGCCTCTGACTCCCGCCGGACGTCCTTGTTGGAGCCCGAGGTGACTCCGTCCTCCCCGGCAATGCGCCTGGCTCGAGGACTGGGCGTCTGGTTCCCTGGCAGCTCTGCACCCCCAAGACTCCTGGTACCCCCGGAGCCTCAGGTCTCATCCTCACCCCTGCCCCTGACCTTAGAATTACCCTCGCCAGTGACATCTCCTTCAGAGGAGGCGCCTGCAGCCGCGATCTCCACACCACCCCCAACCCCCGTGGGGACCCAGCTGCCTGCGCCGTCTAAGTGGCGAAAACCCACCGGCACCCCAGTGCCCCGGATTCGCGGCCTGCTGGAGGCGAGCCACCGAGGCCAGGGCGACCCACTGAGCCTCCGCCCATTGCTGCCGCGACCTCGGCAACTAGCCCAAGAGGATCCCGCTCCCTCCACGACGGCCGCGTCCTCATCTCCCAAGCCCTTGGAGTCGCGGAAGCCGCCACCACCTCCACCTCCTGAGCGGCAGCCCCCCGACCGCAGAATTACTCCCGTTCTAGCCGCACCTGCGGCGACCACCGCTGAAAGCCAAATGGGTAGCGAGAGCCGGTCCCCCAGCTGGACCCGCGGAGGGGCGCCTCCTGAAGCGGGTGGGGGCGAAATGGCCCGGCCCGCCTCCGAGTCCGGCCTGAGTCTGCTTTGTAAAGTCACCTTCAAGTCGGGGCCCCCTTTGCCCCCTGCCACTGCCTCAGGTTCCTTAGGGGCCAAAGCTTCGTTCGGGAGTGGCGGAGGGGGAGGACTCTTCTCTGTCACCCCAGGAGCCATCTCTTACGCTGAGGTCCTGAAGCAGGGGCCGCTGGCTCCTGGGGCTCCCCGCCTCTCAGGAGAGACCCCTCCTCGGGGGTCTCCGGAAGCGGAAGGTGGAGATGGAGACGCCGAGGGCTGTTCTTGTCTGCCTTCAGCGCCTGCATCCCATGCGCGAACCCTACAACCACCACCTTACACCACCTTACCAAGCTCCAAACCCAAATTCGACTGGGTGAGCCCACCAGATGACCCAGAACTCCACTTCCGTTTCAACGGCGAGGCCTGTGGAGGTGTCGGGCCGCCCCGACGGCGCGCCGCAGCGCTCTCGGGACCCTGGAGTTCCCCGCCGCCGCTGCCGCCACCGCCACTACCGTCGCCACCGCCAGCGAGGCAGACGCATCCAGCTCCCCGGCCCCGGAGGCCCACCCCCGCGCTGCTGGTACCGCCTATGTTCATCTTCCCAGCGCCCACCAATGACGAGCCCGGGTGTCCCGGGTCTCCAGACCAGCAGGAGTTGCCGCCGCCGCCACCTTCCAAGCCACCATCCAAGCCGCCGCCCACGCCGCCGCCCACGCCGCCGCCCACACCGCAACCGCCAGAGCTTCAGCCAACACCGGTACCTGTGGCGGTCCTGCCCACTCCAAGCCCCAGCGCTGCAGAGTCTGCCCAGGAGTCTACCCAGGTCCCTGCTCCGCCCCCCACCTTGGCCGCCGACCAAGTCCCGGCCCCGACGACCCCTTCCCCGGCTCCAGTTCCCACCGTAGGGGAGCCATCGCCGCTGGTGCCGGTGCCGATGCCGGCGCCCGTCAAGACCCGTACGCGCCGGAACAAGGGCCCCCGCGCGGCCCGGGGTGCAACCCGAGAGAATGGCGCACCTAGAAATGGCCCCCGTGAACGCACCGTTGTCAACACGACTGATAGTGGCCGTGGAGCGGGTGGTAGTGGTAACGGGGTTCCTGCTGCAGGGGTGGCTAACTCGGGCGCTGCGCACCACTGGCCGCCCTTCCAGGTGCTGTCTTCTTGTCCCTGCAAATGTTACTGCCGTCACCAGCCACGCCATCGCAGGCTGCCACGAAACGTGTCTGCTTGGTGAGGGGATGTGGGTGTGGGAGGTGGGCATACCTTTCAATTTTTTAAACCCCAGACCTTATAGGATAGAGTCCTATTCAACCCTTTGGCATCCTGCCCTCCCATTAACCCTGACCCTCTGGCTTGGCTGCAAGGACCAAGAGGAGTCCTGATCAGGGGACAGGATAGCCCCTTGGTATCTGGGCCTCCAAGCTGATTCTTGACCTTACATTATCCACCAGCCATCAAGAAAGCAAGCTGGTCCCAAGTTCTTGGGGGGCAGGGAGACGGAAAGAGTAGGGAGTTGGGATGGTTGTTTTCCTGGGACCAAATGGAAGTAAATGTAGGCCTCCAAGAACCTTACTGGACAGGGCAAGTCCTTGTCCAGCCCCTCAAAGTCCTGATGTATCTACAACCATTAGCAACTCTGACAAGCAGAGGGCACTAATGCCTCTTGAGTTCTCAGATCCTGGGGAGATACAGCATGCCTCACTCACACTTTGTCTTAGGACCCTTAATCACTGGGGCACCTGCTAAAGGGGACCACTTAGAGCTCTGTGGGACCTCTCGAGGGACTTACTGCCAATCCTCACTCTTTGCTAAGATTAAGTGGATAGAGCCTTGCCCTAAGCTACCAATGGGATAAACAGAAAGGGGCCTTCAAATGCCTCATTATAGAGGAAACTGAAGCCTAGAGGGGGTGGGACCAGGCCACACAACCAAACTCTATTGACTCCCCCTTCCCCTCCCCTCCCAGGCTGAGCACACCGACTAACCACTTGAGAGAGCCGCCTTGGGTGGCCACCATCAAGCTGGCTGGCTCCTTGGTGGCAGGGCTGGAGCAGTACGACCAGCAGGCCACTCATCCCAACTGAGCACTGCCAGTTCACCGCCCTCAGCTCTCATCAATAAAAGAACCAAGCCAGCTGACTAAACTGCTTGTCAGTCACGGGCGGAGGGTGGGCAGAAGGGTAAGGGGTAGGCAGAGATTTCCATGGATTACCACCAGGACAGCAGAGGCTGCAACCCGAGCCACACCTCCAAGCTTCCATTCGCGGGCATCCCAGTGGATGGCTACAGGGGTGTGGCAGCCGTAGTCCTTTTAATGCCACGAGGTGTTCAGTACACACTACTTTGGAAAGCAGAATGGTGGTGGTGTGCCATGCAGTTGATTCTGACCCATAGTGACCCTGCACAGAGTTTCCGAGGCTGTAAATCTTTACGGGAGCAAAACGCCTCATCTTTCTCCCACGGAGCAGCTGGTAGTTTCGAACTGCTGACCATGATTGTTTAGCAACCTGACTTGTAACTACTATGCTACCAGAGCTCCTTCCCATTTCACAACTGGGGAAATTGAAAAGTCCCACAGCCCACAAATGGCTCAGCCAGATGGTCATTTTGTACTTTGAGGGCCTTCCAGAGAACTTCAAGACTGAGGCTAGGGGTGGGGTGGGGTGCTTCATCCGTCCCCCAGACTCAGGGAGGGTTGGGAAGCAGGCAGGCCCAGGCCTTTCATTCCAGAGGCCTCCAACTGGTGGCTCACAGATGGGTCTCAGTATGCACGTCACTGTATTGTAAATATTCGTCAAATCCATTGCCAGTATTTTTTAAATGGGTCCCTTTGACCTCTCTGTGTGGGGGTCTGGTGCCCTGGCCCAGGATTCCCACTGACTGCACAGTGCCCCCTCTCAGAGGTCTGTGTCCTCCTGTTTATAGGACCCTTCAGTCCCTGGTGGCACCTGGGTTTGAGACCTGGGGAATGGCCCATCAACAGAGGCAGAACCTTAGGGAGCGGAGCATATGATCTCAGATCCTCCCCAAAGACCCCACACTTGCAAGTTCTTCAGAGATAAGGACCCCATGGTGGGATCTCCATCTCCAGCCATCCAACCCTGGGGAGACAAGGGCCTCAGAGACTGTCAATCAACATTTATTAGCGGAAACTCCCACACTGTCGATGCTTTAAATAATGCACGCCCTGTGTCCCACCCTCCCCGGTGGCCTCAGACGATCATCTCCAACTGCCGGGCGTACTCGATGACCTGTTTGGCCAGCTCCGTGGAGGGGATGGTGGTATCCTCTGGCTTCTGCTGCTGGCTGGCAAAGCTGTAGTAGTTGTTGGGGCCCAAGACCCACCCTCGCTGTGGGGAAGGAGGGATAAGGGTGATCACAGACTCCCCCAACTCTCCACCCCTGGAGCCAGCACTAGCAGCGTGGTGGGCCCTCTCTCAACAATCCCACTCTACTCCAACTCTGGTCAAATGATTTCACCTCTCGGTGCCTCAGTTTCTCCATCTGTGAGATGGGGATACTGATCATACACTCCTCCTGGGTCTGCTGTGAAGACTTAGTGGCTCTAAAACGCTGCCAACACAACCTACTTGTACCCAGAGTAGTGACTGATAAATATCAGCTTTAAACTCCACCCCTTCCTCTTGCCTCCTTGGGCACCAGGGTGACAGCACCCCCTGTATTGGCATCTCCAGGGCCACGGCTCCTATCCAAACCCTCAGATCAAATGAACAAAGTCTGCGGACAAAGCTGCAGTCCCTAAGGGGTTCGGACAAGGACAAGAGGCAATGTTGTGCCGAGTATCCACCCCCACCTGGTCTCAGGTGCCGGGCGAAACTCACCCCATAACTCTGTTCTACGGGGAAGCAAACAACAGCTTCAGTGACTTCTCCAAGGGCACATAACTAGGCAGTCTAGTTCCAGTATCCCTCTAAGACGCCCCACAATGCTGCTCTCAAAAGTACCCCTCGGCTTCACGGCCCTTTCCCTGCACCCCAGCCACCTTCTTGGCATAGTCCGTCATCTTTTTAGGTGTGTTGAAGAAGAGGATCCGAGTGGCCTCAGCGAAGAGGATCTTCTCATAGGCTTTCTCGATGCACCCAGCAATTTCATCCCTGGAAGAAGAGGATGAGACTCTCATTATGGGGAACAGACCACTTCTTAGACCTGACAGTTACCTGCCCGTCTTACTGACCCCTGTCTCTAAGTCACGGTCAGAAAGACAGGGGAAGTCACTTGGCCATAGATAACAACCAAGGCTCCGGTGGAACCCACAGCCAGATCTCGTTGGACTCTCCAAGCCCAATCTCAGAATCTTAATCCTAGCCACAAGGATCCTGGGCTGTCTACAACCCAGCGTGAGGAGATCTCTTCATATAACTCCCCTTCTTTCTTCAATGGGAGTCCCTGGGTACTGCAAATGGTGACTACTTGACTGCTGACCCAGTGATCAGGTCCAACTTCACCCCCCTAAAGCACCTTGGATGAAAGGCCTGGTGATAGACTTCCGTAAAATTACAACGGAGCCCAGTTCTATGGACACACTGGGCTGCCATGAGACGGAGATGATTCAGTGCCAACTGTTTTTCTCCCTTTCAAAGATTCCTGAGGGGCGGTTCCCAGCATCCCTGTTAAGGAGGCATCGTGACAAATGATCCAGTCACCTAAAAGGGGGGAGGGTTAGCCTGAGTGGGCAGCAACATGCCATCTGTTTCTGAATTTCTCTCTTAAGCCAAGTGGTTCGTGTGTGAATGTTCATTATGTTCATCTTAGAGAGTTAATAGTTCATGATTTAAAAAAAACAAAAAACAACCTAAATGCACTAAACCCCTCCACACGCCCACCCCATCCCTGGGCTTGGCTTTGGCGACCAAGGAATGGAAGGCCATTTCATTTTGTCACTTTGTTGGAGTAAACCAGCTCTGCCACTGCTTGGACACCCTTTTACTCCACAAAGGATTTGTAGGCTGCACCCACGTGCCCAGGAGATGTTGCCTGTACCCACAGCTCCCTGAAGGGCTGGTACACTTGGTGGTCACACTGTAGCAGAATGGACACAGAGGGTCCCAGAGCCTAATTGCCTAAGTGCCGTGACGGGAGAGGGAGCGTTATCTGGGCACCACAGCCACAGTCAGGGATGTTCATTATCTAAGCACAACGAGATGAAGGCCACTACCCACAATCTCATGGCCACTGGCCAGTTGCAGCTCACAGAAGAGCAGAATGGAGGTGAATTGCACCCAGCCTCCCCCAGATTCCCAGGGACCGGGACTAACTGACTCCAGAGTCCAGGATCTTTCTCAACCCCAAAGGGCTGTTGGCTCCCACGCACCGGATAGTGTCAAGCAGGATATCGATGAAGAAGGTGTAGCTCTCAGCGGGGATGTTGCCCTTGGCCAGGAAGACCTTGTTGTAACTGCCCTCCATCAGGTACTGCCCAGGCCAGGCAAGGGGAAGAAGAGATTGTTAAGGAGAGGCAGCACAGGGGGTACCCAATCAGACCCCACCATACTCCCCACTCAGCCAGACCACCCTTTGCCATACCACTGCTCATGTAGACCCATGGCATAGCATCCTCCAGGAAGTCCTCCAGATTTTGTTTTTTTCTGTCTGTCTCTCTAAGCCAGCCCTAAGCTGCTTCCTCACTGGCCTCACAGGAGGAAGACAGGGCTGGATCTACTCCAGGCTCATTCATTCATACCTCTGCTCAAGCTGTTTGGCCTGCTGGAAGTACCCTCTCCCAGGTCACCCTTCCCCTAACACTCCAGCTGTAGACACTACCAGGTCCTAGGGCTCTTTCCGGGCCCTGCATACCCTCTTCGCGGTCCCTCAAACACACCAACCCATTTCTGCCTCAAGAGCCTTCTCCCTGGGTCATCTCTGCCTCCCCTCACCCATTTCTTTTACGTCTTTCTCAAATAGCATCTCTCAGGGACCCCTGTCCTTTTTGCTGTTGCTAGGTACCATCAAGTGGGTTCCGACTCATAGCCACCTAATGCACAACAAAACCAAACACTGCCTGGTCCTGTGCCAACCTCATAGTCGCTATGCTTGAGCCCACTGCCACCACCACGGTGCCAATCCATCTCGTTGGGGTTCTCCCACTTTTTTGCTGACCCGCCACTGTACCAAGCATGGCTTCCACGTCCCCCTATATAAAATGTCACCCCTGCCCCAACTCACCACCTTCCTTCCTGCACTAGTTTTCTCCAGTCGCAGGCCAACACCTGACAGACTGCCTAGAAAGGCTGTTTATTCCTTTCACTCATCATCTGCTTGCTCACTAGGAGATGAGGGATTTGATCTGTTTTGTTCCCGTCACAGTCCCAAGACCTCCCACAATACCTGGCGCTTAGCTGGGGCTCAGTATTTGTTGGACAAATGAATGAATGAGCGAAAAGGTGGCTGAACCCCCGCTCACTCCTCCAGCCATCCTCCCTGATGGGATGGTTGCCTGCCCAGGCACCGCCCACTTTGGCCAGCCTCTCCATCCCCCTCCCATTCCCCTCCTTCTCTCATAGCCCTGGTCTCACCTGTTCAAGAGAAACAGGGTGCTTGATGTACACATTGGTTTGGATGTCCTTGGCAGGCAGCCGTTCCAACTCTGTGTGAAACTCAGCTACCCGGTTCTGGGACAGCAGGAAGAGGAGGTTGAGGCCCAAGAGCTGGTGCATGTAGGCTGACTCAGGAAGCTGCTCCCTACAGACCAGGGCAGGGAATCAAAATGAGGTATGCTTAGCAGTCTACCAAGCCCTCTACTCATCTCCAGGGACCTCTCCCCGACAACTGTTCCTTGCTGTCTCCTTGTGAGCAAGTTTTTGGATGAGGAAAATGAGGCCCAGAGAGGTACCAAGAAGCCACTAGCAAGTCAAATGCTCTGAGTAAGAGATTTCAGTTTCAGGAAATGGCCTCGGCCTCAGTTTTCCCATCTGTAAATTGGGTTTCCCCAACAATAGCCATCTCATAGAGATGATTAAACAAATTAGGGTAATGTGAATTAAACAATCGAATCCAGGTACAGTGACCAGACGAGTACCTGGCTCAAATAAATACTGTATGTGTTAGATTAAGAGTCAGTATCACTCCCACTTCAAAGGTGAGACAAAGGCTCAGAGAGGTGAAGTCATTTGCCTAGGGCTACATGGACTCCTGGTGTGGCGCTGTAGGATTAGCACTGGACTGCAAACCATAAGGCCGGCAGTTCAAACCCACCAGCTGCTCTTCAGAAACCCTATACAGGGTGGCTAGGAGTCAGAATTGATTGACAGCATTTAACAACAACAACATAACCAGGCAGTGGCAAAATTCGGTTTCAGACCTAGGTTTGTCTGACTTCCAACGTCAACCTTGTAATTGTTAGCCCACACAGGCATCATTCAGTTTTATATACAACTCACATCCAGTGAGCCCGTGCTCTTGGCCTGTGCTGTGTGGGGTTGGGGACACAACAGTGTGTCTTAAGAAGGCTCACAGCCTAGCAGAGAAACAGTTCCAGGAAGGGGACAGCACAGACGAGGGGACTTGGGGCTCAGATGACAGTGGAGGACACAGAAATGGGCTTGGTCTTGAGTCACAGAGAGTCATGACAGGTTCTGAAAGGGCAGCAACAAGGTCACATGTAAGGTCCTGCTGCTGTCATTAGAACATGAATCAGTGGGACTGGGCTGGGGCCAGGGAAGTAAAAAGGAACAGCAGGCAGACTGGAGACCAAGAGACAGAAACACCCCTGCATCTAGACCTCCAAGGAGCAGAATCAGACAGAGGGAGAGTCCCCTCCCTGCTAAAGGAAAGTGACCCAAATGGAAAGTGACCCAAGTGGCTAGAGCACCAGGGCACACAGCTCTGCCACAAAAACCCCTCCCAACTGGGGGCAGGGACCCTTCTCACTTGTAATCAAAGTAGTAGCATTTGAGCTGGGCCATGTAGCGCTCGAAGGAGGGGATGTCCTTGCGTAGGATGCTCCACTGGGCCCCGATCTCCAGTATGTCACCTGTGGTTAACAGGGTGGGCTTTCAGGAAGTGACTAGTTCCTCCTCACCATCAGTGCTACCAGGAATCTCAGCCCACCAACCCCTCCCCAAGCCCAGGGACACTCACGGGCCAGAATGAGCTGCTGCTTGGTCAATTTGGTCCCTGTTGTCGGCAGGAAGTTGAGTTCCAGCAAAACCAGCTGATGGGGAGGAAGAAGAGAGAAGGAAAGAAAGAAAAAAAGGAATCTTACTTTCTGGGAAAACTATCATGTCAGATGCATAAAGCTGATTCAGTCCTCATAAAAGTGCCAGGAATAGGGCCGGGGTACACAAGAAGGACTTGTTTACGATGATCTCACATTATAAACATTAACACCTTAACTGGAGGAACAGAAGAGACAGCCAGAGCTGGAGTCAAGGGAATCATGGAAGTGAGGAACACCAGGGTCCTCAGAGCTGCCTGACCTTCACACCCCCTAGCCCAGGGACCCTCTCCCCACACAGGGTGGGGAGGAACCCTAACCTCCCCCAACATAGTCCAGCCTACATCCACTGCTCATAAGGCACACTCTCCTGGGAACCTTCCTCTTCAGAAATCTGTGTATTTTTTCTTGGCTCAGTCCTGTCCTACACAATTTGACTGGCGCCTTGTGTCCACAGAGGTGTCTCTCGGACCTTAACTTGGATTGGACTGCACACTTCCCTCCCCCCTCCCCGCGCCCCCCCCCCCACACACACAAACACAGACACACACCCATCTCTGACTCTCCTCCATCACTCTGGCCAATCCTTCTTTCCCCACTTGGTCTATTTCCAGAACTCGCCACCGGAATTTCAGCCTGTCTCTGGATCCAGCCAAACCTCCAAATGCTATCTCGCCACTCCCGCCGGCCCACACTATGCCAGGCCCCTCTCTCCATCAACCGTCTCTGTCCCCACCTTGGGCCCGTATTTGATCCGTTCCAGCCCTCCACTCCCCGGTCACCTATAGGTGACCTCTTTCTGTCCCACACTTGGTCTGTTTAGAATCCTTCACCCTATCAGATCTCCCAGCCCGCTTCGTTCCAGTTTCTCCGCCAACCAAGAACTTGGTCCGAGCTGGACTCTTCCTACGCGCCCCTTGTTTTTGCTGACCCGCCGACTCCTACCTTAAGGCGGCCTAGCTCTTCCCCGCATTTGTTGAGGTTGGGGCTTTTACGGTTCCACTCGCCCTTGAGTTGCTCGTACATGCCAGCTGCGGCCTGCAACATCGCGCCGGAAGCGGCCGTGGGCCCCGAACTCGAGACGCCCGGCGCTCCGTTCACCGCTGTGGCCGCCATTTTCCGTGATGCGGCACACCGCCTGCCTGACTTACGGCAGAGACGCTTAAAGACGCACGCCCGGCGTACGTGGGGCCGGGAGGTGGGGCCCGAAGTCGGAGTCTGGGCTGGGACTGCCTGTCTCCGGCCGCCGTCAGGAGGTTTCTGCTTCTTTCGGGCCGGGAGGTGCCTCCGTAGCCCTGCCCTAAAGAAGCATGGCAATCGGAACTCCGCCTCTGCTGTCACTTAAGATGGTGCCCGGAAGTCGGCTCCTGCCCTAACTGAAAACAGCCACAGTGGTTAACAACCCCTTTCCAGTAATCAATATGGCTGCCCTGGCTTCAGCGTATACTTGTGCTGGGAGCTATGCTTCTGTCTTCAAGGTTCCACCTTCGTGTCAGCTACTCTAAACCGAGAGATGGCGGTGTGGAGCCATTTGGACAGCTGTTTTTTTGTTTTGTATATATCAGAAGAGGCCGTGGAACGAGAGATATCATTGCTGATGTCCGATGGATCTTGGCTGAAAGCAGAGAATATCAGAAGGATGTTTACCTGTG
>NW_006408686.1:6605136-6607603 GCF_000296735.1 Chrysochloris asiatica
CTGATCTGCCATCCAGTGCTATATCCTACAGGGCCACACCAGGACTCCAGTAGGACCCCTATAAAGGGCATAGCACTTGCCCGAAGTACCGAGCTGGGAGTAGTTCTCCTTATTTTTATTAGACTCCGCGGGGACTCCATAGAGTAAGCACTGGACAAGTCCACCAGCTGCTCTGCAGGAGAAAGATAAGACTTTCTGCTCCCGCAAAAGATTTAAAGCCTCAGAAACCCTATACAGTTGAAACTGACTCGATGGCACTTAACAACATTCTTATAAACCTACCATCCACTCCTGGAAAGAAAGAGGAGGCTTTCTGCCCCCGTAAAGATTTCTGCTGTGAGCTGGAGCTGGAATTAACTCAGCAGCCATGGGTTTGTTTTTATTATTAACTGCAAGGAGCCCTTGGTGATGTTACATGTATGGCTGCTAACCATATGGTCAGTGATTCGAACCCATCAGTCTCTCCAAAGGAGAAAGTTTTAGCAGTGTGTTTCTGTAAAGCTTTACGACCTTGGAAACCCTACAAGGACAGTTTACTCTGTCCTATAGATAAGGAGCTCTGGTAGTGTAGTGGTTACGAATCAGGCTGCTAATCTCAAGGTCAGCAGTTTGAAACTACCAGCCATTCTGTGGGAGAAAGATGAGGCTTTCTGCTCCCGTAAAGATTTACAACCTCTGAAACCCTGTACAGGGTCTCTATGAGTTGGAACCGATTCCACGGCATATAACAACAACAACAACGTAGGTTCACATGAGCTATGAGTTGGAATTTGACATGAGGGCAGTGGATTTGGTTTTTGGTTTATTCTTACCTGCTTAGCTCACCAACCTACAGAACATCCCATCATTCTTCTCCTTTCTCAGGTCTCCTCTTCCTTGGCCAGTCTGTCTCCTTCCTGCCTCATTCTCAACTCTACACTTTTATTGGGACTGTTCCACCCACCTGGAATACCCTACAAAACCAGCCTTCCTATTTCAACCAGGCTCTGTCCCTTACTAGCTAAGATATCACTTCTGAGACTCTTCATTTCCTTTCTGTAACTTGGGGATAATTTCCACCTCATTCATTCACTATTTTTGAAAAATATTCATTGAGAACCCATGCTATGCCAGGTCCATGAAAGCCATTGTGAGGATTCAAGATGGAGTCTGGAAAGAAAGACTGTCTCTCTTCCTACCTCCATCCTCCATGACTCAGGGATTCCCCCGTTTTCCCCCAGGGACTCAGCTTTGTTCCCCCAGATGTTGTCCACAACTCCCATTTGTTCCCAAGTTCTAAACTGAACCAGACATTTTGTGCATTCATTCATGCAAACAATTCATTCAGCACATTTTACTGACCACTTACTATGTGCTAGACACTGCTTTAGACACCAATATACAGTAATAAAAAAGCCAAGATGCTTGCCCTCTTGGGGCTGACATTCTACCATAGGAAGATGGACAATAAACCAACAGAGGCAAAATGGGTCCATTTTGAAGGAAAATCTCTTAGAAGATAAAAAACTAGAATAGGATCAGAGGTACTGGGGCTCACAATTTTCAACAGTTTGCTCAAGGAGGGCTCCACTGAGAAGGTGATATTTGTGAAAGCCCTCTGGGAGCTAAGGAGATGAGCCATGTGGACATCGGAGGGAAGAGGGTTCCAAGCAGAGGAAACAGTTAGTTCCACGGGCCCTGGGACAGGCATGTCCTAAAGGGACCATGAGTGAGGCCAGTGTGGCAGGAACAGAGTGAGTGAGGGGGAGAGTAACAGGGGGCCAGATGGTTTGGGATCTTATGTGTCACTGTGAGGACTTTGTCCTTTAAGCCTGAGTGAGATGATCTGACTCAGCTATTTATAGGATCCTCTGGCTACCTGGGGGTGGGGGAGTGGGGACAACAGAGACAGCTTAGTGGAAAGGGTGTGGCTGGGGAGGTGGGAGAAGACAGAGCAAAGCTACTAGAGTGAGTGGTTCTGGTGAGAGATAATGGTAGAGGCAAATTCTGATCATTTTCAAAGCAGAGCCAATATTTGTTGATAGTTAAGATGAGGAGTGTTAAAAAACAAACCAAAACAAAAAACAAAGGAACAAGAGGAGGCATCAAGGACAACTGTGAGGTTTGTGGTCTGAGTAACTGGAAGGATGGAGCTATCATGAATTTATTCATCCTTTTTTTTTTCATCTTCATTCATTCTTTGAGTTTATCTTTTTTTCTTTCTTTCTAATTTTTTTTTCCTTCCCACAGTAAAACCGAAGCTCTATGAGGAAAGAGACTATTTTGTTCATTGATGTATTCCCAGAGCCTCAAACACGGGCTGGTACACAAACCAAAATAAACAAACTCGCTGCCATAGAGCCGATTTTGACTCACAGAGATGTGATAGAGGATAGCTGAGGTTGTCAATATTTACGGGAGCAGATAGGCTCATCTGGCTCCCATGGTTTGAACCACCAGCCTTGTGGGTAGCCCAGTGCCTAACCCA
>NW_006408686.1:6628707-6636852 GCF_000296735.1 Chrysochloris asiatica
AGTGGCTGGAAAAGGATGTCATGCTGGGTAAGATGGAGGGCCAGAGAAAAAGAGGAAGACCCCCAACGAGATGGATCGGCCAGGTGGCATCATTGATGGCATCGAGTGTGGCGGTGGTAGTGAGGTTGGCCCAGGATCGGACATTGTTTCATTCTGCTGTGCACGGAGTAGCTATGAGTTGGTTCCGACTCGATGGCACCTGACAACAACAATAATATGGTGGTGTGGTGTCATGTGCCATGGAGTTGGTTCCGACTCATAGAGACCCTGAACAGGGTTTCCGAGGCTGTAAATCTTTACAGGAGCAGAACACCTCATCTTTCTCCCGCGGAACAGCTGGTAGTTTCAAACTGCTGACCCTGAGGTTCACAGCCCGATTCGTAACCACTACGCTATATATAAGTCCTGGTGTGGCTGTGGGTTAATGTGCCAGGACTGCAAAGCCATTTGAACTGCAAGGTCGGTGGTTCAAGCTCACCAGCTGCTCTTCAGAACCCTAAACAGGGTAAATCGACTCGATAGCACTTAACAACAACAATATATATATAAAAGGAGCTCTGGTAGCATAGTGGTTATGAGTCGGGCTGTCAACCTCAACGTCAGCAATTTGAAACTACCACCAGTTTCTTGGGAGAAAGATGAGGTTTTCTGCTCCCATAAAGATTTACAGCCTTGGAAACCCTGTGCAGGATCACTGTGAGTCAGAACCCACTCCACGGTGCTTAACAACAACAACATATGTGTGTATACACACACACACACACATATATATATATATAACTTTTTTTTATCAATGAGCATTGAGAAACTGGGTAAACTTCCAGAGGGATCCAAACCTAGTCCTGTCTTTAGGGTCTTTCTGCCTCTTTTGATTTAAATATTTTCTTAAATTCCATTTCCAAAGTGACAAAATTGTTAAGTGCCATCGAGTAGGTTCCAACTCATAGCCACCTTCGCTATAGGATTTTCAAGGAACATCTGGTGGGTTTGAACTGCCGGCCAGTGCTTTATCCAACAGTACTACACGAAATCCATTCGTAGGAAAGAAAACCTTTGCTTTCCATTCCCAGCCATCAGAACGTAACAGTGTTGACAACCTGCACTGCATCCTTCCACATTTTTTTTCTAGAAGCTCATATAAACACCCACAAAGTATTTACAAAAAAAAAAAAAAATCATCCAGTCATATATGTTGTTGTTAAGTGACTTTGAGTCATTTCCGACTCATAACAACCTTGTATAGGGTTTCCAAGGGGCAGCTGGTGGGTTTGAACCGCTGACTTAATAGTGCTAGGAAAATTGGATACTCACAGCAAAAGAATAGAGCAGTACCCAACCCTTACACCATAAACAAAACACAAATCAAAATGGATCAAAGACTTTAACTTGAAAACTAAAGCCATAAACTCCATAGAGAAAACATATGGAACACACTTCTGAATCTCTGTAGACTATCTCTATGAAAGTAGCCCTGGGGAGTTAGTGGCTAAATGCTCAGCTGTTAACTGAAAACCCACCAACTGTTCCCGAGGAGAAATATGAGTAAAGATGACGACAATTACAGTCTCAGGACAGGCAGTTCTATTCTGCCTTACAGGGTGACATTAACCGGCTGGCAGTGGTGTCTTGTTTTCTCACATCTGATTTGCTGTTGTTGTTAAGTGCTGTGGAGTCAGATCTGACTCATAGCCACCCTATAAAGGGTTTCTGAGGCTGTAAATCTTTATGGGAGCAGAAAGCCTCATCTTTCTCCCCTGGTGGTGGTGGTGGTTATGTGCTGTGGAGTTGGTTCCGACTCATAGTGACCCTGTACAGGGTTTCCGAGGCTGTAAATCTTTACCGGAGCAGAACGCCTCATCTTTCTCCCGCGGAACAGCTGCAGACCTTATGGTTCACAATCCAAAGCTTATCCTACAGTCTCCTTGCTGCCTTTTATGTGATGATGTTGTGTAAGTGCTGTCAAATAGATTCTTACTCATCGTGACCCTGTATAAGGTTTCCGAGTAGTTGGTGGGTTTCAACCACCAACTTTGTGGTTCACAGCCTAGTCCTTATCCTATAGTGCCACACCAGGATTCCACAGACAAATGGGAGCTCATAAAAATTAAATATTTCTGTTCATCAAAAGAGGTTGTTAAAAAAAAAAAAAGGCAGCCTATAGAGTGTATGAAGCTTTGGGGAACCATATCATAGCTGATAAAAGTCTATTACCCAAAATTATGAAGTATTTCTACAGCTTAACAACAAAAAGACAAACAGCCTAATTAAAAAAAAAAAATGTGTGAGGGACATAAACAGATATTTCATCAAAGAAGATATTCAAATGGCCAAAAAAAAAAGAAAAAAAATGCTCCAAGTGGCTGGTCATGGGGACATGCACATCAAAACCACAGTGAGATAAGATCCCTTTAAAATCTTCAAGGTCACAGATGAGTCTTTGGTGACGAAGGTGTGCCAGATCCAGGCCACTGGTATACATGAGTAAGCTGGACAACGAGAAAGGAAAATTGGAGAAGAATTCATCGACACGTTTAAACTATCAACATGTTGCTGTTGAAAAATATTGACTTTTTACCATAGACTGCCAAAGAGCTCTGGCAGCATAGTGGTTATGAGTTGGGCTGCTAACCTCAAGGTCAGCAGTTCGAAACTACCAGCTGTTCTGCGAGAAAGAGATGAGGCTTTGCTTTCTGCTCCTGTCAAGATTTATAGCCTCGGAAACCCTATGCAGGGTCGCTATAAGACAGAACTGCTTCCATGGTACACCACCACCACCACCATCACCATAGACTGCCAGAAGACAGAACAAATCAGTGTTGGAGCTAGTACATGGAGAATGCTCCTTAGAAGACTCTGTCTTGCTTACTTTGGACACATCCTTAGGAAAGAATAATCACTGGAGAAAGATATGATAATGCTTGGTAAAGTGAAAGGTCAATGAAAAAGATGGAGACCCTCAATGAGCTGGATCGGCTACAACTATGGGTTTGAATACAGCATCGACTGTGAGAAAGGCAACATTTCCTTCACAATGTCTCTATGAGCAGAAGCAACTCACTGACGCCTTATAACAACAGGTAATTAGGGTGAGGATCCCTTCCTGTTTTTTATTGGCTTTTCTATTTATTTGTATTTCCTATGCTGTGAAATTTCTTGTGGGGCTGTTGCATTTCCTATTAATTTTCACGATAAAGCATTTCATCATGTATGTTGCAACTATTTTTCTTTGTCTATTATTTATTTTCTGTCTTAACATGTTGTTGTTAAGTGCTGTCAAATGGATGAGTTAGTTCTGACTCATAGAGACCCTGTGTCGGGTTTCCAAGGAGCAACTGGTGGGTTTGAACCACCAACCTTGCAGTTAGCAGTCCAGTACTTATCCTACAGCACCACACCAAATGTATAGTATCTTTGCTGTGCAAATATTAAAATTTTTATGTAAGTAAATTTATGTATCTTTTCCTTTGTGACTTCTGTGTTTCCTATCTTGCTAGGAAGTCCTCCCCATACCAAACTAAAACAAGTATTCTCCAATTTTGGAGGGAAAATATTTGGTTTTCCACATACAATTGTTATTAATCTTGAATTGATTTTTTTTTTTTTTAATTTGGTGTGAGACAGAGATCTAACTTTGTTTTCATCTTGTATCTCCTGACTCATTTAGGAAAGAAACCATTATTTTCTCACCAAAATGAAATACATTTTTATCCGATATTAAATTATTTTAGATAATTAGATACATTTTTTAAGTTGTATATTATATTCTACTGTTCTAGGATAAGCACTCGACTGCAATACCTATACAGGGTCACTATGAGTCAAAAGCAACTTGACAGCACTTAACAACAGCAAATATTTATTTTTGGTGAACCCTATACTTTTTTTTTTAATTTTTTGAGGCAGGGTTGCCACAGACCTTCAGCTTATTTAAAACAACAATAACAAATAAACACACATACACACACATTATCTACCAAGTGCAATAAAATGAAGTGTGCAGCACTTGTACTGAGTCCTATTGTGTTGCTATGAGTTGGCACTATGACTTCGTGCCAGTGGGGTTGGTCTCATTTGGAGGTCCATTGACTTCCAGATTCATGTAGTCAGTTTACACTCTCTTCCAAACTTCTGACCTCTCCAATAGGCATCTGATTACGCATTGTTATCTTGCTGTAGAAAAGGCATCTTCAACTCAGTGTGTCCAGAACTGAATGCCTAATTGCCCACCCTAAAGCCTCTTCCATCACCACCTCCGCCCCCGAGGATGGCAATTCCATCCTTTTAGAGTGATTCTTGACTTCTGTGCCTCCTGCTTCTTGCCCACTTCACCAGGAATCCTACTGACATTACCTTCAAAATACATCTAGAATGTGACAGGTCTAACCTCTCTATAGGTCTAGCACCCTGGCTGAGCCCTCCTGGTGTCTTATCTGAACTCCTGTGATAATCTCCTAACTGATCTCCCTGCCCATTGATGGTTCTGTCACAACCCTGAAGCCACATGGTCCTCCTAAAGCCTCAGCCAGACCATGATGCTTCTCTGTGCCTATCCTCCAGCTTTGCTATGTATAAAAGCCCAGGTCCCTCCAATGAGTCAGCCCCCTGGGGCTTTGTATCCCCCTTCATGTGTCAAATCCATGATGCATGGTACAGCTTAGTGTGGGAGGCGGAGTGAGTTTCTGTAGCTTCAATTCAGCCATCCGTGTCTGTAAACGGAGACCAGAGGTGGGATGGAGTTAACGCTGGAAATTTTTAAAGTTTTGAGACCCCCTTTAAGATCCACCTGTAGCCTGGAAGTAGAGCTCTGTGGCCCAGAAGTCATGGTTAGCTGTGTCCCAGTTCAACTGATAATTGTGGTGGTGGTTAGAATGAGGGAACATGCAAACCCATGCCATGTGCTTTTTCCTGCTCTACCACCTCTAGCAATGAAAAACCCAGACTTCAGGAGGGATCCAAGTCTGTCATGTGACAGGAAGATGGTCAGAAAGCTCTTCCTCTCCTTTTCCTTTCCAACCTTGGTCTCGGATTTTCCCTTTGAACTCCATCAGGAAACTGCAAATCTTCCAAACTCTAGGTTCAAAAGCCCCAGTTCCTTCAACTCATGTTTTAAAAGGAAAAAATATGTATGCAGACTTAGGAATCTATCCAATATGTCTGTTATAGCATAAAGCTTACGCAAGACCATGACACTAGATTGTGAGCCTAGAGACTTCTCTGTCTTCAATTCTGAATCCCATGTCCTGCATACAGCTGTAGTCACCGAGTAAATGCTTGCATGAGTGTTTGGATCTGAACCTGTCATGCAGCCTTGCTGAGCTCCAGACTTCTCACAAAAACTCTTGTTCTGTTCTTTCCCCAAGTGAGACTTTTATGTTTCTACCTCTTAGTGATATCTTGGTTGAGTGTCATAATAGACTGCTCAACAGACCTTTCAAATGCCCCCCTCTCTCCTGGGGTCAACCCTATACTGTTGATTACAGTGGCAAATGGTTATGCCATTATGCCATTGAGGAACACGGAGATTTTAGAGGTATGAGTTCACCTGTCATTCCATGGGAGAAAGATGAGGTTTTCTGCTCCCACAAGGATTTACAGCCTCAGAAACCCTATACAGGGTAGCTGTGAGTCGGAACCAGCTCCACAGCACTTACCAAAACCAACAATGGTTAAATCTGGAGTCCCTGAGTGAGACAAATTATTAATGCACCCAACCACTAACTGAAAGATTGGGGGTTGGTGCCCACTCAGAGGCACCTTGGAAGAAAGATCTGCTATTCTGTTTCTTTAAAAAAAAAAAATCACTGAGTGAGAACTGTGTGAAGTACAGTTCCACTCCGACAAATGTGGGGACACCATATTGACTTGACATCATCTGGTAACAATTACGTTTTCTGAGGTAAGTACTTCCTTACATATCTCCTAAGTAGTTTTCTTGGCGGTTGTCAGTCATTTACTGTTTTTACTTTTTAACTTCCTAGCCATATTTCAAACACTTGTTTTATCTTTTCAAAAGCGGACCCTGTGGATTTGCTTCCCAATGACCACTCACATTCCTTTCACTCTTGCCTTTCACTACTATGAGGACTGGAAAACTAAACTATTCATTCCCCATACCCCTTTACAGGAGTGGGGAGTGACCAAGTGACCAGTTCTGGCCAATTATATATAAATGGAAGTCACTGGCTGAAGCTTCTGGGAAACATTCTAAAGGCCATAGATGGGGCTGGCAGGCTCTAGATGCTACAGAAAACAGGTGGCATCCCTAACCCTAACCTAGTCCTAATCAAACTCACCAGCTGCCGCGTCTGACAATCGGCTATACTCTGCGACCCACACGGAAAGATTAAACCCAAGTAGGAGTGACAGGAAATAAGAAATAAAAAGGAAGACACAAGACACAAATGAAATAAGTAAAGTTGGGACCAGGTGGGATGCAGCACTCTGATGGAGATATTGCAGCAGAGACCAAGTGCAGTGAGTTTGTTACATACACAGCTCAAGGGGAGGTGCTTGAGGGAGGGTAAGGAGTACAAGAACATCTTGTACTGAAGGAGCCTGCAGTAAGTGGAACTTAATCAGAAAAACTGTAACTTGTGGTAGCTAGCTGGAACACAGATTAGAGCAGCTAAAATGTTGTGCAGGCTGAGCTGAAGGATGTAGCTAAATACAAGAAAAGACTTTACAAGTTCCCTATCCTCTGAGGCAGCCCTGCAAGTTCCTCAGGGGGCAGCCTGACTTGGATGCAGCCCGAGTTTCTGGACCACAACTGTTCAGTTGCAATCCTTTGGTTAAACTACCCCCAAGTCAGAGACCTTCGGCTCAGCTGCTCCCAACAACCAGCTGCTCCTTGGAAACCCTAAACAGGGTTGCTATGAGTTGGACTGTGCTTAACAATAACAGTCATAACCCTAACATTAAACCAAGTACTAGGCCTAGCTTGTTTTTGTAAATGCCATCGAGTTGGTTCTGACCCATAATGACATAACAACCCAGTATAGGGTTTCTGATGAGTGGCTGGTGAGCTTGAACTGCCAACCTTGCATTTCAAACCGACTTTGCAGTCCAGCACATTAACCCACAGTGCCACACCAGGACTCCAGACCTATCACAGACCTAGGCATAGGTCCTAACCCTAACCTTCTCACCTTACTCCTACACAGTTCCCCTCCCCACAAAAAAAACCCCCACCCCACATCCAAATAATTAAGAAAGAAAGAAAGTGGGTCCTAGATGATACTGTTGACTACTTCCCTCAAGCTGCTGTTGCTTTTTGATACTGTGTTAAATGTTCGTCTCTGCTCATTCAGACATCTGTGTGAGCTCTGCATCCGTTTAGATGGATTATAGTCATCATGAGTGCTGCTCTCCTGTCTCTGTCTACCTGGTGATCTTTGACTGGATGCTGGACATCATGAATTCTACCTTGTTGAATGCTTGCTGGATAGTTTGTATTCTTAAAAAATATTTTTGAGGTTTGTGCTGAGAGACAGTTAAGTTACTTGGAAATAGTCTGATGCTTTGGGATCTTGCCTTTGTGATTTGCTGGGTGAGTCTTGAGCAGTAGTGAGTCTAGGGCTAACTATTCCTTACTATAGTTCTGCTGCTCTGGTAGCGTAGTGGTTATGAATCGGGCTGTGAACCTCAAGGTCAGCAGGTCGAAATTACCAACTGTTCTGTGGGAGAAAGATGAGGTTTTCTGCTCCCTTAAAGACTTATAGCCTCGGAAACCCTGTTCAGGGTCACTATGGGTTGGAACCTACTCGACAGCACTTAACAACAACAACAAATAGTTCTGGTGTGGGTTTGGACTGCTGATTGCAAGGTTGTTGGTTCAAACCCACCAGTTACTCCTTGGAAACCCTCTATAGGGTCGCTATGAATACTGGCAAAACCTTTCTGAGTAGTCTGCCCAGTGACTTGTGAATGAGGTGTCTTCTGCAGTCTACGGAGTGAGAACAGGCACTGTCTCTCTTACGCTGGTCTCTTTTTTTTTTTTCTTAAATGTTTTATTGTGAATTATGTGATAGTTTACATGGGAGAACATTAGTTTTACATTCATTCTATTGTATATCGTCTCATTGCCATGGTTACAATCCCCTCCATGCAATCCTTCCCCCATGCCCCCCAGGTCTTCAGCACACAGTC
>NW_006408686.1:6648307-6649651 GCF_000296735.1 Chrysochloris asiatica
TGCCATGGGCTGCCAAAAGAACCAACAGATCTGTGTTGGAAGAAGTGTAGCCAGAGTGCTCCTTGGAGGCCAGGATGGCCAGACTTCATCTCTCATACTTCGGACTTATTGTCAGGAGGGACCAGACACTGGAGAAGAATATCATATTTGTTAAGGTGGAGGGTCAGAGAAAAAGAGGAAGACCCCCAGTGAGATGGATTGGCAAAGTGGCAGCATTGATGGGCTCAAGCTGGCAACAATCGTGAGGTTGGCCCAGGACTCGGCAGTGTTTGGTTCTGCTGTGCATAGGCTCGCAATGAGTCGGTATCAACTTATGGCACCTAACAACAACAACAACACCATCTTCAGAAAGAACTCTCTGGGGCCACTTTGGGGAACAGAGCCTGAGAGTTTCACCCAATCGTCAATGGGTCATGGGCATCCAGGGATGTGGGCCTGGGACTCATGGGGTCTGGGAGGAAGGGGTCTATAGCTGAAGTTAAGCATTTTCCCAGCCAAGCTCTTACATCTACCAGATACTCTGTTACAGGGAGGTCTGATGAGCACCTGAATCCATCTACCGAGAACCCATTTCGCCTCCATCTCTGTTAATGACACTCCAGCCTTTTGGCTGTTGAGGCCAAGCTTTGACCTTCTCCTTAAAAGCTCTTTTTCTCACACCAACAACAGCACACGTGCTGTCTTTAGTCTGCAAAATTGACCCAGAACTTGCCTATTCCCCAACTTCTCTGTCCCCAATGCTTGTCTCTTGCTTGCCTGGTCTCCCAGCTCCAGGCCCACACCCACTAGTGTGTCCCCCAGATGTAAGCCAGAGGAACCTTGAGGAACACCTCAGTCAGATCAGATCCCTCCGGTGGGTGGTTCCATTTCACTCACAAAGTCCACTAGGCCAAAGGAAATTGGTCCCAGCCCCTCACCTCTGACCTCTCTCCATTTCCCTCCTGGCTCCCCAGGATCCAGCCACACTAATTTTCACAGGTCCTTTTACACAAGAAACTGGTTCCAGCCCTTTCCATCAACTGTTCACCAACTCCTTGCCTCCAAGTGTTTGTTCAGAAGTTTCCTCTTACGTGAGGTCTTCCCAGACCCCTCTACTGAAAATGGCAATTTCCTCCCATGTCCCTGGGCTACTTAATGTTTCTCTTAGCCTGTCTCACCTCTTAACATACACTGTTTTCTCTGCCTAATTGTGTTTCTCCCCCACAGGTACATCAGCCCCACTTGAAATATCATGAGCATGTACTAGTTAACAGGAACGAGTTCAGACATCACTTAACATCAAGAAATCCTGGTGTGGTGGTGTAGGATAAAGCACTGGACCCCAAGAACGGTTTGAACTGCTGA
>NW_006408686.1:6649751-6657143 GCF_000296735.1 Chrysochloris asiatica
TCCCTCTCTGGATCTAAAGTCTCCAGCTGCTCCATCGCTCCACGTCATCATCTCTGGCTCCATTTCAGGCATCACTGCTTCTCTGGGTAGGGTCTTACGCTGGTCTCTTGGTTCTGTTTCTCACTGTCTCTCGCCATCCCCAGTGTCACAGTTCTCTATCTTCTGGGTCTAGGAAGTTCTCTGTACAGGGGACCCTCCTTCTTGGTGGTCATGAGGTCCCCCTTTCTGCCTCTGGGATAGCCATGTGAGCCTAGTGAGATAGTAAAAAACTGGCCAATCCCCATGTTTGGGTTCATTACACCTTATTTGCATGGTCTCACCAAACAGTGCCATGTACTCTATTGACAGTATTAGCAAGGTATCCAATCCCCTTGGTGAGCCCAAAGCATCTCATATTTGCATAGTCCTACCCAATCATTTTGGAGTCCTGGTGTGGTGCTGTGGGTTAATGTGCCACACTGCAAAGCCATTTGAACTGCAAGGTTGGCAGTTCAAGCTCACCAGCTGCTCCTTGGAAACCCTATACAGGGTTGCTGGGGATCAGAATTGATTCAATGGCACTTAAGAACAACAACCCAATCATTTAAGGAGCCCTGGTAGTTTAGTGGATTATCAGCTGGGTTGCTAACCACAAGATCAATTGTTGGAATCTACCAGCTGTTCCACAGAGAAAGATGAGGCTTTCTGCTCCCCAAAAGTTTACCCTATTCAGGGTTACTATATATCGGGTTTCTGACTTATGGCACACAACCACACCACCACTACCTAATCATTTAAGAGCCCTGGTGGTGCCATGGACTAAGTGTTGGGGTGACAACCAGAAGGTGGGTGGTTCAAACCCACCAGCAGCTGGACAGGAACAAAATGAGGCTTTCTGCTACCATAAAGGTTTCCAGTCTCAGAAACCCTAAGGAGCAATTCTACTCTGCCTTGTTGTTGTTAACTGCCGTTGAGTCGACTACAACCCATAGCGACTCTGTATAGGGTTTCCGAGGAGCAGTTGGTGAGCTTGAACCGTCAACCTTACGGTTAAGCTAACTTTGCAGTCCCGCGCGTTAACCCACAGCGCTACACCAGGACTCCACTTTCCCTTAGAGGGTCATTATGAATCAGAATCAACTTGATAACAGTGGATTGCTGAGTTATTTGGTGGGATTTACAAAGGGCCACACTAAGTAATTCATTGTACGACAAGATGTCTGTTGGGTTGTCCAAGCACACAGCACTTTTTCTGCATCTAATACCATATCGAAAACTAGTGTTAAGAGGAGTCCTTTCCACTTTGTCCTTGATTTTAATGACAATTGCTTTGGCATGTAGCCACCATCCGTCTTTGGTAATCAGATCACTTGGCAATCATGTTCAGTTCCTATTTCTTTTTTACTTAGAATTTGTGTCAGGGATGATGCTGAGTTTTAGACAATGCCTTTCCAGGAGCCTATTTTTGTGGTCATCCATTGCATACCCGAGCCTCCGCTTCTTCACTGGTGAAAAGAGGACAGAGATCGTGTTTTCCTGCTAGAAAAATCGAGAGGGTGACTTGGCTGTAACCCAAGTAAAGGGAGCCCAAAGCAGGACATTCTCTTATCATAGTCTCCTTTTATTGAATTATTGTAGCTGCCGTAATCTCACTGATAGATCTGTCTGTACTGCTGGTGTGCCATACTGCTTGGCCACCCCGACCTCCTTCTGAACCCCAGATCTGGAGTTTCTGCAGCCTCCTGGATAGTCTCCCCTCACATCTGTTCCTTACCCCTGTTCCTCATCTCTGTCCCTGGGGCAGAGCCCAGACCTCTCACTAAATGCTCCTCCTGTCTGCACTCCATTCATAATCCAATCTGCTCACTGCACCCTCCTCTCCTGCTCGCTTCTGCTCAGACCCCTGCCCCATCACCTCACATCCACAGGGCACCCAGAGCATCTTTCTACACCTGCTCCTCTGAGCACCCTCGGAGACCTGGCTGGTTCTACAGCTGTGCTATCTTATTGTGGACCAATGCTGGTCCAGCTGTCTGCCCTGGTGTCCCCTCAGAGTGGGTCCCTGTGCCTTGGCTCCATCACTGGAGGAATGGGGGAAGTGGGCAGGAGACTCCCAGGGAAGGGGTGAAGTTGAACTTGCTGGATGGATAGGGAGTGAATGCAAGTCACATTTGCTTTTTTTCCTGCCCACTCTGCTCTTCTCCTTCGCAACAATACATCGTTTTGCCTTACAAGAACTGCCTTTCTTGGCAAGAGATTAGGGTGGCAGCTCCAGAGGTCAGCTGACTGGCTTAAGCCAATCAAAATCTCATTCTTCTGGCAGTGTGATTGGTGGAGTGGTGAACTTGTGACCCAAACCCATCTAACTAGAGTGAAACACCAAACTTGGGCCAAGATTGTTAGACATCGGGGTGGTCTCTCTTGTTTGGCCCACATCCAGGGCATGTGAATGAGGCCTCAGATTGAGAGGGGAACTGACCTGAGCCCAGACACCACACTCTGAGGAGGGCAGAACACAGAAAGCTACAGAGCCAGAGCCAGAATTCTGCTTGCTATTGGAAGCCTTCTGGATCAAACAGTACCTGAAATTTGCCTACATTAACAAGACTCATCAATTTCCATTTCCACGTTGGCATTCTGAGGGAAATGTGTCCTACTTGCTACGAAAACAAGAATCCAGGCATCTTTGGGGTCCCCTCTGTACGCCCCTCCATAGGTGTTGACAGCCACACTATACTACAACAGGCGCAGCCTGGGCACAGTGCAGTCAGAAGACAGTGTAGGTTACGGCAATGGACCTGGGGCCTGGGGGATCCTGCTGGACTGCAGGGAGACCTGGGGCACCCTGACACACAAAGAAGTCGCTATTTACCAGCTGACAGACAAGAAGGTTGATAGCTGGATCGCCTCTGCAGCTGTGCCGGGGCAGATCAACTGGACAGGACCCCTAACAAGGACTTACAGCTGGTCCTGAAATGAGGTTTTTATTTGGATCTTAACAAGTGGAAATTCCCGCAAAACAGAGAGAAAGGCCTGGGAGGGCGACAGGCTGCATTCATTCCCAAGGTTGGCCCTGGGCATGAGGATGAGGGTAGGTGGGCATTGGGGCAGGCAAGCAGCCCAGGTTGGGAGATTTCTTTTCCTAGGTTTCCTCAGGTTTCTCCTTGCCCTGGTCTGCCATCTCAGCATTGAGCTTGGTGGGGAACTTTGTGGAGTCATTGGACGGTACACTAAAGACGCCTGACGAGCTGATGTAGCTATAGTAGGATTCCGAGGTAATCATGTTGTTAATCTTCAAGTGAAGCAAGTTGCAGATCTTCATTGTAAAGGGCCATAAGAAGGAGATGGCGAGGTAGAGGGTCACGAATTCCACAAACAGGGTGAGGGATCTCTGCAGGCACCGCACAAAGGACATAAGTGGGTTTTCTGGGACCCCTCACTCACCCAGAGGGGTTGCTCCAGGGCGACCACTCACCAGGAAGTAGGACAAAGACCGTTTGGCGCTGAATGGGAGTCCATGGATGTGTAGTAGGAAGATGAGCTGGTAGTCGCAGTAGGTGCTCTTGTCTACTCCTCTGGTGGGGGATGGGGTCCAGAGTGAGGGTGAGAGAAGGGATCCCACGAGAAGCCTCCAACCCCCATGGGGGCCACCTCCATGGCTCACCTGTTGCTCACCAGCACCTTGAAGAAGAACTCAGGGGCGAATATACTGTCAGGAACAGTATCATAGCATGGGGAGTTCTCCAGACACAGCCACCTGGGGGGGGGGGGGGTTCAGGCACTTGTGTTACAAATTGTGCCGAGTGTATGTCAAACCCGGAGTCCTTCCTCTACCATGAACTCTGCACAGCCCCACCAGGCTCCCTCTGCTCCCTTCCCTCACTCACTCTTTCCTTCATTCCTTGAGAGACGCTGACTGAACACCTACCATATAGGAGTCTGTTGTTTCTGCCTTTGTTTTCTTTTGCCTGGACACCTCCATCAGTAGGTGTATTTGTGACTATGCACTCATCCCAAAAGGACCGACTGGGAATTATGTGCCAACTCCTCAGTTACTCCTTGCTGCCTTCATTCTTTCACCCTACAAACACACCCTGAGCACCTAAACAAGGGACAAAACTCCTATCTCTGTTCTTTTCTCTCGCCCTTCCTTCCATGAGCACAGGGTGAATATTGACTAGGTACAAGTTGGTTAATTTGTTCATTCACTTCCTCCATTAGCTCATGGCATCAAGGTTTTCCTTTCATTGAATCACAAGTCGTTACTGAGCCTCTACGTACTAATTTCAGGAGCCCTGGCGGCACAGTGGTTAAAGAGCTTGGCTGCTAACTGAAAGGTCCGTGGTGCAAACCTATCAGCCGCTCCATGGAAAAAGGTACAACAGTCTGCTTCCATAAAAGTGACCAGCCCTGGAAAGCCTCCAGGGCAGTTCTACTCTGTCCTACAGGGGGGGCTTTGAGTCCAAATTGACTCGATGGCAGGGGTTTGATTTTGGATTGATGTACTCATTTACTCTTTTTTACTCATTCACAGAAAAACCAAAAAACTCAAACCAGTTGCCATGAAGTCAATTTCTCCTCATGCGTTAGAGTGGAACTGTTCCGAGGGCAGGCATCCTGACTATAATCATCATGGAAGCACATTGCCTCCATTCTTCCTCTGTGCTGATGGCTGTGCTTGAACCACCAACCTTTGAGGCTAGGAGCTGAGCAAACCTTTGTGCCACCCAAGAACCTCATTCATTGATACCTCCATTCAGCAAATACTCGGTTGGGTCTATTCAGGACACGGACTTGTAGGGGAGATGGGCCCCATTACAGGCAGTGACAGCCTACAATGGTCCAGAGGGAAAGAGCGTTGGCACAGGCAGAGGTGTGGGGGGGAGTGAAGACGGCCTGATAAAGGTCTCTGCCCCAATCCCATTTTGGAAGGAATCATAAAAACCCTCCTGGAAGAACTAAGGCATGAATGAATAATAAAGGGATGAGTATTCCAGTGGGAGGGGTGGGGGGTTAGCCTTTGTAAAGGGTGGCCCCATGTGACGAACCCAAAAGCGGTCTGTCAACATGTCTTGAGGCTGGAACGACCTTGCAGAAGCAGAAGGGATGGATGAGGCAGGGCCAGAGAACACGGGGATGGGGGCACCTGCAGCCAGGCCACACACTCACTCAACGCCCATGAGGTTGGTGATGCCCGAGTCCTCTATGATCGTCCTGTTTCTCCTTGTCCAAATGAGGCTTTGCGTCCTGGACAAAACCTAGTTACTTCAGTGAGGTTGGGCTTCAGCTGCAGGAGCTAAGGTGCGGGCAGCTGGGGAGCTGTGGGTGGGCGGGGCCTCATGGCCCGGTGGGGTGGGCTGGGTCAGAGATAGGGAGATGGGGTGGAATTTGCAGGATAGTTAAGATCTGCAGGCTTGGTTATGGGTGGGGCCCCACAGGAAGTACTTGTCCTGGGGGTCATTGTAGCGGCGAATTTCCTCCTCAGTGTAGTCCTTGATGGTGTCCCGTGTGCGCCCGCCGCCCACCACCTTCAGCACGTAGCTGCCGGGAGCAGAGATGCACATAGACAGGTCGAGGTTCTATGCCCCCTGCCCCTCTGCTTAGACAAGGCTGGCCACACACTTACCTGCCCTGAAAACTGCCGGATTCTCCTGTCACCAGGTCTTGGATCAAGAAGAAGGGATAGAAGACTGTGGGGTTGGAGGGGTTTCAGACAGGAGGAGAAAAAATTAACTTGGCTGAAAAACTGAAGGCGGGGCGGGGAGGAAGAGAGACTGGGTGGGAGAGAGGAAGAGCAGCCTGTGGGGAAGGAGAAATGAGGAAGGAAGGATTGAAGGTGGGAAAGATGGGGGCAAAGGGGAAGAGAGAAAGGCAAGACAGCAAAGTGGGGAGAAAGTCGAAGACAGGAGTGGGGGAAAGAGAGATGAATGGAAGGAGTGCGCTGGACCAGAGAAAGAGGAAAGGGGAAGGTGATTCGCACTATTGCGGAAGTGGAAGCAGGGCATCTCGGGATCGGCCTTCACGCAGTCGAAGTAGTTGGTCTGGTTTTGGTTGTAGGACACTGTGAAGGTGATGTCGAAGGCCAGCCGCTTCCCTGGGGGACAGCCAATAAGCACTGGTACCATCAGGTTACCCTGAGTGGGAGGAGAAAAAGCTTGGAGCTGGAGGATGTCAGGGTCTCCTCAGGCCCCGCCAGACCTGGGGGTGTGTGCTCAACACCCCACAACTCCCACCACTTGGCCAATTCACCGTCACCACTGAGGGTAGTTGTTAAGTGCTGTTGGATCGGTTCCAACCCATAGCAACCTCTGAGGAGTGGCTGGTGAGCTTGAACTGCTGACCTTGCAGTCCAGCGCATTAACCTGCAGCACCACACCAGGACTCCATACTGAGGGCAATGTGATCACATCTGTCACTGAGATACTTTTGACAGCTGCAAACACATGCCACTCGTGATATGGGCCAGGGGCTAAGTACTGTTTCCGGTTTACACACTCAAGCTCATTTCATATGCAAAGGAGCCCTGGCTGGGAGGGACATGGACCGCTCTATTTTTGAGATTGTCAAAGAGAAGTCAAGAGAGGTCAAGCAACTGAATTAGCCAAAGTCACACAGTTGGTAAGTAGTAGAGCTAGGAGTGGAACTGAGGCAGGCTGTTACTGCCACCTCTGGTATAGGACATACAAACCCATAAACACTGATACCTATGAATCAGCAACTCAGAGCCAGAAACTGATGTTGGGCCTGAAATCTTGATGAAGAGATCCTCTGGTACATGGGCTATATGAGGGCATACACCGTCGTCTTCCAGAATCACAGCAACTCACAAGCCACCACAGTCTGACAAACTGACAGATGAGTAGTGGACAGGTTTCACATGAGCTTCCAGACGAAGACAGACTAGGAGGAAGAAGGAGTGACGAACTACTTCCAAATATTTAGTCACTGAACACCTTATGAATAGCAGAGAAACACTGTCAGATTCAGGTTGGAAGGCACACAAAATGTGAATGGGGAAGAGCTGCCTCCTCAAAGTAGAATTGACCATGATGACATGAATGCAGTAAAGCCCATGGGAGTAAAGCCCACAGGACCTTCATTTGCTGTGAGGCACAACTCAAAAAGAAGAGAAACAGCTGTAAACATCCATTAATAATTGGAACATGGAATGTACGAAGTATGAATCTAGGAAATTGGAAATTGTCAAAAATTAAATGGAACGCATAAACACCGATATCCTAGGCATGAGTGAGTTGAAATGGACCGGTATTGGCCATTTTGAATCTGACAACCACATGGTTTACTACGCTGGGAATGACAAATTGAAGAAGAATGGTGTTGCATTCATTGTCAAAAAGAACATATCCAGATCAGTCATGAGGTACAATGCTGTCTGTGATAGGATAATATCCA
>NW_006408686.1:6660703-6675183 GCF_000296735.1 Chrysochloris asiatica
GCTATGAGTTGAAACCAACTTGACTTAACAACAGTAAATGTTGGCTGAGTGAATAAACTGAGTGAGTGAAATCTATTCCTGGTTGAGCTTCTTGGTCCTCAACCCCAGAAAAGCCCCAGAAAAGCTCCAGTCGTCCGCCACAGCTGATTGAGTCCCTGTTGTTAAGCGCAGGCGAGTCGGTTCCCACTCATCGTGACCCTGTACAGGGTTTCTGAGTCTTTAAATCTTCGCAGGAGCAAAAAGCCTCATGTTTCTCCTGTGAAGCAGCTGGCAGGCTCAAACTGCAGACCTCGTAGTTCTCAGTCCAGTGTTTATCCTATTACATGTAAATTCATTTATTCCTTTTCATCCAAAACATTTACTGGTTGACAACCCACTGTGTATCATTAATTCATCTCCTTTTTTTTCCCCAGGATGGGGAGCCGAGGGGAGGCTCTAGATCTTTCCAACACACGTTTCTTGAGCTAGTTATATGGTGGTAGGGAAGGAAAAGGATGCGAGACCTGTAAGGCCCCAGCCAGAGAATAAACGAACTGCCATCACATGGATTCTAAATCACAGGGACCTGGGGGCGGGGGCGGAGGGGAGCCCCCTTGGAAAGAGAACCTCGATGCTGGTCAAGGTGTGCCCCAAGCCTGGAGGGGAGGGACATGAGATGAGGGAAAAGCTGGGGTCCAGGAGGCCTATCTTCCTCCTCTGCTCCTACTTTCATGGGGTTCCAAGACTATACGTCTTAACAGTCTTTACCAGGGCAGACAGCCTTATCTTTCTCCTACAAAATGGCTGCTGGGCTTGAACCACTGACCTTGTGGTTAGCAGCCCAATACTTAGCTCACAGCGCCATACAGTAATCACCCTTACTGAGGAGAGCAGGAAAACACTTATTGCCTGCTTGAGACCAGGTTCTCTCCAAGGCGTTTGACCTGGATTCGCTCATGTACTGCAATAAGCTGGGGTTGCCCATGATCATGATCATGCTAAAGGAGAAACATCAGGGTGTGTGGAAGGGATAGGGCAGGGTAAAGGGTGAGACCCTCTCTCCTTGACCACTTACTGCAGCCTGGGACACTCTGGGTGGATTACCCGCACATCTCTGAGCACAAAGGGGTGTTAGCATGTATAAATTAGTGCAGAACCAATGACCCAAAAAGAACCACCAAGCCTGCCAAATGCAGAGCAATGGGGTCAAAGAAGAGCTACGCTGGCCTTCTTTGTGACATTGATGTCCACCGGCAGAAGTGTCAGGAAGACTGACCAAGCTGTATGCACACTACATGGTTATAAAGGCTGTCCTCTGTGAACACATGAATGAATGAGTGCAGTGGGTGGGTAAGTGAATGAAAACAGTGAAGGTGAGAAGAAAATCTGTGATTGCATCTGAGGGACCCCTGGGATGAGCACCAGGCAAGCAGGCCCCTCAATCTTTCAACACCTTTTCAACCCCATGGAGACCACCCATTTCCACCCCTTTCTTCCCAGCACCAGGCCCAAGCTCCATACTTGCATGCTTGGTCCCAGGTGGGTGTTTTGGAAACAGTTCCCAGGGGAGCCCACCACCTGCAAGTAGGAACAGAGGAGGAAGATGGGCCTCCTGGGCCTCAGCTTTTCCCTCATCTCACGTCCCTACCCTCCAGGCTTGGGCCACACCTTGACCAGCATTGAGGTTCTCTTGAGGTGATGTCCACTGATGCCCTGGTCAAAGCATACGCTTTTATCTCTGAGCACAACCTGGTTGGGGAAGGGAGGACAGAAATGGTGGGCTTCCGTTTCCTCCTCAGAGGGAGCAGACTGACACTTCTCTACAGCCTGGAAGCACTTCTTCACTGGGTCTCACCTGGAACAGGAAGTTGTGACTAGTAAGGATAATCTGTCTCACAGTCACCCCGATGCAGTCAGGGTTGGCCAGCAGAACACCCACGCTCAGTTTGTTCTTCAGGAAGGAAGTGCCTGCTCCAGGCAAAGGGAGTGCTTAAGACCCACGTCCCAGATCCAACAGATGATCTGACCCTTCCCTCCAGTACTGCCCTGGTCCCAGCCCCCAGCCCTCCTTCGGCTCTGGGCAGTCCTTGCCCACCGACCCTGCGCCTTCTGGGAGTGTGTCTGGGCGGTGAGAAAGATGGAGAATTTGTAGGTGGTGCCCTTGTCTAAGAAGATGCGCTTGGGTAGCGTGTTCTTGGACTTGAAGTTGTAGATCTTCTCATAGCTGTCCATCTCAATGTACACACCACCTGCGCTCTGCAGGTTGCTTGCCAGGTAGAAATAGTAACTCTAGGATGGGAGGAGGTGGGAGGGATGCGCACGCAGAGCAAGTCAGTGTTGGGTAGGCCACCCCCCACCTCCCTACCCTTCTCTTATCCCTCCCTATGCACCTGGTCTTGCTTCTTGTTCTTCCACCAGCGCCAGGTGGGGTCGTGCACGGGGTCCGCGTATGGCTGCAGGGTCCCCCACCCCCACCAGGTACCATGAGATGTGGGCCTCATCCCCAGGCCCAGTCCCTAACTGAAACTGGGCCTTACATACCCTGACCCATCCCACCCCCAGCCCTGCTTCCATTCCCCACAGCAGCCAGGCCACAACCCAAAGTCATCTCTTCAAAACCCCCAACCCAGTGTCGTGGACTCTACAGGACCAAGGAGAACTGCCCTATAGGCTTCGGAGGTTGCAGATCTTTCAGACAGCATCATCGTTCTCCCACAGAGCGGTTGGTGGGTTCCAACTGCTGATCTTTTGGTTAGTAAGCCAAGGCTAACCTCTGCACCACCAAGGTTCCCCATCGCTTTAAAGGCAGGCCCCTCCTTAGTCTCCAGTCGTCCTTCCCTCAGATACCCTTCAGCTTCACACTCTGAGCCCCACCCCTGAAGACCTGGCCCTGAAAGTGAGAGCCTCAGCTCAGCGGGCCCCATGGGCCACCTGGCACCCACCTTGTCGTACTTGGAGTGCAGCCAGAGCAGGTAGTAGACCAGGCCCTGGTAGACAGCAAGCGACTGCTGGTTGTGGAAACCTGAGGCCTCCAAGACACGCGGCGGCAGCGCCCGGTAGCGTTCCTGGCGCGTGTACATCTGCGGGTCTGGCACCTCGTACAGGCGCATCAACGAGAAAGGGCATAAATTGTGAAAGGTGGGCGTCAAGTGGTTCCTGGTTGATGGTGAGACAGGCAGGCGGGTGGGAACAGGCCCTGGGCCCCACTCCCACTCCCCAGAGTACATATCTTAGTCAAGGACAGGGTCCACATTCTAGGAGCTGAGCAACAGACCTCCTCAGCCCCACGGGTTTATTTATCACAGCTAACCTCCTACCCATACAGAGATCCCTCTTGAAATAACAAAACCCCCAAGGTTAAAACTTACTTGCTTCCTCTTCTGTAAACTCCCCACTTGCTTACTCCCTACGCCCTCCGGCCCTCCCTGCCATATGTTTGACCTTCACTCACCCTATAATGCCCTAGGTCCTCCCTATGAACGGGGCTCAGTCTCTGGAGAAGAATAACGTCCCTCCTTTGTTATAACTCTTGTGGCGTTGGCAACTCCTTCAGAGCGATTCCAGTAACAATGGTACTGGGGATGGGCAGCTGGCTCTCAGAGCCCTAAATTTCCCCACCTCTGTGCTGCTGACTCCCCAAAGCTAACTGAAATCCAGGGCTGTGGCTCAGTGCCCCCTGTGGGAGTCCTGGGCCGCTTTCTAGGCATCTTTCACCCCAGTCTTTCAGTCCCCTGTGGCCTGTGGCCTCCAGCCCCTAAGTCTCAACTCTACTTACCTTTCAGGTAACCCGAGGAAGTCACTCTCTAATGCAGTCAAATCGGACCTTGTAGGTAGACCTTTCTCCTTAGTCCCAGCCATGGCTCTTTGGGGCCCTCCCCATAAGCGCTCACTATCACTGTACTCCATTTGCATTGTATGCCCAGTTTCTCAACACCCAAGTGCCCTTAAGGGCATTACAGGGGGTTCTCCTTATCTGGAACACCCCTCCCCACCTACCGCCTAGCTAATTCTTTCTCTTCTTGCAGGTCACATGGATTTCCTCCTCTAGGAAGCCTTCCCTACTGGGCCCACCCTTCTCATCAAAGTTAGCTCCTTTTTTAGTTCCTTTTGAGTCCAGGTGAGGCACTGTGAGTTAATGTCCTGGACTGCAATGTTGGTTTGAACCACAAGCACAGTGGTTCAAGTTCACTAAATTTGGGAGTCGCTCCTCGGAAACCCAAGATAGGGTTGCGATAAGTCGCAAACAACTCAACGGTACATAACAACCACCACCACCTGGGAGTCCTGGTGTGATGCTGTGGGATAATGCACTGGACCCTAAGGTCAATTTGAACTGCAAGGTTGGTGGTTCAAATTCACCAGTTACTCCTTGGACACTCTATACAGAATCGCTGAGTCGGAACCGACTCGACACCACTTCACAACAACCACCACAGACCTGTGGTACTGTAGTGGATTATGAACTGGGCTGCTAACCACACCACAAGGTCAGCAGTTTGAATCTATCAGTTGCTCTGCTGGAGAAAGATGAAGCTTTCTGCTCCCGTAAAGATGAACAGTCTCTATACAGGATCGCTAAGAGTCGGAAAAGACTCAGGGGCCCACCATCACCACATCGCCACCCACCACAGGTCTGGAAGGGGAGTTCCCTGAGGGCAGCGCCCCGGGCTCCCCTGACTAAGACTGCAGTGCCTAGGGTGGTCCGGGGTCTTCTCACCCTTGCTGCTCCAAGAAGTAGCCATTGTTGAGCTGTAGGTACACCAGGATCTGCTCCACAGGCACCAGCCTCTTGACCAGCTGGCCCTGCTGGCCTTTCAGAAGGTACACTAACTGCAGTGGGAAGGCAAGCCAGCTGAGAGTCAGCCACTCTGGGGCGCCCCACCCCCACCCTCCAGCCCATACCTGGTAGAGTTTTTTGTTTTCGTAAAAGATGGTGACCAAGGTCTCATTGGAGGTGTACAGAGGTGAATGCCACATCCTCTGCAGGTTGACGAACGTGTCCCAGCCCTCAGATGGGAACAGCTTGTACACCCGGTAGCTGCCTTCCAGAAGGTACCAGATCTGGAAGGTGTGTGTGTACAGCATGGGGACCGGTGAGTCCAGCCAGGACCACGCGAGTCCACATGCTTTCTCTGGGAGTGCTATCTCGCTACTTCCCAGAATCCTGACCACCTCTGGCTTCAGCCCTCACTTTCATTATACACATCTTCAAGGTTTTAGTCCCTTTATTAAGGACTTCTGCTACAGGCAACCTGAGTAGTTCTAACATATACAATTCCTAAAAGCTACCCCCTCATTTTCTCTGAATCACTCAGGATCTCACCACCCCCTTGGCCTCAGTTTCTCACCTCTGCACTAATGCCCATATATACCCTCCCCACCACATCTGACTCCAGACCTCAGCTTCCTCCTGAGCCTCAGCCTGGGAGACCCTCTCTAAACCCACCTACCTTCAGGACCTACTCCAGTATGCCCTCCCTGATATACACACATACCCTTACAGATGCACACACACACTCAGCCCCCTTTTAAGAACTTTGATAGGTATTTACTCCCCCACCTCAGCCTGACCCCTCGGAATGTGCCTCCCCTATCCCAGATCTGATCACTCACAATTACTATCTGGTGATGAGTCTGTCTTCCCAAATAAGTATAAGCTCTGTGAGGGCAGGACCCAGGACTGACTTAGGAACCACTGTGTCCCCACACTGGGGCAGTATTTGTGAAATAAACAACTGCATGAAGAAATGAAGGAAAGCCGGCTCCCAAATTTAGATCCTGGCTTTGAGCACGGATCTTTCACTTTGCTGTGTGACTTGCATAAAGACACACAGTCTTTCTGAACTCCAGGGTTCTCGACTGTAAGTGGAACTTGGCTGCTCTTCCTTGGAGTCCCTGAGGGTGTTTCTTTCCTGAGCCCCTTTACCTTGGCAGGGGAGAATGGACAAGGGAGAGGGCCAGGGCAACATACCTCCTCAGTCTCAGTGACAATAGCTAGGTCCCCCTGGAATGAGTTGGTCACGTACTTGATGGTGGACTCCTTAGTAAAGTCCGCCAGGTAGAGGTAGTTTTCATGATCATAGCTGCAGGGGTCATGATAAGGAGTTAAGAGATTCCCAGAGAACACCCCCTACAGGACACCTGCCTCTGCGCCCACCAACTCCCAGTTCCTCCCACAGCCTTGTGAGAACCTGCAGAGGGGACCTGGGCTCCTAGTTGCTGCCTCCCACCCCAACCAACTCAGCGGCTTTCAAGCCTCGTAAGAGATGCCATTTTCCACGTCTGTGAAATGGGGGGCAGCAGGTCAAGCTGGCAGTTTGCTACAGCCCCTGACCGTGGCTGAGGGCCCTCTAGGATGAAAGGGAGGCTCGGTGTGAAGGATCATAACCTTTTCCAGAGACAAGGCCTGTCTCTGTGTTACAAAGGTTGGGTCCTTGTGTAAGGTTTCATTGAAGAGTAAGCTTCTGCAGCTTTGTAATAATGTGGCTACCTCTCATCTTAGCCCTAACCACTCTAGCTCACATGTTCCCACCATGGTCCTGATAATGCCTGGACTTCGAACCACTCCAAAGGTCTGGTAACTTCAGACAGGGTGCCCACCTCCTCCTACCCTTCTTTTGCCACCTAATGGGCCTGGAGGTGCAGAATCTGCTTGGCTTGCCTAAGATGGGGGCCCACCTCTGCAGAATGAAGTTCCCCCAGATGAACAGCAGGTTGTTGTACGGATTGTAATGCAGGCCCTTGGGCAACGATGGGGTGTTGGTGTAAGACTCTGCCCCTTGAATCATCAGGAACTCCAGTCCTCGACCTGGCCAGGGCAGAGACAGAATGCACACAGCAATGAGGTCATCTGGGGTCATCTGGACCCCTGCCCACTGGAGGCCACCTCTGCCTTGCCCTCATACCATCAGGGACGTATTCCGGGAGCGTGTAGAGGACGCACACGTTGTCTTTTACTGCAGATGGAGACGCACAGGACAGGCCTCAAGGCCTTGGCCATTCAAAACTGAAGCCACCGCCAGCTGCCAACTCTGCCCCCACACAACTCTCTTAGGGCTTCCCACTTGGGCCTGCTTTTTTGTGAGAATTCATTATAAAAAGGCACAGCCTCTGAGGAGGAGACAATCCTGGCAGGGCTCTTGACTGAAGGATTCAGCTATACATAGCAGCCTGGTCTTGCTTCACTTAAAATAAAATCGAAGTCTCTTCATTGTGAGGCCCTGTTTTCTGCTCATCTCCCCAGTATGTCTCCCCTTTCCCTTTCTGTCCCACCCATACTGACTGCCGCCTTTACCCTGTTCACCACTCTCCCTTACCCTGGGGCACCATAAGAAATATTTTATTTCCTTCCCACTGCTTGCTGGACCTGCCCATTTGGACCCCATCCTCATGGGGTCCCCAATTACCCAGGCTGTAGCTGACCACCAAGTAAGTCTTGTTGGTTACGATCTCCACTAGCAGCAACAGCTTCCTTTCCTCCCCTTGGAATATGCCCCATATGATGGAGCAGTTCTGCACTGAAACAGGAAGGGGATGGTCCCGAACAGCCCCTGGAGCCCACCCCCATGCCTCTAGCCTCTCCAAGGTTTCCACGCCCCTCCCCACTCACCCCTAAATGGCTTCCCTCTACCCTCCCGGAGCACGCCCATCCGGGTGAGGAATACCTTTTAAGTCTGCACACACAGACCTCCACTTGGGCAGCATCTCAAAAAACACTTGGCCATCTGGGGAGCAGAGCAGGTATCCATGCTCAGACCACCCATGTCCTGGCAGACTGCACTCCCACCAACTCCCGGGTTTTTCTCTGCTGAATGCCCGTGTCCCTCCCCATCAGTTCCTAGGGATTTCAGGGGTCTGATCTCTCCCCCTGGCTTTTAGGCCACCCACACTTGGCCTATCAGAAGTCTGTCTCTGGTCACAGTAGTTAGCTGAGGTCTGAGCATGTGACCCAGAGTGAGCCAATCAAAGTGCACCCTGGGACTTGGGCTAGAGCGAATAAGAAAAGGCTGCTCCAGTCTCTTGAGGTGACTCAAGCTGGTGGAGTACATGAGTCCTGAGCTCCTGGGGACCATCTTTAAGCCCCATGAAGGGGGCACGTGGCTGACAATGAGGCCAAAGCACAAAGCTAATAATAATTCTTTATAGAGCTTACCTCATCCCTAACTTTGAGGGGGCTCAAAAAATTCATGGAAAAAAATGGATGAAAAGCTAACGGAAGTGTTCCACGAACTTGGTAAAGCCCTTTCATACAGGCAGTCCCTGATTTACACTGTATTCCAGGTACAAGACCACCTCTACTACTACTGACCACCTCCTGTTTTTTGTTTGCTTACACCTTGTTAGTAATATATGCTACATACAATACACTGCATAATTTGCTGATATTATCATTCTCTGATGGTCACTCGAGGATGTTCAAGGTTATGATTTCCTGTTCAAAACAGTGCCCTGCAGTGAGAAACTTTATATATATATAAAGGTATCTGACTTACATGAGAACCAATTTACAATGGAGTTGTTGAGACGGAATTCTGTAGTGAGTTGGGAAATACCTGCATTTATTTAATCTTTATATCAATCCTATGAAGTAGTTGAGGAGCTCTGGTAGTGTAGTGGTTATGAATCAAGCTGCTAAGCTCCCAATCAGCAATTCGAAATTACCAGCCACTCTGCGGGAGACAGATGAGGCTTTCTGCTCCCATAAAGGTTTACAGCCTCGGAAACCCTGTACAGGGTCGCTATGAGTGGGAACGGACTCCACAGCACGGAGCCGCCACCATCATGAAGCAGCTACTATCATTTGATCACTCCAGTTAGCAGATGGGAAAATGAAGTGTTACCACAATCTGGCTCTAGAATCTGCTGTAGTCACTATGCTACACTGCGCAGTTCTGATGACAAAGTTTATCTACGAGCCCTAGACTCAGCCATTCTGAAGTTGGACCCTGGTCTTTCCACTTACAGAAGTCTATAAACTCTTTGTACTTAAGTGATTTTTTAATGGGTTCTGCCCTTCGAAGTCATACCTAGCATGACCCCAACCAAAGCATAAATCCTCCTCCACCAGTAAGAACAACCTCTAGTCTGAGACCCATTCTGAGGGTACCTGGTGAAGGAGGAGAGCTAAGGTTGAAATTCTTGAAGATGAGAGGACACGGAGGGAATCTCTTAGGCTACCAGAGGTCCCGGCCTCACCTGTAATGGTCCCAAAGTGGACATAACCCTCATTCTTGCCAGTGGTGAGGGCGATAATGTACTCGGAGCCATTGGAATGGAATTCCACGGGACACAGCTTCTTGATGCACTCGTTGGCCAGAACACGAGTCCAGGTGCCTGTGGGGGCCAGCATAGGGCCTCGGGCCCAGGCATTTGAACCTGGGCCCTGGACCCACCCTTCCCCCACATCTCACTGGCCTTAGGGAACCTGGAACTGACCCTCTGGAGCTGAAGTACTTGATCACTGTGCAGGCCTCCCCTGGGGGCACCAGCTGCCTTGGAGAACATTCCCCAGGCTCACACTTGGTCCATGAAGTTCAGATTGAACTGATCGTACCTTCTCTCTCCATTGGACAGAGCAATGGTTCTGAGCTGAGCATGTGACCAAGCTGGGCAAATCAGAGACAGCGCCAGCTTGCAGCCACACACAACCTCCACAGAGTGGGGCCTGTCTGATACTGGCAATGAGCCCTGGATCCATCTGTGCCTGAAGTTAATTGCTCCTGAGCTTTCCAATTAAGCAAACCAATAAACAACCCCCCTTGGTTTGGCTTAAGGAGCCCTGGTGGTATATAGTGGGTTAAGCATTGAGTTGCTAACCACCAGTTTCTCTGTAGAAGACAGATGAGGCTGTCTACTCCCACCAAGATTTACAGTCTCAGAAACCCTAGGGCACAGTCTAAGTTCTCTATGGGGTCGCGATGAGTCAAAATCAACTTGATGGTTTGGTTTCCATTCTTTAGCTTCAGCCCAATTTGGTGGGGCTCCTCCCACTGTCAAAGTGCCCTCAGAAAGCCAGAAAGGAAAACAAATTTGTGGGTATACGCACAGACCAAGGGAATGTAGGTTATGATTTTAAAACATGTCTTCTTTCATTTAGTTAGGGGGAAAAGAGAACTAGAACAAAGCAGACTTGGGCAACTTAAAAAATTGAAGCTCAAGATGGTGCCACTACCAACTGCTCTGAAAGGGATCCCATTAAAGGATCCCAGATAGAGCAGCAGAAAATATGGAACAAAATTCAAAATTCTTTTTTAAAAAATGACCAGGCTTCAGCCAGGCGGCAGGCTTGCAGAGTGTGCCCTTTGGTTGTTTGGATGACTGTATATTCCTACGTGTTTTGGTGTACATAAAAAAAAAAAAAATCCCCAAACCCAATAACACAGAGGAAATAGAAGCAGCATGGAGAGGATTGCAAAAATCGCAATGAAACAAAATACGATAGGATGAACGTAAAGTTGATGTTCTCCCATGTGAACTATCACTCAATTCAAATTAAAAACTTAAACAAAAAAAAGACCAGGAGGAAGCTGAGACTCTGGCCCTTGACCACCCTTCAGGTCTGGAAAGGAACTCACCCTTGTGGTCCAATTTTCAGTCAAGAGGTAGATAGGTATACGGGAGGACAACAACACTGATACAGTGTGCTAACCATGGGGTGGTCAATCATTCCAAATAAAAAGGGCAATAGTTTCCTAAGGACAAAGTTGAGACAGGCTGGGAAGGTGGGTGGAATGGAAACAGGAGGCACAGGGAGGAGGTGGGAGAACTGTAGTTGCAGGAAGGGGATGGTAATCACTGAGATGAAGCAAAGTGTAGGATTTGATGAATGGAAAGAACTGATGACCTGCTCTGTAAACCTTCACTCAAGTCACAATAAAAAGTTAAATAAAAATTATTATAAGCTCAAAAATCTCTTTTTTTCCTCCCTGGTCCAATTCTGTCCTGACACTTTGTTCCTGAGTGGCTGTGTGTGTTTTTCTCTTTCTCGTGGCTCCCTCCCTTCACTCTCACATCCCCCCTTTTCTCAGCTGGTCCACAATTTTTGGGGTGGTCAGTGTGAAATTCTCCACACCAGGCTATCGGGGGAAGAGAAGACTTATGCAGGGTGGGCAGGGATGATGCAGGACTTTGAAAAGCCCTTCCGACACCCCCACCAAGCCACCCCATGGTAGCTCCAGGTGCATCTAGTGGGTGGGTTCACTAAGGTGCCCTCCCTGGGACGCCAACAGCAGGTCCCCTTCTCTAACATACCAAGGGTCCCATGATATGACCTGGTCATGGGCCCCTCACCAGTTTTGGAGTACACCTGGAGTTTAGAATAGGTGCCTGTAATATAGTAGATGAGCTGGTTCTGCCGAATGAAGAGGGTGCTCTCCATGGAGATGGTGTCGTAGATGGTGGCTGTGAAGGTGTCCTGGGGGCAGTAGAAGGAGCCCACCCAGCAACTGTCAATGTTCAACTGCAGGGGAGCAGAGGCTAGTGGTGAGCAGGTGGGCTTGGCCTCAGCCCTCAGGTCCTGCCTTGCGGGGGGTTATGTTCTGATGATAGCTTGAGATGAACATACACAATTGCCCCCGGGTTCCCCCCTTGCTCACTGTGCAGCAATGCCTTGGTGGTCAGACTTCCTTAGTGTGGTCAGTGAAGCAAGTGGGTGGCCTGCTTCAGCTCAGTGAGCCTAAGCCAGTTGGGACCTTGTGTGACCCCCAGAGCTCAGCAGTGTACCATGGGTTCAATGGTGTTTGGCAGCTCTAGTTCCCCTGGCAGTCAGGGTTGCCCCCACATGGACATAACACATCGCATGCTCATCCCAAAGACAAATTTCCTATTCTGCTTGAATACAAACAGCTCTCAGTCGACGCTAGCAGAATCCACTGACCACTTACTAACAAATCCTCAGCAGTGAGAAAGCACCTAAGAGGTTTCATCTAACTTTAATCATGTTTCTAGAGCTCACCATCAGCTTATAGGCCAATGAGGTCTGAGGAAAAGTCAATTGGCACCACGAAGAAGCAGATTCTAATGACAAAAAGCAGGGTTTCTTAAATAAACTGCCTTAAAAAAGTTTGATCAATAGAACAAGTTTTAGAAGACTTAACTGAATGCAATGTGTGAATTCAGCTTCAAATAAGCCAACTTTAAAAGATAGTTTTAGATGACTGGGGAAATTTAGTGATGGCCTGGTATTAGATGGTGGTGGTTGTTGTTAGGTGCCATTGAATCACTACTGACTCATAGCAATCCTATGCACAACAGAGTGAAACACTGCCCAGTCCTGCGCCAATGTCACCATCGCTGCTACGTTTGAGCCCATTGCTGCTGCCACTGTGCCACTCCATCTAGTTGGGGGGTTTTCCACTTTTTCTCCAACCCTCCACTTTACCAAACATGATAGATATCCTTTCCCTAGGGACTGCCCCCTCCTGACAATATGTCCGAAGTATGAAAGAGGAAGTCTGGCCATCCTGAATTCCAGGGAGCATTCTGGCTATACTTCTTCTCATAGATTGGTTTATTTTTTTGGCAGTCCATGGTACTTTTAATATTCTTCTCCAAATCCATCAATTCTTCTATGGTCTTCCTTATTCACTCTCCGAATTTCACATACATATGAGGTTACTGAAAATACCATGGCTTGGGTCAGGGGCACAATTTACTTCAAATTGACATCTTTGCTCTTGAACACATTAAAGAGGTCTTGTGCAGCAGATTTGCTTAATGCAATGCATCACTTAATTTCTTCACTGCTACTTCTATGAGTGTTGATGGTTGATCAGAACAAAATGAAGTCTTCAACAACTTCAGTCTTTTCTTCATTTATATGAATGTTGTTTATTAGTTCAGTTGTGAGAATTTTTGTTTTCTTTACACTGAGGTGCAAGCCATACTGAAGGTTGTGGTCTTTGATCTTCATCAGTATTTTAAGTCCTCTTTGCTTTAAGCAAGCAAGGTTGTATCATCTGCATATTACAGGTTGTTAACGAACCTTCCTCCAATCCTGATCCACATTTTTCTTCATATAATCCAGCTTCTCAGATTATGTGCTCAGCATACAGATTGAAAAAGTATGGTGAAAGAATACAACCCTGGCACACACCTTTCCTGATTTTAAACCATTCAGTGTTCCCTTGTTCTGTTCAAACAACTGCCTCGTGGTCTATGTACAGGTTCCTCATGAGCACAATTAAGTGTTCCAGAATACTCATTCTCTACAATGTTGTCCACAGCTTGTCACGATCCATAACATCAAAAGCCTTTGCATAATCAATAAAGCACAGGTAAACATCTTTCTGGTATACTCTGATTTCAGCCAAGATCCATCTGACATTGGCAATGATATCCCTCGTTCCATGTACTCATATGAATGCAGCTTGGAACTCTAGCAGTTCTCTGTCAATGTATGTTTCCAGCCGCTTTTGAATTATCGTTAGCAAAATTTTACTTGTATGAGATATTAATGATGTTCTCCAATGATTTCTACATTCCATTGGATCACCTCTCTTTGGAATGGGCACAAATACAGATCTCTTTCAGTCAGCCGACCATGTAGCTGTCTTCCACATTTCTTGGCAGAGATGAGTGAGTGCCACCAGTGCTGTATCAGTTTGTTGAAAGATTCCAATTTGAATTCCATCAATTCCTGGAGCCTTGTTCTTTGCCAATGTCTTCACTGCACCTTGGACTTCTTCCTTCAGTATCATTGGCTCTTGATCATATGCTGCCATCTTGAAATGTTCAACCATAGAACCCTTCATTATTTCAAGTCAAGACTTGAATATTCCCTTCAGTTTCCTCAGCTTGAGAAATGCTGAGCCTGTTCGTCCCTTCTGGTTTTCTAACTCCAGGTCTTTGCACATTTTGTTATATTTGACTTTGTCTTCTCGAGCTGCCCTTTGAAATCTTCTGTTCAGCTCTTTTACCTCCTTATTTCTTTCATTTGCTTTAGCATCTCTACACTGGAGAATAAGTTTCAGAGTCTCTTCTGACATCCATTTTGATCTTTTCCTTCTTTCTTGTCTTCTCAATGACTTTTTGCTTTCTTCCTATATGGTTTTGATATCATCCCACAACTCTTCTGGTCTTTGGTCTTTAGTGTCTAATGAATCAAATCTGTTCTTCAAATGATCTCTAAATTTAGTGTGATATGCTCAAGGTCATATTTTGACTCTTGTGGACTTGTTTTAATTTTCTTCAGCTTCAGCCTAAACTTACATATGAGCAATTAATGGTCTGTGTCACAGTCTGGCCCTGGCCTTGTTTTGGCTGGTAATATGGAGCTTTTCCATTAATCGCTTTGATTTCTGTATATTCCATCTGGTGAGGTCCACAGGTATAGTTGTCTTTTATGCTGTTTGAAAAGGTATTTGCAATGAAGCTATTGGTCTTGCAAACTTCTATCATGTGATTGCCAACATAGTTTCTATCACCAAGGCCATATTTTCCAACTCAGGATCCTTCCTCTTTGTTTCCAGACTTTGCATTTCTATTGTCAGTAATTATCAATA
>NW_006408686.1:6676758-6685882 GCF_000296735.1 Chrysochloris asiatica
CGGGAGTAGAAAGCCTCATCTTTCTCCCGCGGAGCGGCTGGTAGTTTCGAACCGCTGACCTTAAGGTTCGCAGCCCGATTCGTAACCACTACACTACCCAGGACTACCCATACTTAATTTGTTCTTACTGGTTTAGCTATTAAAATGACTATTTGAAATGTCAGTCATGTTATCACATATATTTAACAATGCATCTGTTTTTATATTGCCCTCCTTTTCCACTTTTTAAAACCTATAAATTTTTTTTTCTTTTTTTTAAAATGTTTTATTGTGAATTATAAGGAGCTCTGGTAGCATAGTGGTTACGAATCGGGCTGCGAACCTTAAGGCCAACAGTTCGAAACTACCCGCTATTCCATGGGAGAAAGATGCGGCGTTCTGCTCCCGTAAAGATTTACAGCCTCAGAAACCCTGTACAGGGTCGCTATGGGTCGGAACCGACTCGACGGCACTTAACAACAACATTGTGAATTATATGGTAGTTTACGTGAGAGAACTTTAGTTTTACATTCATTCCATCATACATCATCTCATTGCCATGGTTCCAATCCCCTCCATGCATCATCAACTAGCCAAAGGGTATATCCTAGAAACCCACCCCCTACACTTTCCCCCTCCTCCCCTTTCCCCCAATTTTCAGTCCACAGTCCCTTTCCCTCTCTGGATCCAAAGTCCCCAGCCGCTTCATTGCTCCACGTCATCGTCTCTGTCTCCATCTCAGGCATCTCTGTTTCTCTGGGTAGGGTCCTACTCTCGGCTCTTCTCCGTTGAAGGTCCTAGATAGCTCCGCTCCTAGCCTGTAGAATTAATCACTCCCTTCCTTGTTCCAAATCGCCTACCTTTGCATTTCCAACCCTTATAATCCGTCCTGATAAGCATTCTTCACTACAGTATCGCGAGTTACCCATCTGTATTTCCTTTCATCCGCTTTGCCCAGACAGATTGAATAGTACCCACTGGAGATTCTGCCTTCCTCCATGCTCCCTAGCACTAGGTTCCCCCTTGAAGGCTTGTAAGCCAGTCACTTCTTGCCTTCGTAGTTCCCCTCTCCCCATTTGAGTATCCAATGTCCAAGTTGCCCATCTCCGTCCACTCTGTGTGTGGAGGGGGTGGGAATGGTTCAGCACTTTAGTTTTTGCTTTTAAAAGTCTTCATGTGTCAAGAACGGAATATAGTGGTTCTGTAGGATACTCACTGGACTGCGAACCACAAAGTTGGTGGCTGAAGCCCATCAGTCACCCAGGGGGAGAAAGATGAAGCTTTTTGTTCCCACAAAGATTTACAGCCTCAGAAATCCGATATTGGGCCGCTATATGTCAGAACCAACATGATAGCACTTGATAACAACACATGTGTCAGAGATCATTCTTCAAGTATTTTAAGAATGTACAGGTCAAACGATAATGATGGTTGGGATGTTCTTTAGAATAGTCCAAAAAAGAAATTAAAAAGGGTGAGACAATGAAAATAAGATAAAATATGGATAATGTAATGGACACTTGATGATTCATGATATATTCACTCTATTTTTGTGTCTGATTGAATTTTTCCACCAAAAGTGCAACTTTTTAGTAAGCTTCCCAAGAAAAAATATAAAACAAAACAAAACTCTAGACTATGCTGCAGAGAGAAATTTCAGGAGAATATGAAAGTCCCCTTTTTTCCCTATTTAGCATCATGAATGTGCCACTTGAAAATGTCATTTGTAAAGAGAAATCTTGTGAATCACTAGAATGTAGAGACAGTTGTTGTATCTGGTGAAACACTTCCTTAAGAGCTGTAATTTGGATCCATTGTCATACTTAATGTGTGTCCTGCTAATAATATTTGAATTGGCATCTCTATTTTCTGGAGGAAATCATTGGCAATTTTCTCTGTTAAGCTAGAAGAGGGTCATCATACCTCCCTCTCACTTTTCCCACATGCATGAAGACAAGAAAATCTGAAGGTCAGCTCGATTTCTTATCCAGGCAAAGTTTGAGAGTTCTGACTCAAACTTTGTGATGGGTTCCCCTGGTCACAGGAAATGACCTGGAATGGAAAACAGCCTAAGCCACGCAGAAGGAATCTTCTGATATTGGGGCTAGGGAGTAATCGAAAAGACCTTCCCCACTGGACATGCACCTGAAAAGGTATGGCACCTACAGACTCCAGAGCATGAACTCAACATCGAGCAACCCTATGCAAAAGATGGAGCGACAACAGCTAATTCTTGGTGACACTGTTTGAAATTCTGGATCATGTCTAGCCTGACATCCAGAATTTCTTAATTACTTGAACTAACAAATTTTCTTCTCTACTTTTAGCAGGTGACTAGTTGAACTTCAAAATCCATTCCTCCTACATTCTCTAGTAAGTGAGTTTTAGTAGGGCACATGCCACTAAGACAGATATTATATTTTCCAGCTTTCCTTGCTGCTGGATGTAGCCAAATGACTAATTTCTTACTAGTGGAATTTGCATACAAGGATAAGTAAAAAGTTGCTTTAAAGAAAATGACTTGCCCTTTACTAGCTGGAATATGGCTGTGGGCATAAACCCAGTACTGCCCAGACAGATGAGATCACCATCCCAGGCGTAGGGATAGTAAAATGAGGGAAAAAGGGACGTGGTTCCTCACCTCTGCACTGGTAAAAGGATGAGAAATGGTACTTATTAAGCCATTGCCTTTGGGGGTCTCTTTATTACAGCATTGAAAAGCTGATGCTGTAACAAAGCATCAGATTTGTTTGTTTCTCATTGCCAGCTACTGGCGTGGGTGCTGGTACAGCCCTGGATGAGCGGAGCTGATTATTAAGTTGCTGCCCCGATAAACGTAAGACTGAGGACAGCTGCATACGGAGAGGGTCTGAGATTCCTGGGGCAGTCTCAAAAGAAGAGGTGAGGAAGAGATAAGAGAGAGAAGACAACAAGTTAGGGCTACCAGGGAGAACTCTCCATGGTTAAAGAACAGAGTACACAGAGTTTTTATTTTGGAGCAATGAAAATGTTTTAGAACTAGATGAAATCGGAGGTTGCATAATTGGATTCTTCACTTTACAATGATTCATTTTATCTTATGTGAACTTCACCTCAAAAAACTAAAGAAAAAAGGAATAAGAATAAAAATGCCCACAGTTAAAACTAAACTTGTTTTCATTCCTGTGATGCAAACCCCTCCTCTGTCCTCCAGATCAGAAAAGTATGAAAACTGAGGAATGTCTCAACAGACTTGGCTCAGAAATGGAGACAGCCGGCACAGGTCAGGGAGATGAATCACAAACTGAACAAATTCAGTATAAGCAGCAACTCAGAGTCAAAGGGGACCAGAGAACATTCATCCATACAGGGTTCTCAGAAATTGTGGTACAGATAGTGAATATATACAATTGCTAACCAAAAGGTGCCTTGAAGAAAGAGAGGATCTACTTCTGAAAAATCCATCACTGAAAACTACACAGAACACTGTTCTACCCTGACACCATGCATCAGAACCAACTGGTTTGTTGGTTATATGTACTTCACACCACATATGGAAACTAACTGAAAAACAGGCCAACACCTAAAAGTAAGAACTCAAACCATAAAACTTAGAGAGGAAAAAACATAAGGGTAATGCTTTGGGGGGTGTAGTTTTTAACAATGGTTTCTTAGACATGACGTTGAAAACACAAAGCAACAAAAAACAAAACAGATCAATAGGACCTCATCAAAACGAAAAACTTCTGTCCATCAAAGGACTTTATCAATAAAGGAAAGGGATAACCTACAGATTGGGAGAAAATTTGGGAGTTTAATATACAAACTATATCAAGAATTCCTACAATATTAACAGCAAAAAGAGCAACTCCCCAATCAAAATATGGGTAAATTCCACCAAAAAAAGAAAAACAAATAGCCAAGGCACATGTTATCTGCATCTTGTGTGGACTGTTTTTTTTGTGTGTGTATGTCTTTCTACAGCTCTAGGTCCCCACTCTGTTTTAGGGGCTGAGGCCCAGTTCCCTTTGAGAGACCCCAGCCTGCTCAACACCACTCACCTCCACAAAAGAGAAATCCTTGAAGCTGGTATCAGAGAGCAGGATGGATTTCTCATTGGGGATGCCGCCCAGGATGAGCACAGGTGATTGTTCTGCAGTGTACCATAGGGGCCGTGACGGGGCATTCACGAAGTACTGGGGTTTCATATTGAAGAGCTGCCAGGGGAGGCCAGAAGGTCTGTTTGATACCTTCCTGATTCCTTTATGGCTCCATCTCACTCCGGGGCAAAATCAAAGTCTTCCCCATTGCCCACGAGACCCCACACTATGTGCCCCCATCACCTCCCTCACCTCATCCCCTACCATCCTTCTTTGCACTCATCAGTCCCAGCTACATACGTGGTTCTCAAACTTCCCAGGCACCTTGCTACCTCAGAGCCTTGGTATTGGCTGTTCCCTCTGTCTGGAATTGCCCTTCCCCCAATATCCACATGACTCTCTCACTCTTCCTTCAAATATCAACCTTCCCAATTAAATCCTTCTTAACCATTCAATTAAACATTACGACCTCCGCCTGTATACCAATCCCCTTCACCCTGTTTCTCTCCAGAACACTTACCACCCACCTTCTAACATTATGGAATTTACTTGATTTTCATGTTTACTAGTTTGGTGTCTGTCTCCCCTACTAGAATGTCAGAAGGGCAGGGATTTAGGTCTGCATGTTCACTGCTGGAATTTGGGTCTGTGTATTTACCTCTGTATTCCCCATGGTACCACAAAATGTGCTTAGTATGTGCCTACTGAATGAATGAATGAATGAATGAATGCAGTGATTAAGAATATCTCCTCCCAGTAAATGTCTGATCCACTTCCCCAACCTGTCCTCTGAAGCCCAGGGTTCCAGAATTCTCATCTGTGTGTTTTTGTTTGGTCTCCCCTACCTTTGTTGCACAGGGTCTGAGTAAGTGCAGCTAATTACTCCGCCATCTTAGTTTTGGGCTCCCCAATGACTTTTGAGTGCAGATCAAAAGAATACAGAGACAATTTACAGACCGGGCAAAAAAACCTTTGGGAAAAACAGGTGGGGACTTCAAAAAGTTCATGTAAAAATGGAATTAAAAGCTAATGGAATTTTTTCATAAGCTTTATGAAGCCCCTCATAAAATTGATAATGGTCTAATAATCCAAAACATACAGAACACTCCTACAACTTAATAACAAAAACACAAACAATCTTATTAAAAGCTGAACAAAGTCAATAGACTCCTGTCCATCTGGATTGAAACCTAGTTGGCCAGCAGTATGGCGAGACCTGGTGGACTTCTGGGCCCAGGGACAGGGACATGGCCACAGAGGACTAGAACAGAGAGTGAAGTGTCCAGCTGATATGAAATGAGAGGAGATGCTCAAGAACACCCACACTTGCAGATAGTACCCATTTGACCTGGCTTCAATGGCTGGATGATCAGAACTCGACTAGAGGAAGAAAGAAGAGGAAAAAAAGAGTAATCCGCTACAATTTGATGAATTTGACCTATATTTATGGATGTAGTAGCTCAAAAGAGGGAATGAATCTTTACAGTATCATTCCCACCCCCTCAGTACACAGGATTGACAGGGATGGGCAACTTAGACAATGGCTACCCAAAATGGGGGGGGGGAGGCTACAGGAGCTCTGGTAGCGTAGTGGTTACAAATTGGGCTGCGAACGACAAGGTCAGCAGTTTGAAACTACCAGCTGTTCCGCCAGAGAAAGATGAGGCTTTCGGCTCCCGTAAAGATTTACAGCCTCGGAAACCCTGTACAGGGTCACTATGAGTCGGAACTGACTCCACGGCACATAACAACAACACAAAGGCGAGAAGTGATTGGTTTACAAACTTTCAAGAGGGAGCCTAGTTTCAGAGGGTGTGGGGGAAGGTAGAATCACCACTGAGTGGTTTCCAAGCTGTCTGGACAAGGCTGGTAAAAGGAGATGGGGATAAGACTCTTATGGTTCAATAGTGAATAATTGCTATCAGGACTGACTGTGAGGGTTGCAAATGTAAAGGTAGGTGTTTTGTAGCAAAAGATAGGGAGTGGTTGATTTTGTAGTCCAGGAGCGAAGGACCCTGAGACCATCAAGGGAGAAGAGCAGAGTACAGGACCCTATCCAGAGAAGCAATGATACCAGAGATGGAGGCAGAGATGATGACGTGGAGAGATGGAGTGGCTGGGGACTCTAGACTCAAGAAGGGAGAGGGGTTGTGTGCTAGCAGGTGTGGGGCAGGCTTGCGGGGTGTACCCTTTGGGTTGTTTGTGAATTGTTATATGTTTTTGAGTGCTTCGGTGTACATCAAAAAACAAAAACAAAAACAGAGGGAGTGGTAGCAGATGGTGTTAAATGATGACGCATGGAGGGGATTGTAATCATTGCAATGAAATGAAATACGATAGGATGAATGTAAAGCTGATGTTCTCCCATGTAAACTATCATTCAATTCACAATAAAAAAAAAAAAAGCTGAACAAAGGACATGAGCAGACATTTCACCAAAAAGGATATTCAAATGGCCAACACACATATGAAAAGATGCACAGTTGTCAGTAATCACCAGAGAAATGCAACTAAAAATCACAATGAGTGAATGATTGTTATCATGACTAACTGATTGTCATAACTGTAAAGGTAAAAGCTGTGTAACAAAAAGGGGGGAGTGGTTAATCTTACATTCCAGGTACAGAGGAACCTAGGACCATCAAGAAGGAAGAGCATGAGCAGAGTGTGGGATCCTAACCAGAGAATCTGCGACACCAGACACAAAGGCAGAAGTGATGGCGTGGAGAGCATGAGCAGCTGAGGACTCTAGACGCAGGGAAAGAGAATGGCTGTGTGCTGGCGGCCAGGAGGCAGGCTTGCAGAATGCGCCCTTTAGTTGTTTAATTGATTATATATTCCTGAGTGTTTTTGTGTACAGCAAAAAAAAGAAAAGAAAAGGGGGGCTGATAGAGTTAACCAATACTGTTAATCAATGGTGCATGGAGGGGACTGTAATCATTGCACTGAAACAAAATATAATTGGATGAGTGTAAACCAGATGTTCTCCCATGTAAACTATCATTCAATTCACAATAAAAGCATTTAAAAAAAAACAAAACTAGATGGTGCCCGGCTATCACTGGTGACCATTCTAATCAGGACCCCAACAGATGAACCCTGACAGGATGGCAGGGGGGAATGTAGAATAAAACCTCATATTCCTAAAAAAAAAAACAGAACACCAGACATACTGGTATCTTTGAGATAGGAGGACATTTCAGTCAAGGTTTTAAGCATGTCTCAGGACCGAGATGACTGTCCTGAGACACTTCTAAAACCTTGACTGAAATGAACCCGAGATGCCTTGTAGCTAAATAACAAATGGGATAAAAAAATAAAAAAAAAAGACTGAGCATCACCCAGAAGTACCGTGCTCCTTAAAAAAAAATCACCAATATGAGATCAAATGGTCAAAAATGTCTGCAAAACAAAGACGAGGACATAAAGGGGCAGGGAGAATAGATGAGTTGAAATGGAAAGCTACAAGAGACACAGAGAATGTTCACACACTGTGAAGAAGGCAAGCAATACCACTAACTTGTGCAGACATTTCTGAATGGGAACCTAAACTCTGTAAACCTTCATTGAAAACCCTTTTTTTTCCCAACATAATACGGGTGCAGGAGTCAGTTAGGTGCCAACAGTTTCAAGTCTCTGCTCCTCATGTACCAGCTGGGAGACTGTGGGGTCTCTGTTTTCTCGGAGCATCTCCTTCACGGGGTCGTTAGAAAGACCTGATGTGACCCTGCAATTGGCAAAGTCCTTTACCTCAGACTGGCACAACGTAAGGCCTGTTTCCAGAGTAATCAGAACGCTGTCTGAGACACAGACCCCCTATCTTTAGGCCAGCCCCTCACCTCATTCCCTACAGTAAACTGGAGGGTCTTGCCTTCACTCATCTTCAGGAAGCCGTTGATATTCATGTAGAACCTGACAACAAGTAAAGAGCAGGCATAGGTGAGAGTCTCAGTTTCAGGACCCTCATCTCTGCCTTCCACTCTACCCCTTCCCTTTCGTTTCCCCTGTATCCTTTCGCCCGCCCCAGCCGACCTCCCACCCTGGGCTTGGGAAAGGGCACCTCTGCTTATGAATGTGGAGTCCCAGGCCATTGCTGCTGACATCCACGTGCATGACCACACTGCCGTTCTTGGTAGGCATGGGCGCGTACCAACTCATGCCACATACCTCCTCTGCTCTGCAGGGTTCTGCTGGTAGGCAGGGAGCACTGAGACTGCTGGGGTCTCCCAGTGAGCATCCCCCCACCGCCCAGTTCACAGATCACACTGAAATGCCTCATACCCTACTCACTATAGGACCCCACTGGGGGATTTGTGTGGTACCCCCTAGTCCATGGGCACCTCTGATCTCCCCCAGGTTCTCCTTGGGAACATGGACCACCCTCACTTACATCCCTTCAATTGCACCAGGCCCACCTATGTTGCGGAAGGGAGCTGCTTCCATCTGTATCTGCAGCTGCTCTATCTTCCATCGGTAGAAGTTGACTGGAGAATGGAAGGTGACTAGCACTACGGGCTTTAGCCCCGTCAGGTGGCCCTTACGGATCATGGCCTTGGAGTTCTGAAGGTAAGATGGCCCCACAGGTGTGTCCTTAAGAAAGTTGCTGAGTTCCCAGTGCCTTGACCCCCCTTTGCCCCCACCTTTTACTAAATCGTCTGTCTTCTGGGGCTGGGTGGGAATAGAGAATATGGTCGAGGTTTGGGGCTAAGGTCAGGGATAGGTCAGGCTAGGAGAGGACAGAGGGCTAGGGGTTGTGGTGGAAGACTTGGAGGGCGTGAGTTTAGAACCAGTGTCTCCCCACTTAATTTGAATATCGGAAACACATGGTTAAGAGCAGCATTGGATGAGCAAAATGTGAAAAAGGAATTACAATACTACATGGCGACAGTGGTCAAAACAGCTTGGTACTGGTACAATGAAAGGCACATAGATCAATGGAGCAGAATCGAGAATCCAGAAATTAAAGCATCTACATACAGCCAATTGATCTTCGACAAAACACCAAAATATGTCCCATGGGGAAAGGATAGCCTCTTCAACAGATGGTGCTGGCAGAACTGGAAAAT
>NW_006408686.1:6690212-6714295 GCF_000296735.1 Chrysochloris asiatica
AATCCCAGAACTGCTAGTAGCCTCGTCCTCACACCAGGGATGACCAGTCCCACACCTGAGGTGGTCTTTACCCTCCCCAGACTTGATTAACACCGCTAGTTGGAGGAGAGTCCAGTTCTTGGGCTGAGGCCAGAGGGTAGAGAATGGGTTGGGGAACTAACTTCCATGTGCATGGTGAGTGACCTTTCAGAGATGCCAGGATCCTAATATCAAGCAGGGCTTAAGAATGTCAATGAATGGAGGGAAAGAGAAAGGTGTTCCAGGTACACAGAACAGCATAAGTAAACACCTAGTGGCCTCCCTAGGAAGGGCTACTCTCAAACCACTGTGTGTGCAGGGCTGTGGGACCAGGCCTCATGATTTATTGGATGGGGCCGACTACCTTTGCATGGCACTTCATCCTGAGGGATGCCTTGGCCAGGGCCCCTTCCATCCTGCCGACTGTGCTACATCTCCAGCCAGACCTTGGGTCCCCAGTTAGGAATGGTGTGATGGAGCAGGGCCTTTGCTCTGTCAGGGCGACAAGAGTCATGACCACATTTGTCCTGTCCACTCACAACTCCCACATGGACACTGTAGCAGCTCCCTCACTGTCTCCCTGCTCCTCCTCCTTACCACCCCGGCACAGCTGGAGGGATCCTGTGAACATTACTGCTTTCCTCAGAACCTTCTCATGGTTGAACATATCACCAGTCCCTCAGCCTGGAATGCTTCCCGGCTCCCTTCAGGGCCGCCCTCTTCATCATCCAGGTCCCTGCTCAGAGAGGCTTTCCCAACCACCTCCCCTTTCTAATGTATCATCTCCTTTTATTTTCATGTTCACACTTATCTCTAACAGAGACTGTTGTAGAGAGTTGCCAACTGTCTGCCTTCCTTTGTTTACCACTGCATCCCCTGCAACAATCAGAGGGCCTGGCTCCTAGTAGGTGCTGAATGAACAGAAAAGGTATTACCACTCACTTTACAGATAAGGGAAGAAGGTTTCTGGAGTAAAATCCTGTGTCCTAGGAACTTGTTACTAACACGTACTGAGCCTTTACTATGAACCAGGCACTGTGCTAAGAACTTCGTACATATTTAATTGCTCATAAAAATCCTATAATTTAGGTATTACTGGCATAGACTTGTTAAAAATGAAGAAACTTTGGCACAGCAGTTAAGCAACTTGCCCAAGAGCACACAGCAATTAGTGGCAGAGCTGGGGTTTGAGCTTGGGCATCCTGGCTTCTTGGATGGTGCAAATGGTTTGTACTTGACTACTACCCTAGAGGTTGGCACTTTGAACCCACCCAGTGGCATCAGACCTGGCAATCTTGCATCTCTAAAGAGTACAGTCCAGAAAATTCTATGGAGAAGAGACAGTCTATTCGACAAATGGTGGCTGGCAAAACTGGAAATCCATTTGCAGAAAAATGAAACAAGATCCATATCGCACACCATATATAAAAACAAACTCACTATGGATCAAAGACCTAAATGCAAAACCTAGAACTATAAAGATCATCAATGAAAAACTAGGGGCAAACTTAGAGGCTCTGATGCACAGCATAAATACACTGTCAAAAATAACTGAAAACACAGACAATAGAAGACACTTAAGTGCATCAAAAGATTTAACCATAGTAGTAAAAAGACAGTCCACAGACTAGGAAAAAAAATGTTTGCAACAACATATCAGACAAGGGATTTATCTCTAAAATTCATAGAAAACTATAATACCTCTACAAAAAAGACAAACAACTCAATTTTTTAAATGGGCAGAGGACATGAACAGATGAACAGATACTTCTCCAAAGAAGGCATTCAGGTGGACCACAAACATATGAAGAAATGGTCCCGATCATTAGCCATTGTTGTTGTTGTGAAGTGCCATTTAGAGATGTGCAAATCAAAACAACAATGAGATATCATCTCACTCCAGCATTAACAGCAAAGTTCAAAAAAACAGAGAACAATAAAGACTAGCAAGGATGTGGAGAGACTGGGATCCTTCTACATTGCGGGTGGGACTGCAGAGCAGTACAACCACTGCGAAACAATGGTATGGTGCGTCCTCAAACAGTCGGAACTAGAAATACCTTATGATAAAACAAAGTCCCTCAACTTGGTATTTATCCCCAAGAAATAAGAGCCATGACACATGTAGATATGTGCACACCCATGTTCATAACAGCACTATATGCACAACAGCAAAAAGATGGAGACAACCTAAACGCCCATCAATAAAAGGACAGATAAATAAACTCTGGTACACACACACACAACGGAATACTATGCAAAATTGAAAAATCACAATGAATTTGTGAAACACCTCATATCATGGATGAACCTGGAGGCCATTATGCTGAGTGAAATTAGTCAATCACAAAGGGACAAATATTGTATGAGACCACCCATGTAAAAACTCAAGAAAAGGTTTTCATGCTAAAAGAAACATTCTTTGATGGTTACCAGGGATGAGAGGGACGAGATTCACTGGCTAGAGGATATATACTTGTTAACTCAGTTGATGTTGCTGTTAAGTGCTATCCAGTCGATTATTACCCATAAGGGCGCTGTATAGGGTTTCCAAAGAGCAGCTGGTGAGCTTGAACCTCCGACCTTGCAGTTCAAATGACTTTGCAGTTTGATGCATTAGCCCACAGTGCCACACCAGGAGATTGGGAGGGCAATATACAATAAAAGGGAGTTAGAAGAAGAATGAGGAAGACAGTGAGCACACACAGAAAAATGCAATGGTTAAAGGGAAAGAGGTAAATACTGCTATATATACAATCCTGGAACAACAATGTTCTGCGGGTAGACACATAGACAGAAACATAGGCTGAATGGATATGGGAAGGAGAGTGGAAGTCTACCCACAAATGTATAAGGATTTGGCAAAGAATATTTATACGTGGATATTTACCTTTGCTGCAAATCTATGAATGTGGTAGAGCATACAGAAGGGCAAAATGATGAGAACTTCTTAGATACCAGCAAACAACTTACAGCAATGAGTTGCTGGGTCTGGGGGCTCAGGGAACAACATGGTCAATTGGCATAACATAGTCCACAAAGACAATATTCTACATGCTAATTTGATGAGTAGCAACTGGGATCTTAAAAGCTCGTGAACCGCCATCTAAGATGCAACTATTAGTCTCTCAGTGTGTGGAAGAAAGAAGAGTGATGAAAATACGAACGCACCAATGGACCATGTGACCATCAGTCTCCATGCCTCTGAAGCCAGAAGAACTAGATGGTGCCCGGCTACCACGACCAACTGCTCTAAAAGGGATCACATTAGAAGGTCCCAGATAGAGTGGGAGACAATGTGGAACAAAACTCAAATTTATATTTATATAAAAAGACCAGGCTTACTGGTGAAAATGAGACTGGCCCTTAATCACCCTTCAGGTATGGAATGGAACTCACACTCGTGGTCCAATTTTCAGTCAAGCAATAGAGAGGTATATGGGGGTGGGGGTGGGGGGGAGACACAACAACAATAGTAAGATATGCTTGCCATGGAACGGTCAACCATTCAAGATCCAAAGATGGCACTGACCTAAGGACAACACTGAGAAGGTAGGTGGAATGCAAACAGGAAGCACGGGGAGGAAGTGGGATAACTGTTGTTACAATCATTGAGATGAAGCAAAGTGCACAATTTGTTGAATGTAAAGCTGATGATCTTCTCTACAAACCTTCACTCAATTCACAATAAAAAATTTCAAAAAAGAAAAGAAAACCCTATGAGGCAGTTGTAGTTTGTTACACAGCGGGGGGTGGGGGGGTGGGGGGGTGTCACCCTAAGTCCCAATCGACTACAGCAACAAGTTTGATTTGGGTTTTGGTTTTATCCTGTCTGGCTCCTGAGCCCAAAGGATCAACTATTATGTTGTCCTTTCTCCAAGAAAATGTTAATCAGTGGCAGACTCAAACCTAGGTCTGCAGCCTCAAGAACTCCAGTTCTTGTGCTCAAAATTCTATTGCCTCTCAAAAACCTTACTTGAGCCAAAACAGTTTTGCAAAAGAAAAACAACACTGGAAGATTCAGATTTCAAAACTTAGCTCAATGGTGCAGGAATCAAGACTGTGTGGAAGGGGCCCAAGGACACACGTATAGGAGCACACTGGAAGTAGGATGGGTCCAAGTCAACGGGTACATTTATGGTCAATTTATGTTTCACAAGGGTAGCAAGATCATTCAATGGGGGGAACGGAACAGTCTTTTCTACAAATACCACTGGGATAACTGAATAGTCATATGCAAAAGTTGGGCCCTACTACAGAACATATATCAAAAGTAACTCAAAATGGATCAAAGACATAATGTTAAGATCTAAAACTAAAAAGCTTTTAAAAGAAAACAGAGGAATAAATCTTTGTGACCTTGAATTAGGCAAAGTTTTCTGCAACAACATCAAAAGCATTAAAAAAAAAAAAAAAGAAAGAAGAAACAGACTTTCATTTGGACTTCATCACAATAAAAAATATGTGTTATTTTAGGTTGTTTATGTATCAGACTCCTCGTGTGGTGCTGTCCGATCAGCATTGGACTGTGAACCAGAAGGTCGGCAGTTCAAACCCACCAGCTGCTTCTGGTGAACCCTACATAGGGTCACTGTGAGTCAGAACTGACTCCACGGCACTTGGCAACAATAATTACGCACCAAGAAAAATAAAACAAGAACACAAACTTTTATGTTTCAAAGAACTCCATCAGAAAAAGTGAAAAGACAAGCCGCAGAGTGGCCCACAATATTTGCAGATCGTATGTCTGAAAAGGGGCTGGCATCCAAGTGGTGTAAAGAGCTCTGATGGCTCAATAATAATAAAAAAAAAGACAACCCAATTTTTAAATAGGCAAAGGATTTGAATAGACATTTCTCCCAAGAAAATATATAAAGGGCCAATAGGCACAGGAAGAAGGAGCTCTGGTAGCGTAGTGGTTACGGATCGGGCTGCGAACCGCAAGGTCAGCAGTTCGAAACTACCAGCTGTTCCGCGGGAGAAAGATGAGGCTTTCTGCTCCCGTAAAGATTTACAGCCTCAAAACCCCATGCAGGGTCGCTATGAGATAGCACTTAACAACAAGGCACAGGAAGAGACCATCCGGGCAATGTTAAGTCAAAACCACTAGGGGTCAGCACCACACCAGCAAGGACAGCTGAAAATAAAAAGCTCTTAAACCACAGTGCGCGCCATGCTCAGCCCCTAGTAGAGTTTACAGACTAGGAAAAAAGACCTGGGAATCTACTTTTAAAAATCAGTCCACGAAAACCCTATGTAAAGATGGCACGGGACCAGGCAGTGTTTCATTCTGTTGTGCACCGGGTCACTGAGTTGGAACCAACTTGATGTGTAGTTACATGTTGCTGTTGTTAAGTGCTGTAGAGTCAGTTCTAATTCATAGGCACCCTGTGCAGCATTTCCAAGGAGTAGCTGCTGGGTTTGAATCTCTGACCTAAGGGTTAGCAGGGCAGTATTTATCCGACAGCGCCACAGCAGGGCTCCTAGGTAAACACATAAACACACATGTGTATAGGAAGGTAACAAACATGAGCATGTATAGCATTAGCTATTGCTGTTAAGTACCGTCAAGTTGGTTCCAACTCATAGTGACCCAGTATAGGGTTTCTGAGGAGTGACTGGTGGGTTTGAGCCACTGTCGTTTCAGTTAACAGTACAGTGTTCATCCTACCGTGCACACCAGGACTCCAGGACCTATAGGCATATATAGAGACTTCATATTGCATATGAAGGCGGTTCAACAAGTTCATGGAAATTTCGTTGTCTTTTAATTCTATGTTTTCACAGACTTTTTGAAGACCCAAGGAGCTCCGGTAGCAGACTGGTTACGAATCGGGCTGTGAGCTGCAAGGTCAGCAGTTTGAAACTACCAGCTGTTCTGAGGGAGAAAGATGAGGCTTTCTGCTCCCATAAAGATTTCCAGCCTCGGAAACCCTGTACAGGGTTGCTATGAGTCGGAACCGACTCCACGGCACATAACAACAACAACAAATATATATTCACCTATACAACAAAGCACAAAAGGAAGCACAGCTGTTGATACTTTGTAGGCATAACTGAACACCTTGCAAGATTGGTTTACTGGGTTTGAGGCTTAGGACCATAGTCTCATGGGAAAACTCCGTCAATTAGCATAACATAGTTTGTAAAATTTATGTTCCTAGTTTAGTGAGTAGTGTCTAAGGTCTTAAAAACTTTCGAAAAGCCATCTAAGATACAACTATTGGTCTCTATTGGTCCAGAGCAAAAGATAAAGAAGGAAACCAAAGACTCAAAGACAAAGTGAGTTCACAGGAGTTCACAGTCTGCATGAACCCTAGCCTTAACTACCCTGAGCTCAGGAAAACTAGAAGGTGCCTAGCTAGCAATACTGACCATTCTGACCAGGGATATAATAGACGATCACGGATAGAATGGGGGAAAATGTAGACCAAAACTCAGATTCTTAAAAAAAAACCAGACTTAGAGGAAGCTCTGAAACCACTGCCCTGAGGCAGCCTTTAAACTTTGACCTGAAACCCTCCTTTCAGCTAAACAACTCAGCTAAAGATACAGATTGTTGTTAAGAACCATGGAGTCGGTTCTGACTCATAGTGACCCTGCACAGGGTTTCCAAGGCTGTAAATCTTTATGGGATCAGAAAGCCTCATCTTTCTCCTACGGAGCAACTGGTAGATTTGAACTGCTGACCTTGTGGTTAGTAGCCTAACTCATAACTCACTTGTGACCAGGACTCCTCAAACAATATGTATAGAAATCGTTAAACAAGAACCTAATTTGCTGTGTAAACTTACACCCAAAACACAATCAACTCTATATATTTTAGAGTTAAACACAGAGTTCTCATTAAAAAAAAAACAAACCCTAAACTGTTGCCATCAATCCTGACTCATATACATCCTACAGGATGTATATATGTATATAGAACGGCCCAAACCTACAGACCAGAGAACTGTCCTGTGGGGTTTCCAAGGAAACCTATGGAATAAGGAAGCAGAATGCTACTACATACATCTCTCCTGCAGGGTTCCAACAGACAACCTTCTGGTTAGCAGTAGAGTTCTTTAACCACTGTATCACCAAGGTGCCTTAGAGGTCTCACAAACCCAAACCAAATGAAACCCAGTGCCATTGAGTTGATTCTAGTTCATAGGGGCCCCACAGGACAGAGAAGCTGGCCTACAGTCAGGAGGAGGATCAGCAGGGGTAAAGCTGGGAGTAGCAGCCAGGAGAGAATCTGTTATAAGAGTAGGGGCGTGGCCCGGGACAGGATTTCAAGGCTACAGGGAGCTGTGAGTCGGAACTACCTTCAATGTTAGCACCAACAATAAATGAGGTGGAAGCAGACCACCTCATCTTTCGGGTGAGTTTTAGCTGCCAATCTTCCAATTAGCAGACCAATGCTTAACTCACAGCACCACCAGGGTTCTTTAGAGTTCCCATTGTTGTTGATGTTAAGTGCTGTCAAGTCGATTCCGACCCATAGCGAACCTGTACAGGGTTTCCAAGGAGCAGCTGGTGAGCTTGAACCACTGACCTTGCAGTTCAAATGGCTTTGCAGTCTGACGCATTAACCCACAGCGCCACACCTGAGTTCGCATAGATCCTAGCAATTCCATTCCTAAGCATAGACCCAAGAGAAACGAAAATATGCTTACACAAAAACTTATGCAAACTTTCATAGCATCATTCATAATTGCAAAACAAAAAAAGTTGAAACAATTCAAGTACTCATCAATGGACCAATGGATAAACAAAACGTGTTACAGACATAAAACAGAATATTATAGAGCCTGAAAGAGTGTCCTGATACATACTACCAAATGGATAAACCTTAAAAACATTATGCTAAATGAAAGGAGCTCTAGCAGCGTAGTGGTTATGAGTTGGGCTGCTAACCTCAAGCTCTGCAGTTCTAAACTACCAGCCGTTCTGTGGGAGAAAGATGAGGCTTTCTGCTTCCATATATATTTACAGCCTCGGAAACCCTTTACGGGGTCACTAAGAGTTGGATCCAATTCCACAGCACACCATTACCACCACCAAGTGAAAGAACCCAGACACAAAGGCCACATAAGTGTATAATTCCATTTACAGAAGTGTCCAGGAAAAGGCAAATCCATAGAGAGAGAAAGGAGATAAGTAGATGAGTGCTTTCCAGGGGCTGGCAAGAGACTGTTAATAGACATGGGATTTCTTTTGGGGGCGATAAAAATGTTCTGGAATTAGTGGTCATAACGTACAACTTTGTGAATATACCAAAAACTACTGAATTGTACATTTTAAAATATAGTACTTCATGGTATGTGAACTATCTCTCAGTCTTAAAAAATATGGCAAAAAAACTTACTAGAACACCTATTTTGTGCCTGGTGAATCCTTACAAGCCCTTGGGGTCAGATGGTGTGCCACTGTTAAACTGAGGCTCAGGGAATAAACCTAATTTCGCTGTACCACTCACCACATTTCCCAAGCAAGACAAGCTGATCTTCAGATAATAAGGGAAACCCAGGTATTTCTGTAAGGAGAAGTTGAGTGAATACCCAGAACCAAGTAGGGAGCGGCTCCAGAACGTCTCCTCCTGTTGCCCTAAACTGGGTCCCCTCACCTTGTCCAGTTCGATTGGAGAGTCCACCAGTCTTTTGAACACGTGCTGCACTGTGTCCACGGGGTCTTGATGAAAGAAGCGGTCCCTGTCAGCAGTGTTCTGGCCTAAACTCTCAAATTTATTCAAGGTAATCTGCCAGGCGCACTCATCGCTTTGTAATGCCCACAGCCTCCATGGCGCCAAGAGCATAAGCAAAAGTGTCCACAGCACCTGCAAGACTAGGGATCTCCGCCCCGAAGAGACTGCGAAGGACATCGCAAGGCAGGACGCAACGTGTCTGGAACCTGGAGAACCTAAGGGTCAACGCCCGTCTGCAGGAAGGCTCTCAGGAGCCGCTTTCTGAGACCTAGCCTCTCCGCTGCGCTTGGCCCCGCCCCTACTCCTAACCCCACGTCTCTGGCTTCTGGCTCCGCCTCTGCTCTTGCTCCTGGCTCTGCCCTGACACCGGCGATTCCACCTATCCCGGGCCCCGCCCCTACCCTTACTCCAAATGCCACGCCTGCTGATGCTCCTGGCTATACCCCTGCTCCTGCTCCTTGTTTCGCCCTGTCTGCTCACCTCAGCCCTGAACCTTTCTCCGCCCTTACTCTTCGCTTTGCTCCTGCTTTGCACCCCTTCTCGGTTTCTCGTTTTGGCCTTGCTCCTCCTCCTGCTCCTCCCTCTGGCCACGCCCCTGCCCCTGGCTCTGCTCCGACTTCTTGCTCCGCCCCTCCACTTTTCAGCTGATAGGTTTCTTCTTGTTTTGGTGAGGCCCTGGGTCCAGGTCTGGTCCTTGGTCCCCCTGTTCTTGAGATCTTCCCAGATCTTCTTGCCTTTCCCCTTCCTCTGTCCCCGCCCCTGTTTCTCTCCTGAGGCACGCTCTTCACCCAACTTCGGTTCCTTGTCCTGCCGCTCCCCTTTTCGGCCCTTGCCCCTCCCCTTTCCAGCCCCCCCTTTCCCCTCACCCAGTGCCACCTGCTTCTCTCCAAGCCGCTCCTCACCCCGCCCCTCACCCGGAGACCACTCCCCCAGCAGCTTCTCGCCCCGCACCCTATTCTCAGCTTTTGCTCTCTCCTCGCCCCGCACCTTCTCGCCACGGATCCTCTCCTTGCCTTGAGCCCTCTCCTCAAATTTCGCCCTCCCTTCGCCCCGCCACTTCTCGCCCCGCGCTCTCCCCTCAATCCGAACTCTCTCGCTCCGTGCCTCCTCGCCTCGAGACCCTGGGTCGATTTTAGCTCTCTCCTCACCCCGCACTGGCACTGACTTCTCAGTTTGCATCTTCTGAATGTTCCCCTTTCTCTCCAGTCGTGACACCTTCTCGCTCCGCCCCCTTTTCTCGCCCTCCCTTTCCATGCCCTTGCCCCGCCCTGCTTACACCCCGTTTCTCCAAGCCCCGCCCTGCCTCATCACCGACTTCTGATCTAAGTACTTCGCCTCAGCCTCTCCCCTCCTCCCTTCTGCCCCTTCCTACCACTCTTCTCTTCTCTTCCCCCCTTTTCCCTCCCTTCCTCTGTCCCTCCCCTGTCCCCCACACCCCCCCCCGCCCGGGCTGGCCCCCAGGCACCACCCTCTTCTCCCCGCTCCACGGTACCTGCCACTTGGTTAAAACCGGTCAACCGTTATTTGGTCCCTCCAGTCTCGCCCCTAATGCCCGGTCTCAAAATGGCTGCCCAGACCTCCCAACTGACTTCCGCCCTTTCCGAAGCACACCAGCCTCGCGCGCCTGTCTCCATGGTAACGTGCAGCCCGCCGGCCTGCCTCCAACAACCCGCGTCTAGAGTTTGAGAGCAGGTAGGAAAAAGCGCCCAGGCGCACCTGGTATGGCCGGCAGAGGGTGTTAGAGACCCTATCATAGACTAGAACCAGGGCTTCGAAGAGATCACCAGAATGTCAAATACGGGTGTACCAAATCAGGAAAAACTAAAAATTGACAGCTTGATGCCCAGCTAGAAACTTAATCTCCTTAGAAAACAAGGGCAAGGTGTCCGTTGAAAATCTCTTCACCTGCAAAGTCTGATACATGGGTACCCCACTCAAAGATGGCGTCAGACCTTGCCACTTTTAATGTGTTGTTTTCCACAACCTTGGCAACAATCCAATCTTCAGCATCAGGCTCCTGGAAGGACTCACTACATCTCTTCCGAGTCTCCCATTCCAAATTTTGTAATTTTTTCCATTCCGGTTATTGTTCCAGCACACCCATATTTTACAAACGCGGATCTACGAAGGTCATGATGGAATCAGTTTGAACTATTGGAAGCTCTGGATAGACCCACCTTCAAGGAGCAACTGCTGGCTGTTCTGGCACCAAACCTCACCCCTACTCTTTGTTCTAGCTAATCAGGATTTTATACCAAAAGTCTCGTTTGTGCTCCATCGTCCTCTACAAAACATGGGTAATTCTCTTACAGTTTGTGAGAAATACTGTAAGATAGCATGTAAAATGTGAAGCACAGTACCTGGCGCAAAGTAAATTAATAATGTCAGTAAATGAACCATTTTCATTTGTATTATGGTGCCTAACAGTTAAGAGACTCAGAGATGATAAAAATGGCATGGTTGGGGAGGCACCTGACTGCCTTCAATTTTACAAGGGGGCAGGAGAATCAAGCTTGACAGCCCAGGGCTGATTCCTATGAGACAGAGCTCAGACATGCCTCCACCCTTTTTCCCACTTCTGACACCAGCGGTTCCTCCCCTGGCATTCTCTGCTTCTCTGCTGGGTTTAACGTTGTTTATAGTCCTGCCGAGTGAATCAGTATTGACTCATAGAGACCCTTGTACAGGGGTTCCAAGGAGCAGCTGATGGGTTTGAACTGCCAACCTTGTGATTAGCAGTCCAGTGCTGATCCCAATAGTTCCTTGCTATGGCCACACAGAAATCACAGATAATCCTCATAACTATGGGATTCATCTAGAATGTAACAGGTTACAGTTCAGATTCAGGAACACTCAGAATATGGTTCTTTGATCCAGACAGCATCTTCCCAGCTGTGCCTACGGACAGGTCTCTCTCAGCCTGAAGGCACTCAATTTTAGCTCCGTTGGGTCAGCAAATGTAGCTCCACCAATTACCCAGAAGCACCCTACTCCATTAGCAAGTCTCCTGCCCAAAGACGCTCAGCTTTCTTGCTAAACCAAGAAGCCCACTAGGCCGTCTCCTGATTCATTTCCACTGTTTCTCTATCTCTGCTGTTACAGCTCCGTCTCTGTCTCCTGGGTCCCGGAGGTTCTAGCCCAGGGATTCTGGGTCCAGAGGAGGTGCTCCACTCCCACCCCTTCTGAATGGTATGAGGTTCTCCTGTCTACCTCTGTCTGGGATGACTCATTTTCAGCTTAGCAGGATGGCACAACGGATCAATCCACTCATTTGAGTGCCATACACATTGTTTGCACGATCCCACAAGGGTACTGTGCACCTGATTCACATTATTAGCAGCTTATCTAATTCCCTTGTTGTGGTGGTTGTTAAGTAGCCTGGAGTCATTTCTGACTCATAATGACCCTGTGTAGGGTTTCTGAGGTGTGGTTGGTGAGTTTGAACCGCTGACCTTGTGGTTCAAATCAACCTCAAGGTCCAGCGCCACACCAGGACTCCCTTGGTGGGCCAAAAAGCACCTCATTGGCATGCTCCCACACACTTCACGGGAGTTCCAAAGACTATGGCTAGAAGTGTCACAGTAAGTAATTCCCTGAATCTTCTGGTGTGATGCTGTAGGATCTGCAAAGGACTATGAACCACAAAGTCAGCAGTTCAAACTCACCAGATGCTCCTGCGAAACCCTATGCAGGGTGGCTATGAGTTGGAACCCACTCAATGCCACTTAACAACAACGTCCAGGGACTGTGACTTTTATTTTTAATGTTTTATTGTGAATTATGTGATAGTTTACATGGGAGAACATTAGTTTTACATTCATGCTATTGTATATCATTTCATTGCCATGGTTACAATACCCTCCATGTATCATCAACCAACCAAAGTGTATATACCCTACAAGCCTGCCTCCCGGCCGTCAGCACATAGCTCCTCTCTCTCTCTGGGTCTAAAGTCCCCAGCTGCTCCATCTCTTCACATCATTGTCTCTGCCTCCATCTCAGGCATCACTGCTTCTCTGGGTAGGGTCCCACTCTCCACTTTTCTCCCTTGACGGTCCCAGGGACCTCCACTCCTAGACTACAAAGTTAATCACTCCCCTCCTTGCTACAAAATGTCTACCTTTACATTTACAACCCTCACAAGCAGTCCTGATAACAATTATGGACTGTGACTTTTTAATGAGCTGCAAAGCTGCCTTTAAACTAAATCAGTGGTTTTCAAACTGTGTGAGTCACTGGGAGGGCTTGTTAAAACAGATCGTTGGCCTCCACTCCAAGAGTTTTTGATTCAGTAGATCTGAGGGAGTAATTCAAATGTGACGCATACAGGAAAGATGAATTGCTGGAGAGAGGGTCCACCAAAAGGAAGGAGACCCTCAATCAAATGGATTGACAGAGCAGATGCAGCAATGGCCCCAGACAGCAATGATTATGGTGTTTGGTACTGTTGTATGTAAGGTCACTAAAAAACAAACCTGGAGCGGGGTGCAAGAATTTGTATTTCAAGCAAGTTCCCAGAACCACACCTTGAGAACCACTGCTCTGAAACCTTCCATGACTCCCCAGAACCCAAGGTAACATCCAACTCCTCAGTGTGGTTTCCAGAGTTCTTGTAACTGCTTGTTCCTGCCATCTGATACAAGCTCATCTCCTTTCTCCCCTTGTTGTTAAGTGCCATCGAGTTTGTTTCCCAGGTGTGGCTGGTGGGTTTGAACCGCCAACCTTGTGGTTCAAAGTACCTTGAGGGTCCAGTGCATTATCCTGCAGCGCCACACCAAGGCTCCCTTTATATTATAGCCTCTGGGATACTTACTGTTCCCTACCCTTTCACCTGGCTGATCATTTCCCTTCCTTCAGATCTTGTTTGTGATGGATGACCAGCCCCCATCCCATCCCTGACCACTGTCCGAGAATGGGTCTTTCTCTCCCATTGGTTCATCAGCTCTAAGAACAGGGCCCAGTGTTTTCTGTCACTGCTGTGCCTCAACACAGACTAGATGCTTAATGTAAATGAACAACTGCTGGAAATCTACCTCTGACCCACTCCCATGGACCAGGGATAGGCGACTTCATCTAAGAAACTTAGCAGCTGGGTGCCTGAGCCCTGTGAGACTTCTCAGAATCAGTGACCTGGGTCTCCTCTTGGTAGCCTCAAATCAAGGAATACAGCTCCATTGGGGAGGGAGATACTTTTGTTTAATTAGCAAAAGCCTGGAACCATTCACATGTCCATCAAGAAGGGATGCTAAAATCACCTGGGGGGTCTGTATCCTGAGGGAGGTACCATACTGAATCAATTGCACCTCAAGGTGACCCTATAGGACAGATTGCAGCTGCTCCTTAGGGTTTCCCAGATGGTCAATGGTCACAGAAGCCTACAGCCTCATCTTTCTCCTTTGGAGAAACTGGTGGGTTTGAAACATGTACCTTGTGGTTAGTAGTCTTGTGTTTAACTCACAGAGCCGCCAGGGCTCCTAAGGGAAGTTGTTATTGTTGATAAGTGCTGTTGAGTTGGTTCTGACTCATAGTGACCCTGTATAGGGTTTCTGAGGAGCTGCTGGTGGATTTGAACTGCCGACGTTGCAGTTCAAGCCGACATTGTGGTCAAGTGCTTATCCTACAGTGCCACACCAGGCCTCCAAGGGGGGTACTGCAGGTATAACAAGGACATGAGAGACTGCTGTATTTCTCTGGAGACGCAAGATAGAGAATTTTAAAAATTATGTATAATTTATCTATTACAATATATAAAGCAATATTTTGCTATTATACATTTATATATGGAGCTCTAGTAGCGTAGTGGTTACGAATCGGGCTGCGAGCCGCAAGGTCAGCAATTCGAAACTACCAGCGGTTCTGCGGGAGAAAGATGAGGCGGTCTGCTCCCGTAAAGATTTACAGCCTTGGAAACCCTGTGTAGGGTCGCTATGAGTTGGAACCGACTCCATGGCACATAACAACAACAACAACAACATACATTTATATATAACATATATCATATAAAGCAAGGAATAGAAATGAGAATAATCATGTTAGCCAATATTTTGTTGAATGCCAGGCACTGGTCTAAGGGTTTTGAAGCTATTATGTAGCTCACGTCTCAGAATGGCAAGACTTCATCTCTCATACTTTGGACAGATTACAAGGAAAAACCAGTCCTTGGAAGACATCATGCTTAGTAAAGTGGAGAGTCAGTGGAAAGGAGGAAGACCCCCACCCAACGAGATGGATGGGCACAGTGGTAGCAGCAAAGTGCTCAAGCTTAATTGTGAGGACGTCGCGTGACCGGGCAGTGTCTCTTTCTGTTGTGCACAGGGTCTCTATGAATTGGAACTGATTCAACGGCACCTACTAACAACAGCAAATTTTCTGACAAGTCTGTAAATTTTGCTATAATCCTATTTTATAGATTAGCCACTGGAGGCACAAAGAGGTGAAATAATTTTCCCAAAGCGACAAGGCTTGGGAGTATTAAGAGTTCAGATTCATATCCAGGGACACTGCCTCCAGAGTCTGTAATCATAGTCACATCATCGTAGCAGGTACCACTTGGGTCAAGTCAAATTAAGAAAGAAAAGGATCCATGCACAAAATATGTCTGGAAGACACTGGAACTCAACAGTCTGAGGGTGAGAGGAAGACTTAATTTCCACTGTACACTCAGAATTGAACAGGGCCTGGTTTCTTTTCCCAACAGAATTTGGAAGTGGTGAGGAGTGGAAACACCACCCTTGAGTATGCTATGGGAAGAAGAAACAGCCTCCCAGCCCACTGTAGTCTTCAGCAACAGAGAGGCTGACAATGACCTCAGTGAGGAGCCAAGAAGGCAGGAAAAAAGGGCATGTGACTGAGAAAGAGTAAAACAAAGGATGTTGCTGAACCCCCACCAGACAAAGTTACCAACCAAAACCTTGTTCTAATCTCAGTTTTGCATTTTGTGGGACTGCGAGCAAGTTAGCTACCCTCTCTAGATCTCCTTTCCTCATTTGTAAAATATAAAGAATGTACCTAAATCACAGGGTTGTTGAGGTGTGTGGGATGACATTCATTTCATCATTCTCTGACTTCTAGTTCTTGGGACTTGAGCCAGCAGCCTGCCATCTGACCTGCAGATTTGGAATTAGCTACCACAACCTTGTGAGCCAGCAGCCTGTCCGACAAATTTTGAACTTTTCAGTCCCTGCGATCATGAGTCAGAAGTCTCCAGCCTGCAGCCTTACCCACAGATTTGGGATTTGACAGCCTTCACAACTGCATGAGCCATTTCCTTGAAAGGTGCTATAGGATAAACACTGGACTGCTCACCACAAGGTTGGCAGTTCAAACCCACCAGTCGCTCCTCAAAAACCTTATACAGGGCTGTTATGAGTCAGAACCAACACGATGACAATTTATCTTTATACAAGGGTGTCAAAAAGTATTGCTACAAAATCATAGACACCTTTATTAAACAAAACATCAAAATATGGGGCTATTGCTTCTTGACATATCCTCATCTAGATCTTTATACTTCTGAATGTGTGGTGTTTGCATCTCTCCAATGCCACTCAAATTGTGTTTCTTCTCCACAGTCTTTTGAGTTTGGGGAACAAAAGTAAGTCTGAAGGGCAAGATGAGGTTATGGGATGGATGGGTGTAAGGTTTACCACTATGATTCTCATAGGACAGTCCTTGCTAACCTCAAAGAATGAGCAGGTGCTTTGACATAAATAAAAATCCTTGGCACAACTTTCCTCACCATTTCCAATTTTCTTAAAACTTCTTCATAAGCCTCCAGGATCATCCTGTACCCTTGAACTTGAGCCTCTTCCTTTTACTTCACACTAGTCAGGTATTTTCAATCACCTCATATGCATGTGAAAGCTGGACAGTGAATAAGGAAGACCGTAGAATTGATGCTTTTGAGTTATGGTGTTGGAGGAGACTATTGAAAGTGCCATGGGCTGCCAAAAAAAATCAATAGATCCATTTTGGAAGAAGTGCAGCCGGAGTGTTCCTTGGAGGCCAAGATGACCCAACTTTGTCTCTCATACTCAGGACATATTGTCAGGAGGGAGCAGTCACTGGATAAGGATATCATGTTTGGTAAGGTGGAGGGTCAGAGAAAAAGAGGAAGACCCCTAATGAGATGGATTGGCCAAGTGGCAGCATTGATGGACTCAAGTGAGATTGGCCCAGGATCGGGCATTGTTTCATTCTGCTGTGCATAAGGTCGCTATGAGTCGGTACTGACTCGATGGCACCTAACAACAACAGTCAGGTCTACATAGTCCCTTATGTAGACCCCAGCATGCACAATTGTATACAACATTCCCAATGATGAATCAACATCCATTCTCTCAGTCATCTGCCATTCTAATAGAAACTCAGTTTTATTAAATTATTCACCATCCTCCAAACAGCCCCAGCCCTGGGGGGAATCCTGAGCAGGCCACACGATATATGGTGGTCCCATCACTCAGACCAATGATTGGTTCAGGAATGGAATTGCTAGTTAATGTTGATCATGAGATGAGAGAAGTCAGCTGGGTGGCCTTGGGAAAAGATGTCCTTGCTTTCAAACAGACACACATGGGAAGAGATGTCCCCCTCTCCTTATGTTAGAAATTGTAGCTTGTTGTGATGTCTGGAACTGCAGCAGCCACTCTGGGGTCACAAGGATGGCCCAAGTGAGCCAAGCCTTCAATGAGGGTGGCAGAGCAGAGAGACAAAGGGAATCTGGAGCGATGAGACCTTCTCAGAACTGTGAATTGGATCATTCCTAGAGCCTTCCCTGACTCTGGACTTCCTTTGTTATCAAGTTGATAACGGCTCATAGCAACCCTGTATAGGGATTCTGAGAAGTGGCTGGGGTTTTGAACCACCGACCTTGCAGCCTTTCCTAGAGCACCACACCAGACCTCCATATACCGGACTTCTTAGAGATTTGTAACGTGCATCATTCTCCTTGTGGGTTCAGGCAGTGTAAGTCAAGGTCAGGATTTTGTTACTTGCAGCCAAAATATCTCCTCCCATGTGATATAAATACCCTAAAGCTGATTTCTCCAAGAGCCCTAATAAGGCACAATGGTTAAGCGTTTGGCTGCCAACCTATAGGTTGGTGGTTTGAACCCACCAGCTGCTCTTGTAAAGATGACAGCGTAGGAAACCCTGTGAGGCAGTTCTACACCATCCTATAGGGTCGTAATGAGTAAGCATCGACTGGTGTGTACACAAGGCTGATTTCTCATCAGCCCCTCCCAGGGCTGCTTCACCCACCCTCAGTGTCAGTTGCCTCAGCATCATGTCTCCAGCCTCCACCATGTGACCTCGGGATGCCGCTGCTCCTAGGTGTCCCTAAGTCCCACATATCCACCGTGTTCAAACTAACCTCAGCATCACTCCCTAAATGTAGTTTCTCGGGCAGCTGGCCATTCCTTGGACCCTGTTCTGACATTGAGCTCTCTGCAAAGCCTGCAAGGCCCATAGCTTGTCCACTTGGCTTTCTGAGCATAACTTACTCCCCTCTCCTCCTCTTTGCATGGCCCTGCCCCGTCCTGTCCCCCAGTGTTCCTGCCCCAGCCTCTCCTTTGGGCACCGGCTCCAGTCTTCTTGTCTAGTTTATCTCCACAGAGCAACCAGGAAGATCTTCTAAAGTCCATGCTTAACCATAAACCCTCTCCTGTTCAAAACCTCTCCATGGCTCTCTGTACCCTCAGGACACGTTTTCAGGCTCATTGTTTTAACACATCAGACAGATCCATGTCTAACTCTCCACCCGCCTTCCCCCACTCACTCCATACTCATCATAGTAAGCTACTTGCTCAGCCAGACCTCCCGGCTTTACCCACACACATTTCCTTCTGCCTAGAATGCCCTCCCAGTGGTGTCTTTTCTACCTGTCCAGTCTATTGACCTAGCAAGACCCAACTCAAATACCCCATCCCTTTTATAATCTCCACAGCACTTGGTCCAGAGTTCTTGGCAGTGAGGACTACTATGGATGTACCATCCTTTTGTTGTTAAGTGTCGTTGAGTTGGTTCTGACTTATAGGGACCCTGTACAGGGTTTCCTATGAGCAGCTGGTGGGTTTGAACTGCCAACCTTTCAGTTAGCAGTCCAGTGCTTATCCTACAGGGCCACAGCAGGACTCCTATACCGTTCATTTTGTAATGGAGCAAATATTGGTGGTATGGTCAATTGCTTCCTAGCTCTGTAACTGGGACAAGGGACCTTTTCTCTCCCCAAGCCTCAGTCTCTTCATCTTTGGGAAGGGGATGGTAATAGTATGTCCATCAAATGGACAGTCCTCAGAACAGGGCCAGGCATTGCAGAGTAACACATCAGACGCTGTTAAATCTTCTTTTGTTGTTGACACCATTAGTATCACCATTTTAAAGATGAGGGAACTGAGTATCAGAGCGGTGAAATAACTAACTTGCCCAAGGACTGGAGATTAGAACCCAGGCAGGCTGGCACCAGAGCCCAGTGCATGAGATGCAATTAGTGCTCAGTAGAAGGGGATTGTTGTTATGATGGTGTTGTGGCTACGTGCAGCATCTTCCACACTACTGGGAACTGGGCTAAGCTCCTTTCTGTTTTCTGTCTGCCAGGCTGATAAAAGTCTGTCAACCCATGTCTACCCCAGGGCTCTCTACACAGGTTCTAGTTCACTCACGACACATGTAAAAGGTGATGTCAGGTACAGCTTTTCCCCCTCTTATTCCAGGTCTCCATTCTGCTGTACTTTCTCCTAGGTAGCCCCTCAGGATAGGTTATGCACATTTCCTGGGCTTCCTTCACCCCAGCTCTGACACCTCTCTGTGCTTCAAGCCCTGATCATTCTGGGCTGTCACTGTCTGGGGGACAGATCTGCCTACCTCGTTGGACTGTGTTCCGCATGAAAGGAGAGCCCAGAGCCATCTCCACCACCAGTGTCCCGAGCACAGCTTTCTGAATGAATAGATTCTTCCCATTTGGCAGTTAAGGAAATCAAGGTTCAGGGAGAGATAAGCACTTCCCCAAGGCCCCGAATGAGGTCTGATCCTACTACTGCCTGGTAGGATTGGCTGTTGATGAGTGGTTGAATGACAGATGGAGTGTGTAAGGGAGTGAGAAACAGAGAGTGTGAAGGAAGGACAGAGACAGGAAGAAAGACAGAAAGCCAAAGAGGTCTAGAGTGTTCCAGAAAGTGAGAGAGGGAAGGGGGAGAACAAGGCAATACTGAGTACTCAGTGGGTACATCTACCCCTCATGTCCAGCCCGGGGCTGTAAATGAAGGACAGGCAGTTGGTTCAGATGTCTCACAAACACCTGGACATACACATGGAGAGTCTTGTGTAGTCAGCTTCAATCCAGCCATGGGGCACCTGCCCCAGCTACCTGGAGATGGAGGCATAGTTGGCATGGGAGCCGGCATTGAGCTGCTGCCGTGGCTCTGGTGAAGAGTCCAGAATGTCCACCTGGTCCTCCTCATCCTCACTGGCAGGGCATGGCGTGGGGATCAGGATGAGCTGTGTGAGGCCGTGGAGGTCGGACAAGTGACGGAAAGTCTGCAGCACTAGCACCATGGCAACCAGTCCCAGGAAGAGGTAGACTGCCGAGAGGGCAGAGGGGTGATGGTGAGACATGGCCTTCCAGGATAGAACGGTGTCCCCTCAGCATCCTCCTGGGCCAGGCCACGACCCCCTCAGACCCTGGCAGGCAAGACTAGCCAACCAGCCCAGACTCACCTGTGACCAGTACCTTGTAGAGGGCCTGGTAGGGCTGGCCGGGGGTCTCTCCAGGCACGTAGTCCCCCAGGCCGATGGTGGACAGGGAGATGAAACAGAAGTATAGGGCATCCAGGAAGCTCCAGGCCTCTTCAAGGTGGATGAAGACTGCGGCCGGCACCAGGAAGCAGACGGTCACCACAAGCACCAGCAGGACCAGCAAGTGCCAACGGGCTGCCTGCCGAGGGTCCCAGCCCCTCCGCAGGGTCAGCCAGGACAGGGGTTTGTGGGTCAGAAGCAGTGACAGGCGCTGGACTGAGGCGGTCAGCAGCAGCATGGTGGCTGGGACGCCCAGGAGTGCAAAGGCAACGGCAAAAGCCTTCCCTGCGTCGGTCAGCGGCGTCGTATACCCATAGCCTGTAGGAGCGACGGGAAATCCTTCTGCCCACTGGGTACCTCCACTCAGGGGTCTGTGGATACCCCAAACCCAGGTCCACTTTCACACCCAAACCTGCCCCTTCCGTGGTCCCTCCTATTTCTGGTGATGACACCTCCATCTTTCCAACTGCTCAGGCCCAGAGCCTTGAGTTCACCTTTGACTCCCTGCTGACTCACAGTCCATCTGGCAGTGAATCCTGCTGTCTCAGCCTACAAATCGATCCAGTGCCCACCCACCTATGGCACCCACTCCCCATGGCACGCACCAGAGTCTGCCACAGCAGAATGGGACTGGGTCTCCTCCCTGCTCCCACCTTGTCCTTTGTCTGATTCCACAGACAGCCAGTAGGACTCCGTGATCACCTCAGCCACAATTTTCCAATGGCCTCAGCTCGTTCAGAGGGAAATATAAAGCCCTCCCTATGACCCATGAGGACTCACAGACCTGACCCCATCACCTCTAAACTTCCCTCTCCCCCTCACAGTCCTGGCTGAGAATCAAACAAGACCTCAGGCTGTGGAACATTCTTCCCCCAGGTATTGGTAGGACTCCCAGCCTTCCTCCCCTGTTTCAGGTGCTTTGCTCAACCATCTGTCACCTTCTGTAATGCACTGCATTACCTGAGGTGGCTCTTGTAGCCATAGTCTTTGCTTGTTGTTGTTAAGTGCCCAGCAACTCATAGGGACCCAGTATAGGTAGGTTTGAACTGATGACGTTTTGGTTCAAACCGACTTTGTGATCCAGTGGTTATCCTACAGCACCACACCAGGGGTTGTTGTTGTTAAGTACCGTGGAGTCGGTTTTGGTTCCGACTCCAGGAGTATCACCTATGAAACGACTAAGTGGGATTATGCAAATGAGGTATCTGGGTCTACCAAGGTGATTGGATAGCTTGCTGATAATGTAAATAAGGTTCATGGCACCCATGTGAGTTGGAAACCATACAAATCAGCAGAAGTAAAAGCACTAGATGAAACAGTGCTCCCTGGACAGAGAAGGCTGAGTGCCTTCAGGCAGGAGGCTTGCTGGCTGAGGGGGTGCCTTCCCGGCCATTTGTCTGGGGAGCTATAGCTGAGCGCCTTCCGGCTGAGGCCTATTAGCGGAATGCAGTGCCTTTGGGCTGTTTATCAGCAGAGCTAACAGAGCTTTGTAAGGAGCTCTGGTAGCGTAGTGGTTACGAATCGGGCTGTGAACCTTAAGGTCCGCGGTTCGAAACTACCAGCCGCTCTGCGGGAGAAAGATGAGGTTTTCTACTCTCGTAAAGATTTACACCCTCGGAAACCCTGTACAGGGTCGCTATGGGTCGGAACCGACTCGATGGCACTTAACAACAACAACAACAACAGAGCTTTGTAGCACTTGCCTGAGCAGGGCAGAAGACAAGGGGTCACATGGCTGAGAGGACCAGAGAGGCATGCCAGCGGGCACCACTGAGAAGAAGCTGTTCTAACCAACAGATATCCTGAGCATATCTGATCCTGAATCATAACCCATTAAAGCCTATAATCATAGGTATGCTCTGTGAGTTCTGTGTGGCCACTGCAATAAATGATGGGGCCCAGCTAGAAGTAATGCTGTGGGAGGAATGGGCGTGTCAGAGTTGGTAAAGAAGGTTGTAGGGTGGAGGCATGTCTCACCTTTGCCTCTGAAGATTCGGCCTGGGGCTGATGTTGAATTTGATTCTCCTTCCCCCTTGTGAAGTCAGAGGCGGGTCAGATGCAGCCAAATGCCATTTTTAAACCCTCCAAGACCTGGTGTTCATCACACGTCTGTCAGTTTGTTGTACTGTGGTGGCTTGTGAGTTGCTGTGATTCTGGAAGCTATGCCATTGGTATTTTAAGTACCAGAAGAGTTACCCATGGTGGACAGGTTTCAGATGAGCTTCCAGAGGAAGACAGACTAGGAAGAAGTGACAAACTACTTCTGAATATTTAGTCATTGAAAACCTTATGAATAGCAGAGAGACACTATCAGGTACTGTGCCGGAAGGCACTCAAAATGCGACTGGGGAGGAGCTGCCTCCTCAAAGTAGAGTTGACCCTGATGATGCGAATGGAGTAAAGCCCCTGGGAGTAAAGCCCACGGGACCTTCATTTGCTGATGGGACACAACTCAAAATGAAGAGAAACAGATGTGAATATCCATTAATAATCAGAACACAGAATGTATGAAGTATGAAGAAAAATTGGAAGTTGTCAAAAATAAAATGGAACGCATATACATCGATATCTTAGGCATTAGTGAGCTGAAATGGACTGATATTGGCCATTTTGAATCTGACAACCACATGGTTTACTATGCCGGGAATGACAAATTGAAGAGGAATGGTGTTGCACTCACTGTCAAAAAGAACATATCCAGATCAGTCATGAGGTACAATGCAGTCTGTGATAGGATAATATCCATGCACCTACAGGGAAGCCCAGTTAATACCACTATTTTTCAAATTTACGCACCAACCACTAAAGCCAGTGAGGATGAAATAGAATAATTCTACCAATTTTTTCAATGTAAAATTGATCAAACATACAATCAAGATGTATTGATCATTACTGGTGATTGGAATGCAAAGGTTGGGAACAAAGAGGAAGGATCAGTAGTTGGAAAATATGGCCTTGGTGATAGAAATGATGCTGGAGGTCACATGATAGAATTCTGCATAATTAATGATGTGTTCATTTCAAATACCTTCTTTAGACAGCATAAGATATGAGTATACACATAGACCTCACCAGATGGAATACACAGAAATCAAATTGACTACATCTGTGGAAAGACACAATGGAAAAGCTCAATGTTATCTGTCAAAACAAGGCCAGGGGCAGACTGTGGAACAGACCATCAATTGTTCATATGCAAATTCAAACTGAAGCTGAAAAAAATGAAAACAAGTCCAAGAGAACCAAAATATGACCTTGAATAGATCCCACCTGAATTTAGAGATCATCTGAAGAATAGATTTGCTATATTAAACACTGAAGACGGAAGACCAGAAGAATTGTGGGATGACATCAAGAACATCATACAGGCAGAAAGCAAAAAGTCATTAAGAAGATAAGAAAGAAGGAAAAAATCAAAATGGATGTCAGAAGAGACACTGAAATTTGCTTTCCAGCATAGAGATGCTAAAGCAAATGGAAGAAATGAGGAGGTACAAGAGCTGAACAGAAAATTTCAAAGGTCAGCTCGAGAAGACAAAGTCAAGTATTACAACAAAATGTGCAAAGATCTGGAGTCAGAAAACCAAAA
>NW_006408686.1:6715680-6721377 GCF_000296735.1 Chrysochloris asiatica
GAGATGGATTGGCAAAGTGGCAGTATCAATGGGCTCAATTGTGAGGTTGGCCCAGGACAGGGCAGTGTTGGTTCTGTTGTGCATAGGATCGCTATGAGTCGGTACTGACTCGATAGCACCTAACAAGACCTGGTATAGAACTGCAGGATAATGTAATGGCCCAAAAGCTGAAAGGTCAATTTGAATTGCAAAATAGGTGGTTTAAACCCACCAGCCACTCCTCAGAAACCCTAGAAGGGGTCGTTAATGAGTCGAAACCAATTTGTCATCTTCTAAGAACCAGAAGACTACTTAATTTAAAATTGTAACATCATCTTACCCCTTTCTAGCAGACTGTTTGGTTTATTGCTTTAGTTACTGTCTCCCTCTCCTAGGAAGTTGGTCACTCTAGGAGGGCAGGGACTTCAGACGTTCTGTAGGAGAAAGATGTGGCTGTCTACTATTGGGAAAATTGACAGCCTTGGAAATCCTATGTAGTTCTACTCTACCCTATAAAGTCACCAGGAGAGGGACAAGAGGATTGGCTGGTTGGCTGTTAGTAATCAATCATCTGTGGAGTCCTTTGTTGTTAGTGTTTTTGCTGTTGCTAAGCGCCATAGAGTTGGTTCCAACCCATAGCGACTCTGTATAGGGTTTCCGAAGAGCAGTTGGTGAGCTTGAACTGCCAACCTTGCAGTTCAAACAACTTTGCAGTTTGATGCATTCACTCACAATGCCACACCAGAAGTCCTTAGTGGTTGCAAATAGTTAAGCACTCAGCTACTGGTGTGAACCCACCCAGAGGCATTCCAGAAACGTCACAGGTTTGAAAATCCTAAACTCACTGCCATCGAGTCAATTGCTACTCATATCAACCCCATGGGACAAAACAGAATGGTTCCTTTTTGTTTCCAAGACTCTTTCTTCTGAGGAGTGGCTGGCAAACTGACACCCCCCCACCTCTACCCCTGACCTTGTCTGGCATAAATGGTGCCCCCATGTGTTGTGATTTGGACTGGCAGGCAGCTAACCACAGTAATAATCTTATCAGGTTCCCACAGGGCCTGGTACCTACAAGCATAAATATTCATAATGTTTCTCAGTCTTTCTTTTTCCTTCCTGATTCTCAGTTCCGGGTGTACCATCCCCAACCCTAGGGCCTCTCCAGTAGCAAGGCTGCCAGCACTAGCTGCAGACCTCACATCTTCCTCAGAAGAGGATATCATTGGTACTGTGGAAAGAGACCTGCCTGAAGAATGTTTCTCTGGTTTTCGATTTCCATCAAATCACTCAGGACTTCCGGTTTCACTCATAAGGATTGTGAGAACCAACTTGATTCCTCAACAGACAATTAACTGTAGCCATCTTCACTGAGCCTTCTCCACACACCAGCACTTCACACTGAGCCCCGGAGATGGTGAGGGGTGTGGGACTTTACGGCCAGGTGGTCTGGGTTCATATCTGTGTATACCTTCCTAGCTGTGAGACCTTGGACAAGTTGTCTAACCTCTTTGAACCTCAGTTTCTGTGACTAAAAAAATTGGGGTTAATAGTGGTTTTCTACCTCTGAAATCTGCTCTGCTGATTGGCTCTGGAGGATAAGCACTGGACTGCAAACCACAAGATTGGCTGTTCGAGCCCACCAGGGAAAAAGATGAGGCTTTCTGCATCCACAAAGGTGTATAGCTTCGAAAATCCTATATAGGATCGCTGTGAGCAGGAACCGACTCAACAGCACTTAACAACAACAAAGTTCTTAGGAGATAAGTCCCCTATGAGGCTATTACCATTGTGATGAAGTAGACAGTAATGCTATTATTCCCAATTCACAGATGAGGGAGGACTCTAAGGCCTAGAGCTGGGCAGCTGCTGGGCAGAGACCTAAACCCAGGCCTATGTTGGGTTTCCTTATCTGACCAACCAGCAGCCTGGACCTAGGAGGAGGTGGGAGAGGGGGAGGAGGTACTGATATGTCCCAGTGAAGACCAGGTGTTTTTGTTGTTATTTAGGGCTGTTGAGTTGGTTCTGACTCATAGTGACCCTGTATAGGGTTTCTGAGGAGCAGCTGGTGGGTTTGAACCACCCACCTTGTGGTTTGTAGTCCAGTGGTGATCCTACAGGAGGCTGAAGGACAGGTGTTGTTAAGTGCCATTTAGTCCACTCTGATTCACAGCGACCCTATATAAGGGTTTCTGAGGAGCGGCTAGTAAGCTTGAACCGCCAACCTTGCAGTTCAAACCGACCTTGTAGTCCGGCGTATTAACCTGTAGCACCATGCCAGGTGGCTGCCCCTTAAGCCTCATGGAAAATTCACAGCCAGGGAGTTGGTCTCATGGAACCAGAGTAGAACTGCTCTAAGGTGTTCCCAAGGCTGTAAATCATTAGGGGAACAGACAGCTGCATTCTTCTCTTGCAGGGCGGCTGGTGGATTTGAACTGCTGACCTGATAGACTGGCTGTTAATCCACTGTGCCACCAGGGCTCCAGAGACAATCATTTCAGTGTCACCAGCTTGTGGGTCGGTACAATGAGACACCAAAGGCAAAGGCCACTCTCCATCACCAGGGCCAGGAAGGGGGTGTTCAAAGTCAAGGAGAGTTGTGCCCCTGCCTCCCTCCCCCACTTCCCAATACCAAACAAAGAGAGAGGGTTGGGGGCTGGGAGGAGCTGCCAGAGGGGTGGCACTCCTGAGGACACAGAGATTTCCCAGGGGGACTCCATCTGAGCAGAGGCTCAGGGAAGGGGCGCAGTGTCTAGAGAGTGGGTCATTTTATCAGAGGTTAGTGTCCCTGTTCAAAACAGATACTGGTTTGGAACTGGGGTTCAAAGGAAGAGCCTCTAAAAGGGGCAGGGCAGGTCTGGTAGAGAAAGATAATAGCAAAGCAGTGGGCTAATGCATCAGACTGCAAAGTCATTTGAACTACAAGGTCGGTGGTTCAAACTCACCAGCTGCTTCTTGGGAACCCTATACAGGGTCCCTATGGGTCAGAATCGACTCGATGGTATTTAACAACTCCAGAAAATCCTGCTCTTGGTTCAGTTGTACAGATCAGCTCAGGGAGACTAAAACGACCCACTCTGATGCCAAAGCCTATTTCACGTGTGAGCTGTGTCCTACGGAAATCTCTACCTCCCTTCCCGGGAAGTTCAGTTGCCCTTCTTTTTCTTATCCCTAGCCACCTTGGGCTAGGTCAGTGGGTACCAGACATAAGCGTTACTTCAATCCAGCCAGTCCCTGCTACTCCTTTGTTGTTGTTAAGTGTCATTAAGTCAGTTCCAACCCATAGTGACCCAGTATAGGATTTCCAAGGAGTGCGTAGTGAGCTTGAACCACTAACCTTGCAATTCAAACCAACTTTGCAGTCCAGCGCATTAACCCACAGCACCACACCAAGACTCCCTTGTTGTTAAGTGCCATTGGGTCAATTCCAACCCACAGCGACTCTGTATAGGGTTTCCGAGAAGCAGCTGGTAATCTTGAACTCCCAACCTTGCGGCTTAAGCCCATTTTGCAGTTCAGCACATTAACCCACAGCGCCACACCAGGACTCGTGTAGGGCCGATGATAATTGGCTAGAATGACTCACAGAATCCAGAGAGTAAATATAATGAAGAGACACATCGGGATCACAGTGCATAGCTTCCAAGTCCCAAGGAGGGACACACGGCCACTCTCTCCCATACATGGGCACCAACCAGGACACGAGATCTGAGCCTCCATGTTGCGGGCTCTTAGAGGCTTCACCACTTCCATCCTCCTGAGGATGCATGAGTCAGGATCAAAGCTCCAGTGGCCCCTCTTGGTCTAGTCAGCCCCCACTCATTAGCCTCAGGTGTTGGTAGGACTCAAAGAAAAAAGAAAAAAAAAAAAAAAAGAGCACAAAAGTCAAATGTTTTCTGTACGGTGATGCCTTTCCTCACGAAGGTGGTGGTGGTGGCTGTGTGCCATGGAGTCGGTTCCGACTCATAGCGACCCTGAGCAGAGTTTCTGAGGCTGTAAATCTTTATGGGAGCAGAACGCCTCATCTTTCTCCCGTGGAGCAACTGTTAGTTTCGAACTGCTGACCTTGCAGTTCACAACTCGATTTGTAAAGCCCTGGAATAGTGAATTGAATTGTGTCCTACCCCAACCTGGTTCCCAAATATATGTGAATACAATTTCATTTGGGAATAGAGTTTTCTTTGTTATATCCATGAGGTTTTATCAGTATTGTTGTTAAGTGCCATTGAGTCAGTTCTCACTTATAGTCAACTCATAGAGACCCTGTATAGGGTTTCAGAGGCTTTAAATCTTCTCCGGAGGATCAGCTGGTCTGCTCGGATTGCAGACCTTGTAGTTCTAAGTCTGGTACTTATCATAGGGAGCCAGTGTAAGAAGGGTATATCTCAAACCCATCTCTTCTGAGACAGAAAAGAGTAGATCAGATACTGAAGCAAGAAAGCCCAGAGGAGAGAAGATGGAGACCACAGGAAGAATAGGATGGAACAGACATTGAAGAGATAAAGACCTCCCCCCAGAAAGTCTTTTCCTAGAACCAGTGCCCTAAATTCAGACTTCTAGCCTTCTAAACTGCAAGGAAATACACGTTTGTTAAAGCCACTCACTGTGGCATTTCTGGGTTAGAAACACTAAGAAATGAAGACAGGTGGATTCTGGGGTGTGATCTAGGATACAGAGGGCCTGGAGGATCCATGATGGAGAAGAGCAATTTCAGGTCAATACTGGGAGTGGTGAGAATGGTCCCAGCTGTGGCCAGAGCAGACCGGAGGGGTCCCAAGAACCCAGGAGAGTCCCTTTGCTTGGGAAGTCCCGAGTGGACGGGCTCTGGGGTGAGTGGTAATAGGTACAGTGAGCCAAAGTTTCAGGGCTGGAATCCAATGCGGGGAGGGACTCTGCTTTCACTTCGGGGCAGTGTAGAGGGCACTGGGGACCCAGATGGTTCTGGGGACTCTCAGGGCCCAGGGAAGAGTAAAGGTGCCAAATAGGCATTTCTAGGTTCAAAGACGCCCCCATGAAGAGTCCCTGGTTTGGAAAGGATTAGGTCGTTTGGGAGCTGAAGCCTCTTCTGGTTGGAAACTCAGAGGGTGTTCTGACTCCCTTCTTGGTGGATGTGTCAATATCTCATGCTGGTATAACAGAAATACCGAAAGCAGGTGGCCTTCAAAATAGAAGTTTCTTTTTTCATAGTTTGTTGTTGTTAAGTGCCGCCCAGTCAGTTCTGACTCACAGGGATCCTGTATAGGGTTTCCCAGGAGCGGCTGGTGAGTTTGAACTGTCGACCTTGCAGTTCAAAACAGACCCTTCATGGTATGGCAGCTCTTTTCTCCTATCTCTGCTAGTTTGCTAAGGAGCTCTGGTAGTATAATGGTTACAAACTGGGCTGCTAATCTCAAAGTCAGAAGTTTGAAACTACCAACAGTTCCATGGGAAAAATATGAGGCTTTGTGCTCACCTAAAGATTTACAGCCTCTGAAACCCTATTCAGGGTGAGTAGGAGTCAGGATCCACTGGACAACACTTAACAACAACTGCTGGTTTGCTAGCTTGCTTGCTTTTTTACATCTCAAAAAACATCGATTAAAAACACACCCTACACTAATCAGTTGTTGTTGTTGTTAAGTGCCGTCGAGTCGGTTCCGACCCATAGCGACCCTGTACAGAGTTTCTGAGGGTGTAAATCCTTACGGGAGTAGAAAGCCTCATCTTTCTCCCACGGAG
>NW_006408686.1:6724817-6735049 GCF_000296735.1 Chrysochloris asiatica
CTCCCAGCTTGGTGTGAAGTTCCTCCCCTAAATAAAACGGAGACGCAGGCCGGCCCAGGTGTGCATTACAGGTTGGAGGGCATGCAGTACAGTTTTCAGGGCAGTGAGTTGTTGCCTGCAGAGGCCACGATGCCTGTAGTCCCAAGTCTGCCCACCAGTAATGCATCCACCCTGGTTTCAGGGTGCCTCCTTGTCTCCCTCCTTCTGTCTTTCTGTGTATTCTTTTGCTATCCCTTTCACCGCCAGATATCCCCTCCTCGTGAACCAAACACTCGTGAACCAAGTTCCTATGTCGAGGCTGGTCCCCGACATTATGGGAGCACAAAGCCTTGTCTTTCTCCCAAAAAGCTACTGATAGTTTTGAACTGCTGACCTTGTGGTTAGTAGCCCAGCTCAGAATCCACTACACTAACGGGGCTTAAAGAAAGTTACAGAGGAATAGGAACATTTCACTCACAAGAAAGGGACATTAATTGATCCAGGACTCAGAACTGACTTACAATGAGTGCCCACAAGCAATCCTCAAACTCCCTAATAAAGACAATGTCTCAGCAAAAAAAAGTCCATTGTTTGGAGGAGGAAAAGAGGGAAGCCACAGTGGTGGGTCACTTACAGACACCCTTCCGGAGTCCTATCTCTGCCTAGAAGTCACTTCCACCATTATCTTGAGAAAAACTGGCGGGACTGAGACAAAGAAAGGGGGAGTAAGAGAGGAGACGGAAAGGGAAAGAGATGGGAAGAAAAGGATAAGGCCAAGACTGAAGAAATGTAATTTTCAGGGACCCTCTCTTGTGGGTGGAGTCCTGATGTGGCACTGTAGGATAAGCACTGGACTGCTAACCCAAAGGTTGATGGTTCAAACCCACGAGCTGCTCTTTGAAAACCCTATACTGTGTTGTTGTGGGTCGTAATTGACTCAAAGACTCAACAACAACAACTCTTATGGGTGGCTCCTGTGTGTGCTTCAAGTTGTGGGAATTGTAGTGGGATTTTTTTTTTGGGGGGGGGGAGGAGCCAGGTTGCATCAGGAGGACAAGAATGTATTTCTGGAAAATTCCCTAAAGATATAGCTCCATACTGTAAATACAAGACTGTGAATCACAAGGGAGAAAGATAAAAATTTCTGCTCCCAGCAGAGATTTAAAGTCTTGGAAACCCTATATAGGGTTGCTATGAGTCGGAACCAACTCCACAGCACTTAACAACAATCCTTGTTGAAAGGGCACCTGGTTCGCATCTCACTGAATTTATTAGCTGGATGTCAGTGTCTATTTTAAATATTCACTTTCATACTAGGACTGCCAACATGGTATAAACATTGGTGATGGTGGTGTGTACTGTGGAGTCGGGTGGACTCATAACCACCACTGCATGCAATTTCTGAGGCTGTAAAACTTCACCAGAGTAGAAAGCCTTATCTTTCTCCTGCAAAGCTACTGGTAGATTCAAACTGCTGACCCTGTGGTTAGCAGCCCAGCATGTAACCCACTACTCCACCAGGACTCCTTGTATAAGCATTGTTGTTAAATTCTGACTCAGAGATTTTGTATCAGGTTTCTGATGAGCGGATGGTGGATTCAGACTGCAGGACCTTGTGGTTGGGAATCCGGTGCCTATTCTACAGCGCCATACCAGGACTCCATGTATAAACGTTGTTGTTGTTAAGTGCTATCGAATCGGTTCCGACTCATAGCGACCCTGTATAGGGTTTCTGAGGAGTGGCTACCCACATAATTGGGGAGCGTCCATGGATCTCCCCTCCTCTGTTGCACGTTCTTTCGTTTTTGCCCAGTGCCCAAATGTCTATGCTCTTTTTGTCGTTAATTGCGGTCAAGTCAGTAGTTCCTACTCTTAGCGATCCTGTATGGCGTTTCCAAGGAGCGAATGGAGGGGTTTGAATCCTGACCTTGTGGTTAGCAGTCCAGTGCTTACCCTACAGCGCCACACCAGGACTCCCAAATGTCTATTGTTGCTGTTGTTGTCTGCATGTAGAGTTGGTTCTTACTCATAGTGACGCTTTATAGGGTTTCCCAGGAGTGGCTGGTGGGTTTCAACTGCCCACCTTGTGGTTAGCAGTCAAGCGTTTATCCAAAGCGCACTATGTTGTTATTGTTAAGTGAGGTCGAGTCGGTTTCGAATCATAGCGACCGTGTATAGGGTTTTCAAGGAGCGGTTGATGAGTTTGAACTGCGGACCTTGCTTCGCGGACCTTTTGGTCCAGTGCTTATCCTCTAGTGACACACCAGGGAACTATAATGAACTCCATTTCCCATCGACGCCTTGGCTCGACGCCTACATTTCCCATCATGCCCCACACCTCCTAGTCCTAGGATTATCCTAATCTTCACTTTCGTCACGGGACTCCCCCCAATCTCCTCTCCTCCCATTCCCCGCCTCTTTCCCACCGCCCACGCCTCCAGGCCTCTGCGAGTAGACCGGGCCTGTGAACGTCGTGATGCCCATTGGATGCTTCGTCACCGGAGGGGCGTGGTTACGGGAGCCGGGCAGACACGTTTCGTACCGAGGCTGAGGCGGCGGCGGCGGTATCTGCCAAAGATGCACCCGACAGGCCTGCCGGCGGCGGCGCCTACAGGAACGACCCGGCAGCGTAAGTGGCGTACGTGGCCCACGGAAGAGATCAGGCGCGTGGGAGTGTGGCTGGGACGTGGCGGCAGTTGGCTGGGTCACTGGAGGTCGGGGGTCACGAGGTCAGGAATTGGGCTGTTCGCCTTGTGTCCAGCGCAGGGATGCCATGTCCGGGTAGGGGGCGCGTTAGGGTCGATTTATTTAAGACATTCCTTTAGAGGAAAGCAACTTGGGGCAGGATGTTGTATGATGTGCAGTGGAACTAGACTGTCATTCATTCGTAGTTAGCGACAAACTGTCCCCTGCTCCGCACCCTTCCATAGCTCCCCAGTGCCCTCCAGCTGTCACCATGCTCCTTAGTGCGGCCTTTGTGACCCCCAGTTCGCAGATGTGACTGTGTTTATGTCTCACTTAAGATTTGCTAAGGAGTTCTGGTAGCATGGTGATTACAAGTGGGGCTGCTAACCTCAATCAAGATCAACAGTTCGAACCACACAGCCGTTCCGTGGGAGAGAGATGAGGCTTTCTGCTTCCGTAAAGATTTACAGCCTTGGAAATCCTATGCAGGGTCGCTATGAGTCGGAACCAACTCCACGGCAGGCACACAACCACCACCACCACCATTGTAGTGTTAACTCCATTTGCGTTCCTCTGTCAGTTTGTTTTTCTCTTCATCTCCGTGAGGGTGTGTGCATCTCATTCATTCAACAACCTGACTGCAAACCTCAAGGTCGGCAGTTCAAATCCATCAGCCACTTCTCGGTAACCTTTCACAGGGTCGCTATAAGTCAGAACAGACTCAGTGGCACTTAACAATGAGTTGGAACTGACTTCACTGCACACAGTGTCTTGCCACAGCTCCCCCTGTGCCAGTTCCTCTGCTGGAATTTGGGGACTTTTGGTGTGGATAAGCGTGGGACTGCAAGGTCTGGTTGAACCACAAGGTCAGTAGTTCAAACTTACCAGTCGCTCCATGGAAACCCTATACTGGGTCCCTATGAGTCGGAAATGTCTCAACAGCACATAACAGTGGTTACCAGGAGTCCTGGTGTGGGCTGTAAAATAAACACTGCACTGCAAAGCCAGCGGTTCAAACCCACCCGTCGTTCTTCAGAAGCCCTAAACAAGACCGCACTTAACAACAACATAGTAACCAAGACAGCCGTGGCTTTACTGTTGTCTTATAGTTCAGAGTTGAATGGGGAGACAAACACTAAACTGAAAAATAAACATGATAATCTGGGGAGAAGGAGAGGGTGTTAAGGGAAAAAGGATGTGACCCGGCGTTGCGGGGCTTTTCCGATGGCTGCGAAGGTGTGATGTGTGTAGAAGCCTGGCTGGCCCAGTACGCAGCAGTGCTGGGGACACAGTACTCCGTGACAGTCTTGCTGCTTGTTTTTATGGAGTAGCAGGTGCAGAGGGGCAGATGGCTAGTGATGGGGCAGTGCTGGGGGGTCAGGGCCACAAGGGGTCAGGGCTGAGCTGGAGGAAGCCCAGAGAATTGGAATGTCTGACATTGTTTAGAAGAGGGACGATCCAGGATGAGAAATTAACCAGGAGGAGAGGGGTTTGTGATGAGATTGAATATACATGAGGGGGCTTCAAAACGCTTGTGGGGGAATTTCCATTCTCTTTGAATTCCATTCTTAGAACTTGTGCTAAATGCTCAGGAAAAAACAAAACCCAAACCACAGGCGGTTAGGAGAGAAAAGGGTGGCGCTGAAGCTTTCTATTGAGCGAGGAACGTTGGCCTGAGCAGGAAACAGGTTTGAGCCCGTCTCTGAGTGCTGGACTGACAGACACCAATGGAGGGAACATGCTCCTTGTTCAGGCTTTGTGGGGGTGAGGAGCTTGGCAGGATCAGAGCCCAAGAGGAGGCCATTGTGCTTGGGAGTGGTGAGCCCCAAAGGCGTGGGGAGGGAGGGAGGAGATGGGGGTGGCTGGCAGGATTGGGTCATGCAGGGCCTAGTAGGCATTTAGGTTTTCTTCTCACCATGGGCACTGATCTTAGGAAGAAGCATGACTTAGATCACTCTGGCTGTCATTTGGAGAGGTTACTAGAGCTCAGAATGGACAGGGGAATAGGGAGGAGGATGTTTAAGTCACATGCAAGATGCAAGTGTGAGAGACGAGGGTAGTAACATGGAGAAAAAGTCGGTGAGAGCTAGCCCACTATGATTAACTGGGTATCAGGGGCGAGGATGCTGTGGTCAGGGTCCCAGGGGCAGCCAGAGGCAATGGGACCCAGGAAGGAGGCAAGCCTTGGCACATGGATGCTGCCCTGTGGGAAATTGGCTAACACATTTCAGAGAACTGGAAATAAAGACTCCTCAAGAGGGAGTGAACCAGAGACCATCAGCCTCCTGCAGACAGCAGTTTTTATGTTTGTCTTCTGGCTGTGTCCTCAGTACCTACAGCAGAGGCTAACACACACAGACACTCAAAAAACTTGTGTGAGGCTCCGACAGGGAAGAGAAACAGATCCATACTGTGTCACGAGGACAGGCAGCTGGAAGTTGGCCCTTTGGGGCAACAACATCCTATGCTGTGGAGGGGTTGGGAGTCAGATGAAGATGAAACAGCAACCTAGGCTTGTAGAAGTGTTGAAAGGTGTTTTGGAGGCTGGGTGACAGCCAAAATTGCCAAGGATTGAGGGGCTGTCTCCCTGGATGGCACCAACGGTTCAGTGCGAGGCCCTAACCTAAAGGTTGCTGGTTTGGATTCACCCGGAGGTGCCTCAGCAGGACAGGCCTGGTGCTCTGCTTCTGAAAGTTTACAGCCATGAAAACCCAATGGAACACAGTACTGTCTGACTCCCAACTTGATGAAACCGACTCAGTGGGAACTGCTTTTTTGGGGGTTTTAAGGGGCTGAAAGGGCAGGAAGGAGGACTTTCGCTGAAGCTTTCTGGAAGTTGGCCCTTCGAGGCCAGAAGTGGGAGAGGGACTGAGAAGTAGGCCGAGTGGACAGGGCCCACTGCTGTGTGCTTTTGGATTGAGGAGACCTGGGTCTTTGCAAACTACAGATAATTAATTGGAAGAGTTAAAACCAAAACCAAACCTTAAGCCGCCACCACTGAGTCAATCCCGAACTTACAGCGATCTTACAAGGACAGAGAAGAACTACCCCTCAGTTCTTCTGACATCGTGAAATCGTCACGGGAGCAGGCAGCCCCATTTTTTTCGCCTGGAGTGGCTGGTGGGTTTTGAACTGCTAACTTTGCAGTTAGTAGCCCAGTGCTTTACCCCTAGCACCACCAAGACTCCTGAGGAAGAGTCGGGGGCTGGTAATCGATAACCGGTGACATGGATGAGCTGCTTTTAATGTGCTGCACTGCTTACAAGCATCATGGGTCACTTTTCCTCACAGCAGCCCTGTGAGCAGGACAGCTAACTCTCTTCCATGGAGAGAACATGGAAGTGCAGGGAGAGATTGCTGTATGGAGCAGATCACTGGATTTCTGCCCCTCTCCCACTGTGAGTTTCCCACCATTCCCTCTGCCCCAGATGGTGCACAGAGGGCCTCAGGAAGTCTCCTGCAGCAGCCGAGCAAGAGCTCTCTGGAGCCAGAGTGCTGGGTTCAAATCCCACCCTGCTCATCTTCCCCATCCAGCCTGTTGCTCATACGCCCACCCACACACCTTGTCCATTCTGCTTCCTGACTCTGCCCAACCAAGCATCTCTCCAACCAGCCCGTCTCCCCTGACCCTGTCCACCCTATGCTCCTACCCTCTACCTCCCCCTGCTCTGTCTGTTTGCCAGGCAGAGCCAGAAAAAACCAAACCCACTGCTACTGAGCCAGTCTCTGAAACTGTAACTATTTATGGGGGCAGACAGCCTCATCTTTCTCCCACAGAGCAGCTGGTGGATTTGAATCACTGATCTTGCAGTTAGCAGCCCAGTACCTAACTCATAGTGCCACCAGGGCTCCTTACCAAGCCAGAAGGACCTTTTTAAAGCATTTGGAAGCTGGCTCTGCCATTTACTACCTCTATGCTATGGAGCAAGCAAGATCTGACCTCTCTGAAACCCAGCTTTCCTCATGTGTCAAATGAGGATGACCAACATCAAAGCGGGTGGGAAGGATGAGCTTGGCGAATGCATCCTGGTTAGAGCTAGGCCTGGCATTAGAGTGGGGGTGGGCAGTGGATAAAAGAAATAAAATGTCTAGTACATGAGGTGGAAGTGCATGCTGTGGACAGGAATGGAGCAGGGGAGGGGCTGATGGATGTCTCCACAGGAAGGTCAGGGAAGGTCCAGCTGAGCCACAGGGAGCCCGGTGGGCATCCGTGGGGAGAGCATGCCAGGCCCTGAGACGGTCGTTGAGTGAGTAAGGGGGAAGGTGAAGGGGATGTGGGCAGGGACCTTATTCGTACAGGATTGTGTGTAAGAAGACCTGGTGGTGCTGTGGGTCAAGCATCACAAGGTCAGCAGTTCAAACCCACCAGCTGCTCTGCAGGAAACGATGAGAGGCTCTGCTGCTCCTGTAAAGTGTTGGAAACCTGAAGGAGCAGTTCTCCTCTGTCCTATGGGGTCGCTGTGAGTCAGAACGGACTAGATGGGAGGGGGTTGCTGTCAATTCTGTGCACCCCATGTTCAGTTCCTACCCCCACATCCACTGCTGTCATGCCAGGGCGGACTCAGTGACCCTAGAAAGGGCTTCCTAGGTTGTAAATCTATTCAGGATTAGAAAGCCTCCTGTTTCTCCTGAAGAGCAGTTGGTGGGTTTGAACTGCTGACCTTGTGGTTAGTAGCCCAGCTCAGAATCCACTACACTAACGGGGCTTAAAAGGATTTACAACACATATTTTGAGGAGATACAATTAAATTCATAACAGTGGGTCTGGACCATGTAACCACAGTTGGGGACTGCTGAGGGTCTCTGAACTGGGAGACTCAAAGCCAGAGGGAAATCTTGAACTACCTATGTCAAGATGGCCTGGGATCTCTGGGGAGAATGCTGTCTGGAGTCAGGGATACTTGCTGGAGAGTCTGGGGAAGTCCTTGGTCTGCAGATGGGCAGGATCTTGCTGGGTAATGGTTTAGGTCCAGGTTATTACTAGGAGTAAATTCTTGCCTGGGGGAGCCCTCCGGGACAGGGTAAAGCCCTGTGTGGATGTTTGGAATTCTGGCTGGGGCTCCAGGGTCATCGGGAGTTACCGGTGAGATTTTCCAAGGGGCAGGGACTTACCTGGAGAGTCAAATGGCTTGGTTTGGGGAATAGTGGTCCTGAGGCCAAGAGAAGGGTAGGGGTGAGGGGAAAGGTCGTTTCATAGCTCATGTCTAGGTCCAGAGGTGGTGAGGGCTTCAGGTAGAGAGACCCCCGAGGGCCGAGGAATAGGGTCCCAATTAGTCCCCAGTTATCCTGAGGGGGTCCCTAGCACAGGGGATTTTCTGTGAGGCGGAAGAACTTGGGTAAGGGCTCCCGGAGAAGAGCGGGTCCTCGTTGAGGGGTTTGTAGGGGACCCTAGGCCCAACGGGGATTAGGAGTGACCCGCTGGGATAAGAGACTTGCGTGAGAGGGATCGTGGGCCCCTAGGAGCACGGAAACAAACTGGGAGCCCCGGGTGCTGGTTGGCGGTGCTCACATACCTACGGTGGTGACCAGCGTACTGGCGAAGAAGAGTGCCGAGGCAAAGTCCCAGGTGGTGTCCGAGGCATTGGTGAACGCAGTGCGCCCCAACCGTCCGGCCGCCAGCACCCGCTCCACCAAGGTGTCCAGGGCAGAGGCGGCCACACACGGGCTGCGCTGCAGCAGCTGTTCCCGCAGTGCCCGCAGCTCATCTCGGAGCCGGGCCTCGTGCGGCCCCTCCAGCCGCGCCACCAGCAGTGCGCCCAGCACCAGGTAGGCGGCATAGGCCACTAGTGCTCCCGCCAGGAGCGCGCCCCTCCGCATGGCGCCGGCGGGACCCGAGCCCAGCCAGCGCCCCGGCAGCCTCGCTGACGTGGCCCCCCCTGGCCCGCCGCCCGGAGCCTAGTTTCAGTTCCGGGAGTGCTAGAGGCCCGGCCGCAGACGTCCCAAAGAGGAAGAAGAGAGAAAGAAGGAGGGGCGCGGGGGAAGAACGCCCCGCCCCCGGGAAACTGAGGCACGCCCAAGCGCCAGGTGTTAGTACTGGGAGGGTGGAGTCCAGCGCTACCGGATCCAGGAGGCGGACGGGAGGGCTGGGTTGAGGGTATTTTCTTCTTCCTTCCCCTCTTTCTTTCTCTTCCTCATAGGAGGTGTGGCAGATCTGAATCCTCTTTCTGCTCGTGAACCCAGAAATCTGCTCCCGAACTTCTCTGGGCGAGGGGCCACATAGAGATTAAAACACAGCCTTAACGCCCTTCTCAAAGCCTTACACCTGGAGTAGGGGTTGCGTCCACTCAGAGGGGCCACTATAGGGGCAGGCACGGACAGGGTGGGGACACTTAGCTATTCACCAAATCATTACTCAGCACCCACTTTGTGCCTGGCCCTTTGCTGGATGATGCTCGGGACACAGCGCTGATAGAGATCGCTTCCTGGGCCTGTGAGTATCTGTGGATCCGAACCGACTCGACGGCACTTAACAACAAACCCCATATGTGGAGTCCTGGTGTGGCACTGTAGGTTAATGCCCCAAACTGCGAAGCCATTTGAAATGCAAGATCGGCAGGTCAAGCTCACCAGCTGCTCCTCGGAAACCCTATACCGGGTCGCTATGGGTCAGAATCGTCTCGATCACACTTAATAACAATAACCCCGTATGAAGGAGCTCTGGTAGCATAGTGGTTACGAATCGGACTGCTAACCTCAAGCTCAGCAGTTTGAAACTACCAGCCATTCCGATGGAGAAAGATGAGGCTTTCTGCTCCCATAAAGATTTACAGCCTCGGAAACCCTGTACAGGGTCGCTATGAGTCGAAACTGACTCCATCGCACACAACCACCACCCTGTGTGTTTCACCACATCGCCCTCCAGTTGCAACTCATGGTGCCTTTCTTGATGATAGCCAGAATCCTGATCATATCTGGCTTGGACCCAGCTAGACACTCCCCAGCTCATTCTATTTATAAACCTGTGACACTGTTTGGGGTGGAACCCAACTTGGGGCTGACAACCCACAGGAAAAGATACCTGATAATAAAATTACTAACAGCCAACAGTGACCAAGGGCTTACAGTATGCCTAGTTCTGTGTACACAGGCTTTCATGAAAACCTCAACCCTTCCCTTGTTATTCCCATAAAACAGATGAGAAAATTGAGGCTTAAAAGTGGAATAGTCAAATAAAAAATTTCAGAAAAAAAGAAGTGGGAAGGATTAAAGGTGAGGCCAATAGAAAGCCAAAACTTTTACTTTATTACTATCAAAAAATTTACATATGAGATGAATGTATGAGAGGGAAGGCTGAGGATGAGAAAACAATAGAGATGGACCCTGGGGGACAGATGCTAAAACAAAAATGGTGACCATGTGCAGGTGTGTGGGTTCCAACTCATAGTGACCCTATATGACCTTTATGGTGTTGTAGACCGTGTCGACTATACAGGCTGCAGGCTCTGAGGTACAAATTCTGGCCACTGGCAGTCATGGCAAATTGTTTTTCATCTTAATGTTATGTTTTTTATTTAATTCCAAACATGAGCCCTTAGTATCCACAGATAAATGTAATATTTTCCTAAAGC
>NW_006408686.1:6735149-6749335 GCF_000296735.1 Chrysochloris asiatica
GGAGCAGAAAGCCTCATCTTTCTCCCTCAGAACCACTGGTAGTTTTGAACTGCTGACCTTGCGGTTCGCAGCCCGATTCATAACCACTACGCTACCAGAGCTCCTTGTAGTTACAGTGTAGTGCTTATCAAACAGTGCCACCTGGGCTTTATGCACAGTGGCTGTCAAGTCCTGTGGAGTTGGTTCCGACTCAGAATGACCCTGGGTAGGGTTTCTGAGAGTGGCTGGGTGGGTTTGAACCACTGACCTTACAGTTAGCAGTCCCGTGTTTATCCAATAGCGCCACACCACGCACAGTTGGTCCCGTTAACCCTGGCTATCTGCCTCATGGTCTTAGTTGTCATTGTCATGGGTATCTGGATGGATAGACAGATGGATAGACAGCTTTCGTGCTAAACAGCTGCCTTTCCTGGGGTGGGAACATGACACTCTTCCCCCCTCTCCCTCTGCAGCCTCCAAGCGAAGGATCCCCGCGTCCCAGCCAGGCATGACTGACCCCCACCAGCTTTTCGATGACACAAGTTCAGCCCAGAGTCGCGGCTATGGAGCCCCTCGGGCCCCCAGTGGCCTGGGCTACCCTGCGGCCTCCGCTTCGCCCCAGGCTACCTTCCTGGCTGATCCTATGTCCAACATGGCCATGGCCTATGGGAGCAGCCTGGCCGCCCAGGGCAAGGAGCTGGTGGATAAGAATGTGAGTGGGCTGGGGCTGAGGCAGGGGGTCCAGAAGGTTTGGGGCCTAGTGGGCAGGGCCCAGTGTTGGTTACTTTTGGATTGAGGAGGCCTGGGGTCTGCCTCTGCAGATCGACCGCTTCTTCCCCGTCACCAAGCTCAAGTATTACTTTGCTGTGGACACTGTGTATGTGGGCAAGAAACTGGGCCTGCTCATCTTCCCCTACCTGCACCAGGTCAGTGCTGCTTGATTCCCAAGGGAGGAGAAGGGTGGAGCAGGGACCTGAGTGGAGGTACATCCTTGGGGGGCTGGAGACTGGCACAAGGCGGGTAGATTTGCCTCAAGGGAGGGCTTCTAAGAAGCAGAGGGAGAAGCCTAGATCTGGGGGTCCTACCTATCCCCGCTCTCTGCAGGATTGGGAAGTGCAGTACCAGCAGGACACTCCGGTGGCCCCCCGCTTTGACATCAATGCTCCTGACCTCTACATTCCAGGTTTCAGCCCCTGCGCCCTCCTGGGTGGGGAGGTCGGGCAGAGGTTTGGGTGCTGGGAGGCTTCAGGACGGTCCTTCTCCCTCTAACCAGTGTCTGTCTGTCTATCTTCCTCACACAGCTATGGCTTTCATCACCTATGTATTGGTGGCTGGCCTTGCACTAGGGACCCAGGACAGGTAAGAAGGCAGGTGGTGTAGGTGAGTCTGGTGACCACCTTTCAGTGCCCCCTCTCTCAGAACAGCCCCACCATACTCTCAGTTGGTGCCCCCTCATTTCTGCTCTTCCACGTGTAGCCCCAGCCTTGCCCTGTGCTCAGGGAGCTGCCAACTCCACCCTTCCTCTTGGCCTCCACCACCAGGTCCATCCTATCCTGTTTGTTCCAAATGAGCTGCCACAGCCAGAAAGGTCTCATCTGAGGGGCTGCCCATCTGCAGTTCTCCATCCTGGTTCAAGCCCCTCCCCCTGCTCACTCAGCCCTGGCCTTTTCAAAGGTCCACGTCTGCCTCCCAGGGATCTCTGCTCCCCTCCGTCTCCCACAGGGCCCCGCTCCTTCCTGGTGTCTCCGTTGTGGTGCCTCCGTGCGGGATGCCTTCCTGCTCCCGAGACTGGGTTAGGCCTCCCTCTGCTCACGCAGTCCCCTGTCCACTTCCTTGGAAGCACCAAAAGCAAATGTCATTCCATGCAATCAGTTAATTGCTGGGGCACTGGGGACATATCGGGGACCAAGATAGCCAAGTCTACCTTGACAGTACTCTATGCCTTCAGGCCTCATTTCAGGTGCCTTGCCCCCCAAGAAGCCACCTGATCCCCCCTACCCCCAAAACTGGGCCAGGTACCTCTTGGGGCTCCCATAGCCCCACTGAACTTCCCCCACATCTCCCCGAACCGGGCCCTGATCTCTCTGAACCCTCCACCCATACTTCCTCCTACTTGTGTTGCCCCCTATCCTGGCATTTCTGCGAGGGAGGGCTCAGGCCATGTTGCCATTGGCAGGTTCTCCCCAGACCTTCTCGGGCTGCAGGCGAGCTCAGCGCTGGCCTGGCTGACCCTGGAGGTGTTGGCCATCCTGCTCAGTCTCTACCTGGTGACCATCAACACTGACCTCACTACCATCGACCTGGTGGCCTTCTTGGGCTACAAATACGTGGGGTGAGTGCTTCCAGCCTGTCACTTGTCGTCCCCCCAGGCCAGGCCTCTTCCTGAAAGCAGCCTGCCCCTCTCCGTCCCCTTAGGATGATCGGTGGGATCCTCATGGGCCTGCTCTTTGGGAAGATTGGTTACTACCTTGTGCTTGGCTGGTGCTGCATGTCTATCTTCGTGTTCATGGTGAGCTGGGGCCTCGGGGGATCGATGGGGTGTCTAAGGATTTCAGGTGGGGAGTTTAGCCCAGAGCTTCAATGCTCCACTAAGGAGCCCTGGGGAGGGCTTCCTGCCAGAGCTGGGGCCTGAGGAAAAGGAAGGCCATGCGGCTGCTAGGGCTGCTAGAGGACCGGGCTGCTTAGCTAGCAGGGCTGAAGACTGGCCCCATGCCCCGCCCCCTTTCTCCTTATCCCTTCCCCTGGCAAGTGCTCCTGGTAACGTTTTCAGGAAGGAAGCAGAACACACTGCTGCTGTTAGAGGATTTGGGGGGTCTTGAGACCCCTGTGCTCGACTGCGCACTGGATCAATAGGAAACCGAGGTCAACAGCTGCCTCTGTGGACCACAAGGACACATGAGGCTGTAAAAGGGCAGGGACTTGAGCCAGGTTGCCTGGTACTCATGGAAGCCTTTGACGCGCACCCCTCAACCCCTGTCAGATCCGGACTCTGAGGCTGAAGATCCTGGCCGAGGCGGCGGCTGAAGGAGTCCCAGTGCGCGGGGCGCGGAACCAGCTGCGTATGTACCTGACCATGGCCGTGGCCGCGACCCAGCCGCTGCTCATGTACTGGCTCACCTTCCACCTGGTGCAGTGAGGGTGACTCCACCCGAAGCCTTCGAATTCCCGCCCCTGGTAGCCAGCTACTGTGCGCTGCCGTGGCGATTCATCTCCTACCCGCTCGCGCGTCGCCTGGTACCCGCGGAGCTTGTCTGTCCGTTCGTCCCTTTCCCCCTCCCCTTCCTCGCTAAGGTGCTGAGATGTCCCGCTGCACAGGCCGCCTGCGTGGCCACTGTTACAGAAACAATAAACCCTGTTGGGCATTGGTGTGGTCGCCTCTCCTTGGCCATGCGCCCGGCTGACCAGCAGGGGGCAGCCTCAGCCAGCCAAAGGGCTGGGCGGAGCCGGAAGGTGCACAGAACCTCTCACCCCAGCAAGGTTTAATGAGCTTCCCTCTTCCCCTTCTTCCCCTTCTTCCCCCGCTTCGCCTTCTCCGCTCCCTCAGCCTTCTGCTTCTTCTTCACCTTGGGCTTCTTGATCTTGCCACTGGCGTTTTCCTGAGACAAAGGGTGGAGAGTAGCAGGGAGAAACAGAGACAAGGTTCCTCCAGTAAACTACTCAGGGCTCCGAGCCCACCTACCACCCGGGGCGCCTCGTACCTTTGCTTCGATGTCTGAGGCGCTGGAGCTGCTGCTGCTGGAATCCGAGGAGCTGCTGCCACCATGCTGGAGGGAGGTTGGCAGTGAGGCCTGGCCTTCCCGCCCCCTGCCCCCATCCCAGCTCAAGTTGGGGCAGACCCCTCCTTGGACACGCTTGAACTTGAGGTGACTTACCCCGGGATTAGCAGCTACTCCTGCCTGCGCTGGGCCCTGAACTTTGGGGGGGCTGTGTTTTGGTTCCCCCCGCTGGCCTGCCCCCTCGGGTTTCTTGGAATTGGACTCCAGGGCTGCAGAGAGAGGCAGAGTAAGCTGGTGCTGGGGCAGGAAGTGGCCCCCCCTGGGTGGCCCCAGCCTCTCAAGTCCCTTTCCTCCCCAGGAGCTCACCTGCTGCCAGGTCGAACTCCATGGTGGTGGGAGGTGTGTGTGAGGGCTGGAGCATCTGGTGATGCTGGGAAGGGGCAGCGGGCCCTACCCACCCGAGGAATTCTGAGCAGCTCCACCCGGCTGTCCTTTGACTCACTGCCCATCCCCTGCCTCGCCCAACTTCTCTCTGGGAAGGGAACGGTGCACTGCTTCCCTATGAGCTGTGGGGGCCGAAACACAGGGCTGCCGCCAGTTTCCCCCCAAAGGGTCAGAGACTCATTTCTCAAAAACTGAGAGGGAGGGGCCTGCTGAGTGCCCACCTGTGTCTGCCAGTCGTGTTGGTCCTCGTGATGCACTGATTACTGCATACCAGCTGCCATGCCAGGGTTCTGTGTCTGGTCGTTCACAGTGACAACCCCTCTGGCTTGGTAAGCACAGCAGTGTTTGCTGGGTAAAGGCTTGGAACCAGCCTGCAAAATGTGATGTTCGACCTTATAACTCCGCAGCCAAGTACCCCCCTCTCTGTGCCTCAGTGTCCCCATCTGTCAAGTGGGGCTGGCGTGAGAATCACATGGGTTCATTCCTTATCACTGGTATTGGGCACAGAACAATGCTTTATAAAATAATTTTAAAATATTGAAAGGTAGGCACTGTCACCATCCCTATTTTACAAAAAGAGAAACCAGAGAGACCAAGCAGGTGAGTGAATTGATGAGGTTCAGACAGCATGAAGAGATTCCAAGTGGGTCCCAATAGAGTCCAAGGCTTTGCCTGTCCCTCATCCCATCAGCCTCCCCACTAGGTGCTGGACCCAATCAGACAGGAGATGCTGTATACCTGAACCACTGCCCCCATTCCTGGGAGGCTATGTCTTCTGTGTCCTCCCAACAGCCAGGCAGTGTCCAGCAGGAAGTGGCAGGCAAGGCCTGAGGTCTAGAGATGCTGCTGTAATGGCCGGTTCACATCCACTTTTCACCCCGGTTTCCATCACATGCCCTGTAACTGCCAGCTCCACAGAGCCCCACCACTCCATCCCGTCACCCCGCTGCGTGTCCATTACCTGCCCACTGCCATCAAGTTGACTCCGACTCATAGTGACCCTAACTAGGGTTTCCGAGACTGTCAGTCTTTATGGGCACAGACAGCCTCATCTTTCTCCCACAGAGCGGCTGATGAGTTTGAACCACCAACCTTGTAGTTAGCAGTCCAAAACCTAGCTCACAGTGATACTAGGGCTCCTTCCTTATATCCATTACAGCACTTAGCAGTTAGTGGAAATGACCTGAATCCTCATTCATCCTTTTAGCATGTATTTACTGAGTACCTACTACATCGGGGCACCAATCTAGGATCAGGCATACTGAAGGGAATACTACCCAAAAGTCTCAGCCTCTTGGAGCTGACAAACCTACGCCCACAGCGCTGCCAGGACTCCTTGTGAGGCATATAGTAAATGGTAAATTGATAAGAGACAGGAATGGACTTGTGGTTGCCCGGGACTAGAGGTGGTAATGAAGATTCATTATAAAATGGGCAGGAGGGATCTTACTGTTAGGTACCATCTTGTTGTTGTTATGTGCTGTGGAGTCGGTTCCGACTCACAGCGACCCTGTACAGGGTTTCCGAGGCTGTAAATCTTTACGGGAGCAGAAAGCCTCATCTTTCTCCCACAGAGCAGCTGGTAGTTTCGAACTGCTGACTTTGAGGTTTGCAGCCCAATTCGTAACCACTACACTACCAGAGCTCCTTTAGGTACCAGCTAGTTAGCTACAAACTAGCGAGCCCATTCACAATAGAAGACAACACTGCCCAGTCCTGTGCTTGCTCACAGTCGTTCCGTCTGAGCCTATTGATGCTGCCACTGTAGCCATCCCTTTCACTGGGGATCTTCCTCTTTTTTTTTTCACGGACCCTCCACGTTACCAAGTATGATGTCCTCCTCCATTAAAAAATGGAAATTCTCTACAACCAATGTCTACTGATGGTTGCACTACTTGAAAAAATTATTTAAAATCATGGTGCACTTAAAACAGGTGAATAACATAGAAATTACACCACAATACAAACTTGTAAAGAAATGCTGAGAACTCAGAAGACAGGAGTCCTGCTGTGGCATGGGATAACGCGCTGGGCTGCAAAGTTGGTTTGAACCGCAAACTCGGTGTTTCAAGCTCACCAGTCACTCCTCAAAAACCCTATACAGGGTCATTATGGATCAGAACAGACTCGATGGCACTTAACGACAACACTAAGAAGAGAAATATAGTAGGAAAAGGGACTAAGTAATACCTATGCTACAGTTAAGAAATCAAACCATGTGTTTCATTAGGTTTTAAAGTGTTAAAAAGCTACCCCTCCCCTACCCCAAATGATTCTGGCTCTTAGTCACCCTTGAAACCTAGAACTGAACTCCCCCACGTGGCTCAATTTTCAGCCAATCCATAGGTCAATAAGGTGAACAGTGATGGAGATATATGACTCTTGAGAACAATCAACTATTCAAGACCAAAAGGGCAACATTTGCCTAAAGACAAAGTTCAGACAGCAAGAAAGGATAAAAGGAACAGAAAGAAACGGGATGCATAAGGCGATGTTACCTTGAGTGGATCGCATTCAAAGGTATGAAACAATGCATATCATCTTTTGAATGTGAAACCAATTTTCTCTGTAAAACACCCAAATTCGCAGTGAAAAAAAAAATTGTTAAAAAGCAAGGGTGTCACTTAGAGGAGGAGTAAGGTACACTTGACCCCTGGTATGGTGTCCTCAAGCTCATCATTTGCATGTGAAGACTGAACAGTGACTAAAGACTGAGGAGTTGACATATTTGAATCATGGTGTTGGGGAAGAAAAATGAACAAATCTGCCTAGGAAGAAAGCCAAAATAGAATTGAGGATAGTGAGACTTCGTGTCATTTACTTTGGAAATATTATCAGGAGAGACCAATTCCTGGAGGACATCATGTTTGGTGAAGTAAGGATTCGGGGAAGACGACCCTCAAGGAGATGGCTGGACGCAGTGGCTACAACAATGGACTCAAACAGGACAATTGTGAGGGTGGTACAGGACCAGGCAGGGTTTTGTTCTGTTGTACATGGGGTTGCTATGAGTCTAACTGAAATCTCTTGAGTAAAAATCTGAGGATGAGAAAAGAAACCAGGTAAGTACATGTACGAGGAAGGGCATCCTAAGTAGGGAACAGCATGTTCAAAGGTCCTGAGGCAGAAATGTGCTTGTGTGTGTGAGAAGGCTTGTAAATTAAAGTTAGGTCATGGAGTCTTGTGTGGCACTGTAGGATAACTGCTGGACTGCAAGGTAGGTTTGAACCACAAGGTCAGCAGTTCAAACTCACCAGCCATTCAGAAACCCTGTAAAGGGTCGCTATGAGCCAAAACCTACTCGACGGGCACTTAACAATATTTGGGAGCCATGAGAAGGTTGTAAGCAGAGAGAGGAGGATTGTGACTTGTTCAGAGTGGCAGAGCCAACTGGATGTGGGGTGTGAGAGAAAGTGTCTGCCCCCCCCGCCCAGAACAGTAATTTCACGAGGGTGGGGACTTCTTTACTCAGCACCCAAAATGATGTGACTCAGAGTGGGTGCTCCATGTGACTCAGAGTGGGTGCTGTGACTCAGAGTGGGTGCTCGTTGTCATTTGTTGAATTAGGTTATTCACTGGCAGATACTAGTTTATGGCTGGTTAGAGCAGGCAGAGTGGCTATGCATTTGCATTTGGGTTCTGGAGGGGCCTGCTTAGGTGTGAATCCTCTCTTACTGCTCCTGGCAAGTAAGTTAACCACACTGCACTTCAGTCTCCTCCTCAGTTAAATGGAAATGATGCTACTTACCTCATAAGGTTGGGTCGCTTTAAATGAGTGATTCTTGGGATAAATGGTTTTGCATAGAACAAAGTAAATAACTGCTCAATAAATGTCAGTTTGGAGACCTGGTGTGGCACTGTAAGATAAGCACTGGACTGGTAACTGAAAGGTCAGTGGTTCAAACCCAACAACCGCTCCTCAGAAACCCTATATAGGGTCAGTATGAGTCGGAACCTGTCGGGGACTTCAGGGTCTGACCTCGACATAGTTGTGTTGTTCACGAGTGTTTGGTTCATGAGGAGGGGAGATCCAGCGGCGATAGGGATAGCAAAAGAATACACAGACAGAAGAAGGGAGACAATGAGGCACCCCAAAGCCAGGGTGGATACATCACTGGTGGGCAGGCTTGGGAGTACAGGCATCGTGGCCTCTGCAGGCAGCAACTCACTGCCCTGCAATCTTTACTCCAAGCCTTCCAACCAGTAATGCACACCTGGGGAGGCCCGGGGCTCTGCTTTATTTAGGGGAGGAGCTTCACACCAAGCTGGGAGGGACCAAGGCAAGGTACAGCTAACATCAGTACTTTTCCAGACATTCAGGTAATTTTACATCATAGTTTGCTGGTTTGAATCCCAGGCCAGCAACTTGGTTTCTCAGGCCCAATTAACATATCTATAGCCCCTGAGCACACTTGGGGGAAGGTGAGTTCTGCAGGAGATGCCCAGGTGAATGGGCTGCATCTGGAAAAGGGATTAGGGAGGATGGGTTCTTTGTCTATAGAACAAAGAACCGAGAAGTAGCTAAGTTATTTTTAGTTAATCCTTTGGAGAAAGGTTTAACCTTGCAACCTTTAGTCTTGGCTTTAGGAAAATATCACATTTATCTGTGGATTTTCAAAGGCTCCGTGTATTAATTTAATATATATAACTGAATATTAAGATGAAAGCAATTTGCCATTAACTGCCAGTGGCCTCATTTGTTACACTCAGCCCTATAGGGCCTCAAACCTCTGACCAGTCTTACACGGTCCGCAACAGGAACCAACTCAACAGCACTTATCAACAGCACTAAACCCCTATCCTAACTATAATACAGGAGTGGATGGATGAGTGTAGCAGATCTCCCTGTAGCCACCTATTTACCTTCACTGAAGTTTAGCATAGTAAAGAGCTGCTGTATCCTTGGGGATGAAATGTTTCACATTGCAGTCCTTCAACCTACCAGCCCAGTGTCTGTGGACAAGAAACCTAACCTTTATATGACCCATAGCAACCCTGTGTAGGGTTTCCAAGGAGTGGCTAGTAGCTTTGAACAGCCAACCTTGTGCTTAGCAGTCCAGTGCTGATCCAACAGCGCCACACCAGGATCCTTGGCAGAATATTGTTGTTGTTGTAATGTGCTGTGGAGTAGGTTCCAACTCAGGGACCCTGAAGAGGGTTTCCGAGGCTATAAATCTTTACGGGAGCAGAAAGCCTCATCTTTCTCCCGTGTAATGACTGGTAGTTTCGAACTGCTGACCTTGAGGTTCACAGCCTGATTCGTAACCACTATGCTACCAGAGCTTGGCAGCTTTACAGAGACCCAAAAGGCTCATATAGAAGCATAAGAGACTCACTTTTTTCTCACATGGAAGTCTGAGCTGGTAGGAATCCAGAGCAGGTAAGCGTGCGCTCTACAAGATCGTCCAAGAACCAAGCTTCTGCCATCTGGTTGTATTATATCCTGTTAAGATGTTTTCTTTGGACATAGAGAGAGGGGAGGCTGGCCTCCTCCATCAGGTTCTCAGGAAGAGAAAAAGCATGTGGTGGGTACACAGCTTCATTTTATGGACCTGACCAGGATGCAACAGATATTCCTTGTATCCACATCCCGTCAACCAGGGTTTGAAGACATGGTCACCTCTAGCTACAAGGCGGACTAGGAAATGTAGTTCCTAGCAGGGCAATCACATGTCTAGCTAAAACACGGGGAACTTCTTTACTGAAAGGAAGACAAGGAATGGACATGGGGGCCTGCCTCCATCACAACTCCCTATTGATGGCTCAAGACATGACAGCTATGCACAATGCAGGTTTTCAAACAGGCCAGATGAAAGCAGAGAAGACAAAAGTTAAGACAAAGACAAGCTTGTATGAAAAACAGGTGCAAGGGCCAAAGACATGAGCATGTCCACCCCTTTCTACTCTTTGAAAAATACTGAAAAGGTCTCTGCCATTCAATCCTCAGGAACCGTGGTTGCTCCATGTAATAAGCACTGGACTGCGAGCCACATGGTCCGCAGTTTGAGTCCCCCATCTGCTCTGTCGGAGAAAGATGATGCTTTGTGTTCCCACAAAAATTTTAAAGCCTTGGAAACCCTATACAGGGTCGCTATGAGTCTGAACTAACTCCACGGCACTTAACAACCATTCAATCCTTTCCCAATATGATTAAAAGAAGCCAGACAATCACTTCTGTTTGCCCTTCTGGCCAGACCCTCCAGGCTGTTTGTCAGCTAACTACAGGCTGATGTACAATTCTCCTCTGTCCATCTGGCCTTGGCATCTGCCAGCCACCATCTTCCCCTGCTTGTCTCCAGATTCTTTTTTACCTAAAATGACCTCATCTACAGGAAATCAGCAGTGTCGTCTTCCTCACAGGAACAAGGGACTTGTGTTCCCAGCTGGCCTGCAGTGGTATTGTTCACTACTAAATCAACACAATCTTTCTGTGACATTTCCTCAGTAGCAGACATTACTCAGGTGCTACTCCACTCTGGATGATTTTTGGCTTGATCACAGCTTTAAAATTTAAGAGCCTTAAAAATTTAAATTTAACCTACACCTATGGATGCAGTAGCTCAAAAGAGGGAACAAATCTTTACAGCGAGGATCATTCCCACCCCCTCAGTACACAGGGTTGACAGGGATGGGCAACTTGGACATTGACTACCCAAAATGAGGGGCTACAAAAGCAAGAAGTGACTGGCTTACAAGCTTTCAAGAGGGAACCTAGATCCAGAGGGCGAGGAGGAAGGTAGAATGTCCACTATCAATCTATCTGGGCGTGGCTGATGAAAGGAGATGGGGAAGGACTTGTGGTTCAATAGTAAATAGCTGTTATCAGGACTGACTGTGAGGGTTGGAAATGTAAAGGTAGACTTTTTATAGCCAAAGGAGGGGAGTGATTGACTTTGCAGTCTAGGAGCGGAGGTCCCTGGGACCATCAAGGGAGAAGAGCAGAGAGCAGGACCCTACCCAGAGAAGCAGTGACACCAGAGAAGAAGGCAGACGATGACGTGCAGAGATGGAGCAGCTGGGGACTTTAGACCCAGAGAGGGGGAGTGGATGTGTGCTGATGACTGGGAGGCAGGCTTGCAGGGTATATATGTCCTTTGGTTATTTGATGATGCTATGGATCATGGCAATGAAACGATAAACGATAGGATGAATGTAAAGCTAATGTTCTCCCATGTAAACTATCACAAAATTCACAAATTTTTTTTTTTTAGATTTAGGGATATATCTGGATATCAATTTTAGTGGACAGGGGCACCAAGATGACAGAGAATGGATGAATGGATTGTTGGGACTGATGGGACTGATGGTCCTCTGTGGGGGCGGGGCTCGGCGCACCTACATAGCTGAGGGATGACATGGTTAATAAGATAAGCAGCTGCTGCAAGGCCTGGCTTACTGGCTTTCCTGAAGTTTCCATAAACAAAGTGGCAATCCTATAAACATCATAATCCCTCTTAGGGAATGTTTTCTTTCAATTTGACCACATCCCATGAGCTGAAGAAGATCTTAAGCACATAGAGTGTAGGGACTCAGTTTCCTTTTCAGACAAAAACATGGCATTGGCCTTTGACCAAGGAGCCCTGGTGGTACTGTGGGATAAGCACTGGGCTGCTAACCCCCAGGTCGGCAGTTCAGACTCACTAGGTGCTCTGTGGGAGAAAGATGAGGCTGTCTGCTCCTGTAGATTTACAGCCTCCGAGACCCTGAGGGGCAATTTGACCCTGTCCTATAGGGTCACTGAGTCAGAATCAAATCCATGACAATGGGCAATCTGGCTTGGCCCCTTGACCTTCTGGGATACTTAATAATCAGAAAATTTTGATCCTTTGGGAGTGGCTAAAGGGCTGGCAGCTCAGCTGGCGAGGACCACACTTGGCCTCCACTCAGCTGAATGTTGGATCTGGGATTTAATTTTACCCTATTTACAAGCTATTAAGTTAGCCTAGTTACTATTTCAAAAATGCTGGCAGAAGCCTGGAGACTCCTGGGTCAGAGTCAAAAGGCCTCATTACTCACAACAAACAGAGTAAGCATCAGCATATATGGTTACAGGGTCAATGTGGAAGACCCCACTGGATGCAGCACCGGCAGCGGCTGTTACAAAAGAGGAACACTGAGCTTGAGGAGCTCGGCATTTTATAGAAAGCAGTAAGCAAGCTTGTTCTTGGTCCCGGAGGGAGCTATGACCTCATCCCTCAAGGTTGTTTGTGGCAACCATGAGAAACAGATTTAGTAAAGAGCCACTTGAGCCAGGCATAAGGAGCTCTGGTAGTGTAGTGGTTACGAATCAGGCTGTGGACCGTAAGGTCAGCTGTTCAAAACTACCAGCTGTTCTGTGGGAGAAAGATGAGGCTTTCTGCTCCCATAAAGATTTACAGCCTCGGAAACCCTGTACAGGGTCGCTATGAGTCGGAACTGACTCCACGGCACATAACCACCCCCACCACCAGGGCCAGGCATTCTTAGCACCTCTAGCCTGATAGGTAGGGGCTTGAGACCCATAAGGAAGACTGTCTTGCCCAACATTCCACCCCTTGATTGATTTCTGGTGATTTTTCAGATGACTATATCATTCTGTAAGGAGCTCTGGTAGCGTAGTGGTTACGAATCGAGCTATGAACCACAAGGTCAGCAGTTGGAAACTATCAGCTGTTCCGCGGGAGAAAGATGAGGCTTTCTGCTCCCGTAAAGATTTACAGCCTCAGAAACCCTGTACAGGGTCACTATGGATCGGAACTGACTCGATGGCACTTAACAACAACACATCATTCTGTAAGGAGCTCTGGTAGCGTAGTGCTTACGAATCGGGCTGCGAACTGCACTGTCAGCAGTTTGAATCTACCAGCTGTTCCGTAGGAGAAAGATGAGGCTTTCTGCCCCCATAAAGATTTATAGCCTTGGAAACCCTGTACAGGGTCGCTATGAGTCGGAACCGACTCCACGGCACATGACGACAACAACATATCGTTCTGTGGGCCACTCTTCATTTATGTGACCAACAGAGGCTAGGACTAAATTACCTCAGCTTATGTCATACAGCATTTCATACGGCTACTTACGATCAGGTCAATCGACAGTATTGACCTTAAACATGGCCTGCAGAGTCCCAGGTGCAGGGGCCAGGATTATTTCTAACTTAGGCTACTCTAGAGCCCATCAGGACCCACACAGAGAGTATAGACTGATCTTTGATTGTGATGGCCAAAAAGCAAGCCTCATCCCCAGTGGAGACACATTCTGTGGCCCTCTACCCATGTGCAAACACGTAACTGGAAGGGATACAGAGTACTCAAGCTTGGGACTTGTTGATCTTCATTCAGACCACCACTGCACTGGCTTGGCTGAGCCCTCTGGGCAGTGCCACAGCACTTTGATTGCCACACGTGCCACAGCCCAAGACCACTCTGAGGGTCAGAACATATGGTTCCGTATCAATCATATGGCTGTGCTGCTGCACATGTGTGTAGCTGCCTCTGGGTGTGTGTGTGGAGGGGGCGTCCATATTCAGGAGCTACCAGTGATGGCATCTGGCAGGGCTCAGGACTGGCCACATCCAGTGTTGTTTGGTAGCGGATCAAATGGCCAGCTGCTCCCCCAGCCAGGCTGAATTGAAAGGATTGTTGTTAAGTGACGTTTAGTCATTTCCAACTCATAGTGACCCTATATATAGGGCCCTCCAAGGAGCGGGGGCGTGGGGGGTGGGTGGGGGTGAGTTTGAATTGCTGACCTTGTGATTCAAACTGAGCTTCCAGACTAAAACACTGCTTTACCCTCCAGCGCCACACCAGGATGTGCAGGATAGAAGGCATTCCTCTCTCCCTCACCACAGACCTGGAACCTGAAGTCTTCCCTTCCTAGGTGCAGGGGTTGTTAGCGTCTCCTTCTAAGACCATGGAATCAGGTGTATTTCATCCCAGTGAGCATTGTTTCACCTCTGCTCCAGTCAGCCTCTACACACACCCAGACCTTTTGTTGGAAGGGTAAAACTATGAGTGGAAGGAAAAGACAATCTTACAAAATTTACAGACTTCCACTTTGGCCCATAAG
>NW_006408686.1:6750400-6774093 GCF_000296735.1 Chrysochloris asiatica
GCTACCAGAGCTCCATTTTATTTCACCTCTCATCTGTCAGTTTGTTGCACTGCGGTGGCATGTGTGTTGCTGGAAGCTACACCACCTGTATTGTGACTGCTGGCAGGGTCACCTATGATAGATAGATTTCAGCTGAGCTTCCAGACTAAACCAGACTTGGAAGGAGAGCTGGACTACTTCTGAATGTTTAGCCATTGAAAACCTTATGAACAGCAGTGAAACCAAAATACTGAATACTGGAACATGATGAATAGCACCAGAATATCATCAGTTACAGCTCAGGAAGATGAGCCCCTCAGGTTGAAAGGCACTCAAAATACAACTGGGGAAGAGCTGCCTCCTCAAAATAGAGTTGACCATGATGATATGAATTCAGTAAAGCTTACGGACCTTCATTTGCTGATGGCGCACAACTCAAAATTAGGAGAAACAGTTGCAAACATTCATTAATAACTGAAATATGGACTGTATGAAGTATGAATCTAGGAAAATAGGAATTTGTTCAAATGAAATGGAATGCACAGATGTGGCTATCCTAGACGTTAATGATCTGAAATGGGCTGGTATTGGCCATTTTGAATCTGATGATGACATGGTTTACTATACAGGGGATAACAAATGGAAGAGGAACACTGTCATAGTCATCATCAAAAAGAACATTTCAAGATCTATCTTGAAGTATAATGCTGTCCATGATAGGATAATATCCATATGCCTATAAAGAATATCATTCAATACCACTATCGTTCAAATTTACTCACCAACCCATAAAGCCAGGAATGATGAAATTGAAGAATTCTACCAGTTCTGAAATTGATCAAACATGCAATCAAGGTCTATTAATAATTACTGGCAATTGGAATGCAAAGGTTGGAAACAAAGAGGAAAGATCAGTAGTTGGAAAATATGGCCTTGGTGATAGAAATGATTTTGGCAACTATAGACCAATAACTTCTTCATTGCAAGTACCTTTTCAAAGCAACATAAAAGACAACTATACACATGGACCTTCACCAGATGGAATACACAGCAATCAAACTGACTACATCTGTGGAAAGAGAGGGAAAAGTTCCATATCATCAGCTAAAACAAGGCTAGGGGCAGACTGTGGAACAGACCATCAATCGCTCATAGGCAAGTCCAGGCTGAAGCCAAAGAAAATTAAAACAAATCCACAAGAGCCAAAATGACCTTGAACATATCCCACCTGAATTCAGAGATCATCTAAAGAGCAGATTTGATGCATTAGACACTAATGACCAAAACCCAGAAAAGCTGTGAGATGACATCAAAAAAATCATACAGGAAGAAAGCAAAAGGTCATGAAGAATACAAGGAAGAAAGAAAAGGCCAAAATGGATGTCAGAAGAAACTCTGAACCTTGCTCTCCAGCAAAGAGATGCTAAAGTAAATGGAAGAAATGAGAAGGTAAAAGAGCTGAACGAAAATTTCAAAGGTCAACTCAAAAGGACAAAGTCAAATATTATAATGAAATGTGCAAAGATCTGGAGTTAGAAAACGAAAAGGGTAGAACATGTTCAGCATTTCTCAAGCTGAAAGAACTCAGGAAAAAATTTAAGCAATATTGAAGCATACTTTGGACAAACTATTGACTGATAAAGGAAGCATCAAAGAAGATGGACGGAGTGCCCAAGAGTAACTGTACCAAAAAGAAATGGTCAATGTTCAACCATTTTAAGAGGTAACATATGATCAAGAGAGAATGAAGGCATTAGCAAAGAACGAGCCTCTGGGAATTGATGGAATACAAATAGAAATCTTTCAACAAACTGATGTAGCACTGGAAGCACTTATTATTCATCCATGCCAAGACATTTGGAAGACAGCTACTTGGCCTACTTTGGAATAGATCTATATTTATGCCCATTCCAAAGACAGGTAGTCCAATGGAATGCAGAAATCATTAGACAATATCATTAATGTCACATGCAAGTAAAATTTTGCTAAAGATAATGAAAAAATGGCTGCAAAATTACATTGACGGGGAATTGTCAGGGGTTCAAGCCAAATTCAGACGAGGATGTGGGATGAAGACTATCCCACATTGCTGACGTTAAATGGATCATGGCAGAAAGTAGAGAATACCAGAAAGATGTTTACCTGTACTGTATTGACTATGCAAAGCCTTTTGACTATGTGGCTCATGACAAGCTACGGACAACACTGTAGAGAATGAGTATTCCGGAACATTTAATCATGCTCATAAGGAACCTGTACATAGACCAAGAGGCAATTGTTCAAACAGAACAAAGGGACACTGAATGGTTTAAAATCAGGAAAGGTGTGTGCCAGGGTTGTATTCTTTCACCATACTTATTCTATCTATATGCTGAGCAAATAATCCGAGAAGCTGGATTATATGAAGAACAACATGGCATTAGAATCGGAGGAAGGCTCATTCACAATCTGTGACATGCAGATGACACAACCTTGGCTTGCCGAAAGCAAAGAGGACTTAAACTATTTACTGATGAAGATCAAAGACCACAGCCTTCAGTATGGCTTGTACCTCAGTGTGAAGAAAACAAAGACCCTCACAACTGGACCAATAAGTAACATCATGAACAATGGAGAAAAAATTTCAGTTGTCAAAGACTTCATTTTGCTTGGATCCACCATCCACACTCATGGAAGCAGCAGTCAAGAAATCAAACAACATACTGCATTAGGCAAATCTGTTGCACAAGACCTCTTTTAAAGTGTTCAAGAGAAAAGATGTCCATTTGAGGATTAAAGTGTGCCTGGCCCAAGTCATGGTATTTTTCAATAGTCTCATATGCATGTGAAAGTTGGGTAATGAGTAAGGAAGACCATAGAAGAATTGATGCATCTGAGCTAAGGTGTTGGAGAAGAATATAAAGCTACCATGGATGGTCACTAAAAGACCAAACAAACCTAGGTTGCAAGAAGTATGACCAGAATACTCCTTAGGAGCCAAAGTGGCCAGACTTCATCTCTCATAATTCAGACATATTCTCAGGAGGGACAAGTTCCTGGAGAAGGACATCATGCTTGGTAAAGTGGAGGGACAACAAAAAAAGAGGGAGGCCCCCCTGCCCCGCCCAACGAGATGGATTGGCACAGTGGCAGCCACAACGGGCTCAAGCCTAGCAGCAATCGTGAGGACGGCACATGATGGTGCGGTGTTGCGTTCTGTTGTTCATAGGGTCAGTGTAGGTCGGAACCAACTCAATGGCACCTAAAAGCCAGAGCCCCATTTCCCTGTCCTGTTTTTGTCTTGATAGTTGCTATATTCTTAATTTTTGGTTGCTACCTAGTATTCTTTACTTCCTCTGTTGTTTTCTCTTTTCATTGTTTCCTTGTATGTTTATTTTGTTTTGCTTTCTTACATATGGGGGGGAGGGGTTCTCTTTTTCTCACCTGACGGGAAACAGCAACTGTACTCACACTGCCCAGCCACAACTGTACCCTTTGCAGTTCCACCTACTGGGCAAGAGCCAATGCCAGTTCCTAGACCACCTGACCAGCGACAGACAGCAGCCAACAGCAGTGAATCCCACCGTAAAATGAGCTGCACGATGGTGAACAAGAACAGTGTCCACATGTCCATTCTGTAACTACACTCACAGGAGGCAGTTGGTTAGAGTCTAAGAACACATCAACACACAAACATGAGTTAAATACAAATACAACAACCCCACAATGCTCCAGAGACAACAGACAATTTTACCTCACACAAAGAAAACAAGAGGAAATGGCTCAAACAAATGATGAAAATGCAGATTTAATTACCTAACTGAACAAGAATTCAAAAGAATGATATTTAGGTGCCTTCAACGGACAGAAAGATTGAGCAAAGCAGAGAACACAGAAAAAATGTTACAGAATTCAGGAAAACACAAGAACAAACAGCCACAATTAAATTGCAAATTCTGAAACAACACAAAACCTGCAATCATAAATCCAGAAGATTAATTCTAGGATTTCAGAAATGGACAATACATTGAAAAGACAAAGGAGCAGATTTGAATCAACTGAAGTCTGAATTACTGAGCTTGAAGATGCATCTCTCAATACTAGTATGCTAGAACAATCAGAAAAAAGAAATGAAAAATCCAAAGAAAGCCTATGAATTATGTTGTTGTGTTGTTAAGTGCCATCGAGTCGGTTCTGACCCATAGTGGCCCTGGTGGTGAGCTTGAACCACTGACTTTGTAGTTCAAACAGCTTTGCAGTCTGGCGCATTAACCCACAGTGCCACACCAGGACTCCATAAAAGGAAAAATTTATGGGTGGTAGGCATTCCAAAACAGAAAGAGACAATAAAAAGCAAAGAGAAAATTGTTGAAGAGCTGTTGGGAGGAACACTTCCCTAAACATCATGAAAGACGAGAAGATAACCATATAAGAAGCTGAACAAATCCCAAACAGAAGAGATCCCCAAAGAAAATCACCAAGATATATCATAATCAAAACTTTCCCAAACCAAAGAGACAGAAAGAATCCTGAGAGTAGCTTGGGAACCAGTTACCTACAAAGGAGAACCAATAAGACTAAGCTCTGATTTCTCAGCAGAAACCATGCAGACAATGAGCTGACATATACAAAAGTCTGAGAGAAAAAGATTGCCAACCAAGAATCATGTCCCCAGCAAAGCTTTCCCTCAAATATGATGGCAAAATTAGGGTGTTTCCTAATAAACAGAAATGAATGAAATTTGTAACAACCAGAGTAACTTTACAAAAAATGCTAAAGGGTGTTCTTTGGACTGAGAACCAATAACAGCAGACAGCAACCTGCGATCACCATACATGACAACACCACCTAGAACTCAATCCAAACATTGTTGTTGTTGTTAAGTGCTGTCGAGTCGGTTCCGACTCATAGCGACCCTGAATAGGGTTTTCAAGGAGCGACTGGTGAGCTTGAACCACTGACCTTGTAGTTCAAATCCAGACATAGAAGTATTTAAAATGAAGCAAACCTACAAGATTGAAAATAGGGAACCAGAGATATCAATGTATAATACAGTCAACTACAAAGCAAAAAGAGGGAATAGTGTAGATACTGAACTTCTAAATATCAAGGAAGTCAATAGGTTTCAAGGTAAAACAGACTGTTTTAAATGTGGGGGGAGGGAGGAAAGGATGAATAAATTATAGGGTAACCACAAAGAAATTTAATACACCGATACATCAAAATTTTAAGAAAGGAAAATTGAAAGATTTGGTAAATATTAATGCAACAAAAATGAAATGAATACTCACAAACAAAATGAATTTATCACAGAAAATGATGTGGACCTAAGAAACCAACAGCATCTCTAAAAGCAAACAGCAAAATGACAGCAATCAATTCATACCTATAGATAATTACACTGAACGTAAATGGGTTAAACGCACCAGTCAAGAGACAGAGAAGAATAGAAAAGAAAACAAGTTCCTTCAATATGTGTCTACAAGACACACATCGAAAAGATGGAGACAGCCTAAATGCCCATCAACAGAATAGCTAAGCAAACTTTGGCACATACACACAATGGAATACTGTGTAACGTTGAAGAATCACAATGAATCTGTGAAACACCTCATAATGTGGCCAAACCTGGAGGACATTATGCTGAATGAAATTAGTCAATTACAAACAGACAAATGTATTGGACCAATGTAAAAAGCTAAGAAAAGGTTTTCTTGATAAAAGAAAATCTATGATGGTTACGAGGGAGGGTGGAGGGGAAATTATTCAGAGGTTAGAGGGCAGACATGTCAGCATAGGTGATGTTGTTGTTGTGATTGTTAAGTGCCGTCGAGTAGGCTCCAAGTCATAGCCACCCTGGTATAGGGTTTCTGAGGAGCAGTCGGTGAGCTTGAACCACCAACCTTGCAATCCAGCGCATGAACTCACAGCGCTACACCAGGACGCTGAACTGTGGGCAATGTGATCACTTTTATCATTAAAATACTTTTGATAGCTGTAAACAAGTACAGCTTAGGATATAGGTGACAGGGCAGGCAATATACAAGAGGGAGGTTAGCAGAGGAAAGGTGAAGCTAGTGGGAGACCTAGGGAGGAATGCAATAACTAAGGGGAATACAGGTTAAGTGCTGTTAACTGTTTGTACGTGGAGGAATGCAATCATTGTAATGAAGCAATGTTGAATGTAAAACTGATGATCTGCTCTGTAAACCTTCACCCAATTCACAATAAAAGGTTTTTTGTTTTAAGCTATTATTGTGAATTATGTGATAGTTTACATGGGAGAACATTAACTTAACATTCATCCTATCTTATTTCACTTCATTGCAATGATTACAATTGCCTGCATGCATCATCAAACAACCAAAGGGTATACACCTCGCAAGCCTACCCCCTGGCCGTCAACACACAGCCCCTCTCCCTCGCTGAGTCCAGAGTCCCCAGCCGCTCCATCTCTCCATGTCAACATCTCTACCTCCATCTCTGGCGTCACTGCTTCTCTGGGTAGGGTCCTGCACTCTACTCTTCTCCCTTGATGGTCCCAGGGTCCTCCGCTCCTGGACTGCAAGATCAGCCACTCCCCTCCTTTTGTTACAAAACGTCTATTTTTAAATTTTCAATACTCACAATCAGGCCTGATAGCAAGTTGGACCTTATGAGTACAGCGTTTCTGAAGAGTGTCTGGTGGGTTTGAACTGCTAACCTCTCAGTTAGTAGTCCAGTGTTTACCCTACAGCGCCACACCAAGGCTCTCACGATCTTCCTTGTTGTTGTTAAGTGCTGTCAAGTTGGTTTTGACTCATAGCAACCCTGTACAGGGTTTCTGAGGAGCAGCTGGTGGCTTTGAACTGCCAACCTTGTGGTTCGAAGTCCAGTGCTGATGCTACAGTGCCACATCATCTTACTGCAGTAGAATTATTTGAAAGGGATTCCCAAAAAATAGCTTATTTTCTTGAAAAATCTAAAACATGTATCTTTTTTCTCTATGACTAAGCTAGGAAAGGAGAGACAGCTCTCATCCAAGTGGGTGGAGGGAAGCTTTCTGTTAGACCCAAAGTGCAGGTGGGTTTGTCATTTCTGCAGGAAGACCAGGAGTGGAGCAATGGAGGTGGGTGGGTGCAGAGGAGAACCACCCACTCCTAAGGAGAAACAAAGAAACAGGTGGATGGGCTGAAGCAGATCACGTGTCTCATAAAGGAGGCTCCCTTGCTGGGCTCTACACTTTCTTTAGGAAACTTGACATCTGCAGTCATATGTAACCCTCATGACAGACCATACGACAAGTAAGAGCTGTAGGTTCAGAGGTGGTAGGGACCCACTCACTGTTACACTTCTCGAGAGAGGGGTGGACAATCACCTCAAAATACCTCTTTCACTGGATGCCAGTTTCTCCCAGAACTCTAGGAAGCCCCGGTGTCCAGGATGGTAAGGAGTTTTCACCAACCATGAGTTGACTGATGAAAATTCAGAGTGCTGAGCTGAGGCCCGGAAGGCTCAGCTAAGAGAATACCAGAATCCATTAGTCACACCTGGCATGGGTGAGGGAGACAGGGAAGGAGCAAATGAGTTATTCACTAAACTCACTTCTGGATTCGATTTTGAAGCCCTAAGGGTTCCAAGCCTTTCCCTCCCATGTTGAGAATATGATCTTTCAGGCCTAAAGCGATTTCTAGGGAGCCCAAGGGAAGGAAATCCAAGTCCTTCTGTTCCACGGAGAGTCCAAAACAATGTCTGGAGCTACAAGCTCCACTAGGCCCACACGCCTACTCCTATGATCCGGGGCTGTTTCCTGAGTCACCTAGGTAGGTGGAAGCCCCAAGTCACTTGTTTAACTAACCCTGTGGGCTGCTCAGTCATTAAGACTACTTTGCTTGGAAGAGGGAGGTGAGGGGCTTCCAAAGTCCACAGAGCAGAAGGCACACCCATAGGTAGGGTGTGAGTCTGGAGGAGGTCACAGCCAGCTGGGTGGGGCTGTGTTTTTCAACACAGTGAAGATTCTGAGGCCTGACCAGGGTCTCCCAGTTCCCCCACTCTTCTTGGGGAAACTGCAGAAGTATAAAAAATAATGAGAAGCATAGAAGCCCATGCAATTTGGGGGAAACCCAAGCCAATTTCAGGGCTGGTCTCGGCCTTCCCTGGACTTGACAGCATACTTATTCCAACCTTCCTGTGTCTTCTAGAGTTGCAGGATTCCCACACACTGTGAGGCATAACAATCAACTCAAGTGAAATAGATTATGGAAATTTCAGAGTTTGCCAAAGACTGCAAGGCTAAGTGATGTTCTGTGAAGCTTTTATCGGCTCTCAGTTGTAATGTCTTATCTATTTCTACATTAAAGTTCCGCACAACTAAATGGAGCCTTGTACCACTACCCACTGCTCTGAAAGGGATCCCATCAGAGGGTCCTGAATGGTGTGGGGAAAAAATGTGGAACAAAAACGCAAAATCATTTTAAAAAAAAAAAAGAGCAGGCTTATTGGTCAGATTGGTGGAACTCACTCCCATGGCTCAATTTTCAGCCAAATAAAAATAAGAGATTGGTCTACAAGGGGGCTTCAAAAACTTTGTGGAAATATGGAATTAAAAGATGCTGTAATTTTCCCACAACCTTTTTTCCCACCTCTTGAACAAGTAGTTATTAAGCAGCTGCTGTATAGGAGTCCTGATGTGGCGCTGTGGGTTAATGCGCCAGACTGCAAAGCCGTTTGAACTGCAAGGTCAGTGGTTCAAGCTCACCAGCTGCTCCTTGGAAACCCTATACAGGGTCACTATGAGTCGGAATTGAATCGACAGCACTTAACAACAACAATAACAACATATTCCAATATGGAGTCCGTGTGTGGCACTGTAGGTTAATGCTGAACTGCAAAGTCAGTTTGAACTGCAAGGTTGGCAGTTCAAGCTCACCAGCTGTTTGTTCCTTAGAAATCTTATACAGGGTCGCTACAGGTTGGAACCAACTGGATAGCACTTCACAACAACCTGCTACATTCCAGTATTGTGCTAGGCCGTAGGGATAAACTGTGGCCAACACAATCCCTAACCTCAAAGAATTTGCACAATAAACAATTGCAATATAATAATAGGTGGTTAAGTTTTATCATTATTGTCATTCCTTCGTCTAAAACTGGCATATGTGTTGTGAAGTCTCGCTCTTTTTTCATTGTGAACTGACAGTTTTACATGGAGAACGCTGGCTTCACACCATCATTTCATTGCAGTGATTACAATCTCCTTCGTGCATCATCCTTCAACGGCTCTTCTTCCATGCCCTAGTTATTCTGCAGGACTCACGAACTTTATAAAGATCCCATTTATGTGGGGAACAATAACACTAGGGAGATACGCACACCTGAGGACAGTCAACCACTTGAGATCAAAGGTCAGCATGTGGCCAAGGACACAGTTCTGAAGAAGAAATAGAAACAGGAAACACAGGAAGTGGACAAGCGAAGATACATTGTGGGGACTGCAATCAGTGACATGAAACAAATTGTGTATGAACTGTTGAGTGGAAAATGGATTTGCTCTATAAACATTCACCCAGTTCACAATAAAAAGTTAAAAAAAAAAAAAAAAGCTCTGAAAATACACAATTTTGAGGGGTCTGTTTCTAGAACGTGACATCTTACACAGTGTCCTGTGGCAATTTTTTTAGAGTTTAAATTAGTAGCTGCATAACAAAAGAAAACACATGCTGAAATTGATTTTATAGGGAAGTCCCTTTTTATTAAACTTAACACAGTTACTGTGGTCCTTTCAGAAACTTAATTTTAAAAAAGTTTGTTTCTGCTTATTTAATAAAAAACAAAAAGAAATCCATAATCAAATAGAGTAAACTACGGAAATATCACTTTTGTGATGAGAAAAGAGGCAAAGGGTTTCAACACAAGCCATGAGAATTACACTGGAACCAAGGAACTCATTTCCAGAGGTGTCAATTTCGGTCTGCTGCTGGGACGGACATTTGCAATGATAAGCAGCGAGATTTCCTAATCAAACCTAGCCGGTGAGGGCAGAAGTGGGGCCTGCTAATCTGGAGTAACAGAAAGACCAAAAGCTCTACTGATCTCCTGAGTACGAATCAGTCACTGGATTTTAAAAACACACACACACTGTTCTCTAAGAGTTCTCCATTCCCCCCATGCTTTATCAATGGGGGTGTCAAGGCAACAGGTGTTCACAGGGTGTAGGTATTCTTCACCAGCTGCTCCTTGTCATCCTGGGAGCTCCAGACAGTTTGAAGGACCCGCTCCTGGCTCCTCCGAGCCAACCTGATGAGGCAGACCACCGAGGTTCCCAGGCAGAGAATCAGGATCATCAAAAACAGCCCGGCCAGGACCATCACTGGGGAAAGAGAGCAGGGCTTCAGAGCTAGAAGCGTCCAGGGGGATGTAGGGGCAGCCCCAGCAACCCTTGGGCCAGATACCTCCTGCCCTAAGTCAGAAAGAGGAGCTTCCCTACTTCAGCTCTTCCTACAATCCCAAGGAAAACAGGAGATGCTAGGCTATGGGCACAGAGTGGGTACCTGTGTTTCGTCTTGTTGAACAACAACAATTTAAACTCAGTGTTTCCCTGCCCACTCTCCAGGGCAACCTGTACAGGTAGGTGTCCCAAAACCTAAACCAGATACCTTTGGTGTGTGTGCGAACATCAAACACCAGGTTGTGTGTGCACACGCTCCCCTGCGACACAGGAAAAGGTGACCCTGCTGGTGGCTGGGCTGGCTGAGGTAGCTGCCAGTGGAATGAGGTAAGGGTGGAGGGCAGGGTGGCTTGGGAGCAGCTCTGGGAGCGGGCCCTTGGGTCTGTAATTGCCCAGGGTAATGGAACGGTTGGCCCACTGCTGACTTAGATGCTGTTCTCCCCCAGGCTGGGCTCCAGGGAAGGAATGTGACCTGTTGTAGCAGCTGCCCCCTCTCCAGCTTCACCCCACCAGCCACCAGCCTGACACCCCGCTGCTGAGAGCCCCGGCCTGGCAAATCAGGCTCCAGTTTGGCTCCTCTTCTAGAACAGAGTAGACACACAGGTCAAAAGAGGCCAAACCAGTGTGGCGGGTTCTTTGTGTAAACACTAGCAGGCCAGAAACAAACACAAGACATAGGACACCCTGGCTCCTATGTGTGGCGAAAATGGCATTGCCCACACTGCCCGGGGCAAGGTGAGGGCTCTGCAACTTCCTCCCTTCCTGTCACCAGGACCAGCTCTTTATGCCCACAGCAAAGCTCCCTCACACCCGGGGCAGACACAGCCCCCACAAGCCCCTGGGAGGAGGGCGTCCTCACTCAGTCCTGGCTGCCTGGGCGTAGACTGCTTTGTGAATTACTGACTCAGTCCCAGGACCAGCGAGATAACATCTGGATACACCTGATGGTGGGACAGACGTCCACCACAGAATCCAAGCTGCCAAGTCAGTCTCCTGCCGAAACAGGACTTTCTACTACAATGATGTTTATATGTGAAGGGAAAACACAGCTGAGCAAAGCTTAGATTTGTCAAGACAGTAGCTGGCAGGTGGAGAGCAAGAGGCCACTTACCTTTAGAGCCGCTGGGCAGGATTGGATAGGACTGCTTCCCTGGAAGAGAACACACTCAGGTCAGCTCCCCAGCCTCGCTGACTCCCCACCCCCTAAGGGCCTGAAGGCTTTGCTAGCCTGGGAGAGGTCTAGGGCACACAGGCCCAACAGCCAGGCCCAAAGCCTGCCCCTTCTCCACTAGGGAGCATAGAGTGGGGACAAGTGGGTCCCAATTGCTTTTTTAAATGTTGTAAATATATAGTTATATAAGCAGCAGATGAAACAGGAGAATCAGAAATAGGAAATGGGATGTGTGGCTAACTGATTTCGTGAACAATCGCCTCCTTTACCATGAGATCAGAACCGGATAGTGCCCAGCTACCGTTAACTTAAGGAGCTCTGGTAGCATAGTGGTTACAAATCAGGCTGCCAACCTCAAGGTCAGCAGTTCGAAACTATCAGTTGTTCCGCAGGAGAAAGATGGGGCTTTCTGCTCCCGTAAAGATTTACAGCCTTGGAAACCCTGTATAGGGTCTCTATGAGTTGGAACCGACTCCACGGCACATAACAACAACAACCATAACTTAGTATCTGACTAAGAATTCTAGAAGAATCTTGATCAAAAGGGGAGAGAATGTAGAACAAAATTTCAAAAGCACATCAAACTTTAGAGTTTCTGGAGCTACAGAGACAGGACGAACCCCTGAAACTGTTAATCCTGAGATATCTTAAACCAGAAATACTCCCCAAGTCTTCTTAAACCAAAGAGTTGTTGTTGTTAAGTGCCACTGAGTTGGTATCGACTCACAGCAACCCTATGTACAATAGAACGAAACACAGCCCATCTCAGGCTAATCTCATAACTGTTGCTACACTTGAGTCCATCGTTTCCATCATGGTGCCAATCCATCTCATTTGGGGTCTTCCTCTTTTTTTCCAACCCTCCACTTCACCAAACATGGTATCCTTTTCCAGGGACTGGAAAATATGTCCTGACAATATGTCTAAAGTATGAGAGACGTGTCCGGCCATCCTGGCTTTCAAGGAGCACTCTGGCTGTACTTCTTCCAACACAGATCTGTTTGTTCCTTTGGCAGCCCATGGCACTTTCAATATTCTCCTCTAACACCACAGCTCAAGCGCATGAATTCTTCCTCATCATGTTTAAGTAGTCAATGATCTGGCACTGACAGTGTGGCTCTGCTCTTCAGAAGGTTTTCGGTGACTAAATAATCTGAAGTAGCCCTTCTCTCCTTCTTCCTAGTCTGTCTTCATCTGGAAGCTCAGCTGAAACCTGTCCACCACGGGTGACCCTGCTGGTATTTAAAATACCCATGGCATAGCTTCCAGAATCACAGCAACTCACAAGCCACCACAGTACGACAACTGACAGACGAGTGATGGAACCAAACAGTAGCTTAGTTTAACTAGTAAAGAATGTCTGCTTGAGCGTGGTGTTCTTAAACTACCTCCCCGAGACCAAACTAGCAACAGTGACTTTGAAGGATTAGACAGGAACCCTAGTGGGCAGTGAGACAATGCTCACAGAGGAAGAACGGCTGAGCAAAAGGAAGATGAGCCTGGCCGCAAAACTCCAAGACGCAGCAACGTCACTGAATTGTCCGTATAGAAATGGTGGACTTGGTGTGCATATTCACAGTAACAAATTACTAAAAACAAAATAAAACATTGTTGCTGTTCAACGTCATTGAGTCAGTTCTGCCTCAGAGCGACCATATCCTGGGTTTTCAAGGAGTGGCTGGTGGGTGTCAACTGCCAACCTTGTGGGTTAGCAGTGCAGTGCTGACCTTACAGTACCACACCAGGACTCCAAACAAAACACATACGTACATAAAACACATTATTTGCCAATTCAACATTCTCAGGAGAACAATTTAGATACACCCATTACATCAATCATATCAAGTAACCACTGCCCACGTCACCGTTTTCCATCACCGTAAACAGAAACTTGCTGTTTACTAAACAATGACTCTCCTCCCAGCCACCATAACTTGGTAAGCTCTGGTTTCTGTACACGTGCCTGTTTCTGGGATTTCACATCGGTGAGATTACAGACGATTTGCCTTTGCCTAGCATTCTCACTGAGCACGTGGTGGTCAGGATCCATCCGCACATAGCAGGACTTCATGGCTCTTCATGAAGAGTGGTCTTCCATTGAGTACACACAGCATGTTTTGTTCACCCTTCCGCTGCTGGTGGGCATTTAGGCCGTTTCCAGTGCAGTGAATGACTTAATATGGTCCTGCTACCAAGCGTCTTAAGGAGTTCTGGTAGCATAGTGGTTACAAATCAGGCTGCTAACCTCAGGGTCAGCAGTTCAAAACTACCAGCTGTTCTGCAGGAGAAAGATGAGGCTTTCTGCTGCCGTAAAGATTTGCAGCCTTGAAAACCCTGTACAGGGTCGCAATGAGTCGGAACCAACTCCACGGCACATAACAACAACAACAGGCAAGTGTCTTGGCTAACTCCCAGAAAGTGACTGGGAGGGACTACGCAAATGAGGTGCCTATGGCCCACCAATGGGACTGAGAAGCTTAGCAATAATGAAAATAAGGTGTATGGCAATCAGGTGGGGGCTGTTGTTGTGAAGTGCCATGGAGTCTGTTACAACTCACAGTGACCCTGCACAGGGTTCCAAAGGAGCAGCTGGTGGATTTTAACCACCGATTTTGTGGCTCAAACCAATCTTGTAGCCCAAATCATCCTTGGGGTCCAGGGCTTTATCCCATAGTGCTTTGCAAGACTCCAGGGGCCATGCAAATAAGGTCTGTGGAACTCTTAATGAAGGGACTGGTCTGTTTGGGCATCCTGCTTAAAAAAGCCCATGGAGAACCTCAAGACCATTAAGAAAGAGGAGCTAGGAGTGGGGTGTATTCTTTGTACTCGGGGTCTCTGTGCTGAGAGCCTCCCAGAGCCAAGAGACAGAGACAGAGAGAGTTTTAATGCTGCAGAGAAGAAGAGAAGTAAGTGGAGGCTGAGAAACAGCGGCAGCCAGGGGACCAGCAGGAAGCGGCAGGGTGGGCTTCCTATTCTGTGGACTGAGAATGTTGACGCCCTCACGAGTGGAGTGCTCGGCGGAGCCAGGGCTGAGCACCAGCAGACTGAGACTAGCTGGCAGAGCAGGGTGTCTCTGGGCACTTACTGGCGGAGCTAGGAGCTAGAAGAGATTCCTAACACTTGCCTGAGCAGGTCAGAGCCCAGGCTGAGAGGCCAGAGAGAGCTGGCTGCAGGCAAAGCCGAGAGGAACTGTATCCTGAGGTCCTGATCCTGAACTGTAACTGTCACTTTCCTAATGTTGCTGTTGTTGAGCTGCTGGTGAGGATGACCCCCCCCACCTGGCATGTTCAAACCGACCTGGAGTGCTTATCCTATGGCGCCAAGCCACAACTCCACTTCCCTAATAAAACCCATTAACTATGAGTGCGGTCTGTGAGTTCTGCGTGGTCACCGCGAACAAACGATCAACCCCAGTAGAGAAGCAGAATGCCAGGGACGGGAGGGGCAGGGGGAACAAACAGTAGGTGTCAGAATTGGTAGAGAAAGTTTGGAAGGTGGAGGCATGTCTAACCTCTGTCCATAGGAAACAGATCTGAGGACTGATGCTAGTCCTCTCCCCCCATGTGAAGGGAGAGGTCAGATGACAAATGTTACATCAATCATTGCAGTCCGTGTGTCTGTCTGCATTGATGCATTCAGGTCTTTTGGGCACATACCTAGAGTGGATTGGTGAGTCATGGGGTAGTCCTACTGTAGCGCTGTAGGATAAGCACTTGACTGCCAACCATGAAGTTGACAGTTCAAACCCACCAGTCACTCCTGGAAAACTCTACACAGGGTCACTGTGAGTTGAAATCATGGTGGTTCTACGCTCAACTTTTTGAGGAACTGACAAACTGTTTTCCACCGAGGCTGTACCATTTTGTATCCCATCAGCAATTGCATTTTAACGGCTCACCAAAGCAGCGCTGCATGCACTCCTCCTTAGATCGATGGTTGTTCTTGTTACCATGACAGCCTCCATAGATGAAGTGGTCACAGGCGTTCTTCTCAGCATCAAAATACCAGCGAAGGAAGGCTGCGCGGCACGGCCCGGTGACCGCCTTGGAAGTGCAGTACTCTGGGGGGAAGGCAGTCCGAGGGGTACATACAAGTCAGCATGTGCATACAAGTCAAGGTGCTCCCAGGTAGAAATATGGCTACTGATTGGTAGGGAGGCAGCACTCTGGTAAGGAAATGGGGACCTCCCTGACATGGCCAGCCTGGCCCACCTGACGCTCTCCACCACATTCTCAGGTATCTTCGTTGGAGCCAAGACCACACCGCATGGAGATTGCTCTGTGCCACGCACTGGACTCTATGTGATACACGCAGGGTCTCATCTCTGTGAGCCCTTCACTCCACACACAGGAAATCGGAGGCAGAGGCACTGGGGGATCACCTGCAGCTGTGGAGCTGGTGACACAGAGCTATAGGGTCCATTCCATTGGCCCCCTGAAAGCAAAGATTCCCTGCCTGCATGCTGGTACCCCTCCTACAGCCTGGGCCCCCCAACAATGGGAAAGGTCAGGAAGCCCTGCTCTGAAATGCACTTCATGGAAATCCTGGGGGTATCTCAATTCCCAACTAACTAATGAAACACAGTTTAACCCCCACACAGTCATACTGTTTACCTTCGTAGTTGAAGATGTTGCTGGCTAGGTCATCCTGCCTTCTGAGATCTGAAACACAAAAGTCTGTGTGAGAGACCGGAGCGGACACAGGACACACAGCCAAGCTGGGGCCCAGTCTAGAAGGGCCCACTGAGCGTGGACCCTCTGGAATCTTTGCGCAGGGATCAGGACGTCCCTCCCAGGGCAGCTTGGCCGTCACTGTCCAGTTGTAACTGATCTTAAAGTGCACAAATGCCAGAGGGAGAGTTATCCTCCTGTCCCCTCCGTGGCTACTCTGAGGACTGACTTCAGTCACGTTTCTGGAGCGATAGGGACCAGTTCTGTTACATGCTCTCTGACATGTAACATCTTCAGAAACAGGATAGAAACCCTGTGTCCCCAGGGCTCCAGTGCTGCGAGTTCACAGTGAGTCCAGGCGAAGCAATGGCTGGATTGGGTGATATGGGATTCCTGGTCTGGCCAAGCTGGGCTCTTCCAGGCAGTTCAGAATGGACACGCTCACTCGCCTGGGATGGGATGGCTGGCCGACTTGGGCAGGGTGGGGCCGGTCAGCTCACGCCCCCCTCCCTCCACCTTCTTGACCAGCGGAGCCCCCTGTCTGGGGACCAGCCAGTGGGAAAGCAGAGCTGGCTACCAATAGCATGCTGCTCCTTCCGCACGCCTGGAGCACTCACCCAGGCTCCTGGGGTCGAGTCCTCTAAACAGAAAGGAGGCATGGGCAGTTGCTGCCAGCACTATAGAGCCAGCTGCCACACAAGCCTGGAGGTCGAGCACCCAAGTTGGGGGCGGTGGACAGGGGGACACAGGGAGAGAGACAGCAAAGACGACAGCCAGCAAAGAGGGAGGGAAACAGGTGGGAGGAAGACACAGCACAGTGGCAGAGGCCAGGGGACCCAAAGCCATAGGCACCAGTAAACCCCCGATCCCCCGGCAATTGGAAGCACCAGACTCCCCCAGGCCTCCTGTCTGCTGGACACCGTGAACTCCCCCATGTAAGGACCTCCCGGGCTGGGCTCTATGTGTAACCTAGACCACTAGAACCAGGAGGGTATCCCTTGTACCCAGCAGGGAGCTCCCCCATGACAGAACCTACCACTCGGGACAGAGGACACAGCTCCACTCCTGTTGGTGAGCAGCACATGAACAGCATTCTCTGCAAAGGGACAAGCAGACACAGTGAGACAATGTACCGCCGTGATTACCCGGGGAAGCCAAGCAAACCCACCGGTGGGCCGCATCCCTGAGCAGTTGTTTCCCACGCAAGTTGTTCAGCTTCCTTTTCACTTCTTCTTTGTGTGGGACCTTCAGGGTACGTGCTGGGCCACACTAGCCCACTGGAACTCAGCCCACAGCGAACCGGAGCACAGACTTGCTGAGTGACTACCAAGACGGAATAACCACCAAGGCCACACAACCTGCTAGGGGGGTTCACCCAGCTAGAGACTGGAAGGGTTAAGGGTGGGGTGAAGAGATTGGGTGGTCAAGAAAGCAGGTAGAGCCCAGGTGGGAGGCTCACCCCGATGCCAGTAAACATCCACATCCCAAACCAGCTCGCCCTGCTCTGCCTGCTCCGCTGCAACAACCTTCCTGTCATTTTGCTGAGAGGCTGGCCTATGACAGGTGCAGGCCTGGGACTAAGTGTCCGGTCCCCTGGGAAGTTCTAGTTCTCATTGTAAATAATTAGTGCTCATGCTCAGGATCACCTGACTCTCTACTGAGCCGGCTGCCGGGGAGAGAACATGCTGGTGAGGGGCTCTGGTACAAGGACCACCAGCTCTCTGGGTCTCTTCACAGACGCCTGAGGGAGCCCCGATGGGCAACAACAAACATATGTTTGGGACCTTGCAGCTGGACTGGTCTCTGAGTCATCACCTAGAGAGAGAAGGCCAGCCTGCCTTCCTCGAGCGAGACCCAACCACAGTGATCCCTTATGGGACAACTGTCTTGAAGTCCACAGTCCACTGCTGGTATTCCTATGGTGTCAGCTCTCTTCTCGAAGAGCCAAGGAGTAACGGGAGCGGGCAGAGAAGAGACACTCACAATGCTCCTCATTCTCTCCACTCCTCTGCCCTTGAATCTTAGCTGACAACAGAAAATTAAACGCAGTAAATGAGATGTTTGATAATCACCACTGGGTAAGGTTGCTAGTTACTCCCCTAAGAGGTGAAGAACTGGCCTAGAGCATTCAAAAACAATACTCAGCCACTGCTATCTGAAAGGTCTGCGGTTCAAACCCACCAGCTGCTCCAAGGGAGAAAGATGAGGCTGTCTGTTTTGTAAAGCTATGTTGTGGTTGTTGTTGTTGTTAAGTACCGTGGAGTCGGTTCCAACTTATAGTGACCCAGCACAGGGTTACCGAGGCTGCAAATCTTTACAGGAGCAGAAAGCCTCATCTTTCTTCCACGGAACAGCTGGTAGTTTCGAACTGCCGACCTTGAGGTTAGCAACCCAATTCGTAACCACTACGCTACCAGAGCTCCGTGTGATCTTGGAAACGCAATGGTCTGCTGTGTCCTATGGGGTCACTAAAAACTGGAATCACTGGAAGGCAGGGGTTGGTTTTGGTGACTCTCCAAACACTGGCTGAGCACCTGCCGGGCACAGGGCCTGCATGCTCACGCACCAGGTCTTATAACCTTGGTGCCACAGCCAAGGCCATTGTTGTTTTCCCCTCTTATACACAACACTAGTAATCTAACCTGATGTGTGTCTAGTTCCAGCCAAGAGAGACGATCGCCAGGGAGAGAGGAGAGAGAAGGCCCCTGAGCAGCAGGGGTGTGAGCCCTGGGAGCTGGGTCCCTGGGTGTGGGCTCAGTCTGCCATGATCCCAGGACATTCTGACCCGAGTCATGACGTAGTTCCATTGTGGCAATGCCGAGTCACCAAGAAATCACTGCCATCAAGTGATTCCAACTCATAGTGACCCTTACCATGACAATACATCTTTACGGGAGCAGACAGCCTCATCTTTCTCCCAGAGTGTCTGGTGGGTTTGAACCACTGACCTTGTGACTATCAGAGACAGTGCCACTGAAAACCTTTACAATACAGCCTGGGTGGCCAAACCCTTGGCCTTCTAGAACATTTGGGAGCAGATTCCAGAGGGCTAAAGCCTCCAAGTACCCATCAAGTCTCCTGTTTGGGAGAGAGCTAGTGTACCCTAATGTTTGGACCAGGGTTTTGTTTTCTTAAATTTTATTGTGGTTCAAATACGAGGGGGATTCTAAAATTTCGTGGATAAATGCCATGAAAAGAGAAGGAAGTTTTCCCACAAACTCCTTGAAGCCCACCTTGTATAGATAATAAAAAATTTACCCTTTTAAGCGTTTTCAAGTGTGTGACTAATATTCACCACACATTGCCCCACCCCATGTCAACAGTGTCTACAATCCAGAGAGACCCTGAGTGGGGAGGGACAAGGACAGACTCCAGGAAGTACGTTTTAGTGTGAACCTAACCTGCCACATGACCGGGTGAGCCGGTCATGGTATGTGTGCCAGAGAAAAAAAGCCTCCACGTCTTCTAATCTGGACACCACCCCCCAGATTTGGCCGCGAGGAACCACTGAGGAGTAGAAGACACTAGCATTCCAACACCATCAGTAGAAGCCCCCAACCGTGCACTGTCTTACCTTTGACTCCGGCGCATTTTTCCATACACATCTCCTTGGTTACGTAATTGTTGTTATTCCCTTCACAGCCTCCATACACAAACTGCTGGCAAGACCCGTCCGTGATGTTGTACCACCACCTTGGGAAGGCGGCCCGGCATCGCCCCACCACTTTCGAAACGTGGCAGAAGTCTGCAACACAAAAACAGACACCAGTGGGCTTGGGCAGGCATTCCCAGTAACAGAGAGCAGGTACATTACGCTGGGAGGGGCCCACACTCCCCAGCTCCCTGAGAGAAGCGCCAGGGTGAAGTTCCAACTGGGTCTAAAGCCTGTGCTTCCACCCACACTAAGGAAATATACTTTTCTCATGTAGGATAAACAACAACATCATGGTACCCAATACCAAATGATGTGCCAACTCACTCAACTGGACAGCGATTTGGGGCTATGCTTGTCCCCAGTATGAAAGAAACACAGAGATACATAGCCGCTATGGAAACACATCTTTCAAAGGTGAAACACCAGACTCCGGAGCCCTTTCAATGTGTCACCACATCAGACCAAAGGTCAGAGCTAGAGATAGGAGGTCAAGGAGAAAGGGCACTGCCTGGGGGTCTGTTCTCATGCCCCTCACACCAACGCGCTTTCAATGCTTCTGTCTACTTGTTCCCTCTCACCATTCTGCTCTACCCTAAACCCAGGGCCAATACGTCACACTCAAGTTACTGCAAGAGACTCAGAAGAAGCTTCCCAACTCTACTTACGCCTTGCATGAACATTCCTAACTGCTCCCATGTATCATGGATTTAGGTTTCGGGGTGCCTGCAAATCGGGCCCCACTCCAATACAAGGAAAGCAATGTGATAAAAAGCCTGCCAGACACATTCGCTTGCAAAAATCTGGAGGCTAGCTTTGTTTAAAAGGAAGAGAAAAGCAAGTCCTACAAAGTCTCTTCCCTTGGAGGCATCAGAAGGCTTGAATGCAAAATTAAAAGGCAGTGACATGACCATGTGATTGGCCACCAGCTGCTCCCCTCCCCAAAGTGCCCAACATCCTTCCCGGGATGTGCACCCACTTCACCTCTCATGACATTGTTTGTTACGGGTGCTCCAGGCTCTATGGGGCCGGCATTAGGGTCTAGTACAGAGTGCTCGATACTTGGACGTCCAGTAAAATCAATCCAGGGCTGACGTGGTTATGTTGTTGTTAGGTGCTGTTGAGTTGTTCTGACCCATAGCAACCCTGTGCACAACAGATGAAACCATGTCCAGTCCTATGCCGTCCTCACAATTGGCGTCATATTGTTGCTGCTGCTGTGAGTCCATCTCATTGGGGGGGGGTCTTCCTCTTTTTTACCGACCCTCTACTTTGCCAAACATGATGTGTTTTCCAAGGATTGGCTAGGGGGTTTGAATGTGGACCTTGTGATCAGCAGTCCAGTGCTTATCCTACAGCACCACACCAGGACTCCAGAGGCACTTTTCAAGTTTGTTATTTCAGCAGTCAAAGCAGAGAGGACAGGACTCCTGATTCTCCCATGTCCTCCAAAGTGTTAACAGTGATGAGTGTGAACCAGACGTTCCACAAAACACTGGTGTATGGGCCCCAAACACACACCACACAGCAATACAGCGCAGCAAGGAAAGTGCATCTGGAAGCCGGACATCCTTTCTCATTTGGAAGCAACCATCAATTAACTTGGCAGTTCAGCAGCACCTCACCTGGCTGTGCTAGATGAGTGGGATGTGAGTGCAGAAAAGACAGGAGGTAGGTTAGTGGTGTTGGGAGTGGGCACAGGGATCTGTGGGGACGAGGGGTCATGCATGGTGCTGCTCACACAACTCTGCAGATTTACTAAAAACACTGATACGTGCACTTCGAAGGAGTGATTTGTACGGTACATAAAGGATACTTTAACCAAAGGGCACCTTTTGTCGGTAACACATCAACCAGAACGAGCTGGGTGTGTAATGGGAACAGGCACTTCTGACAATGGGCCAGAGGCCACAGAACACACCCAATCAACAGACCCAGGGTAAGCACAGCAGAACAGACTTCTCTGCTGTGTGATTCCGCCCAGCCCATGAGGCTGACAAACGTCATCAGCCAGACACAGATGAGGAACCACACATCTGGAAGAAGAGCTATGATGCAAAGCCACAGTGAAGTAGGGAGGGGGCCCCCAAAGGCCTTCTCAAATGCTCGATGCCCGGAGAGTACCAACCTCTGCCCCGGTGACCATAATACAAGTGGGGGGAACAGATAAGTCTCTGTAAGCACGGGGCCAGCCACACTGACGGAGTGTACAGAAAAGAGGAGGGTATCTGAAGAGGGATGGCAGATACTGACCTGGTCAGCAGCTGGCCCCACCATTGTGGCTCAGATGTACCACACTGGGTGGGTGGGCGGGGGGCCTGGTTATACAAGGGTGCTGAACAGAACAGACAAAGCACACAGACGAAACATGGAAGCCAGAGTGCCTGGGGATGACTTGACAAGTAGAAAGCTACCTATGTTCCCCAGCACATCAGCAGGTGGTGTGGAGTCATCAGGAAGGGAGGCTGAGGCACCATGCATGCTCACAGGAGACAGCTGGGGTGGGGATGGGGGGGGGGCTTTAAGAACCCAGCCAAGTGATGCTCCCTTCCTGCTGGTCAAGGCCTTGTCTTCACTGCAATGGTCTTTCTTTTGATGTGTGGGGGCCACCAGCGCAAGTTACAGGTCTCTGATGCAGGTGACATACAATCCAAGGATCACACAATAATTTCATTGTTTAACCCTTTCAAGACCAGATTGTTTTCTGCTTTTCTGTGGATGTTGAAATTATGTTTTCAGTTCTGGAAGGCATTTTGAATGAAATGGGGAAAATAACAATTACAAAAATCTTCTTTGAGGTAATACGGATTTTGTTACAATTAATGAAACACATCTGTCCCAGAGTCCTGGTGTGGTGCTATGGGATAAGAACTGGACTGCTAACTGCAAGGTTAGTGGTTCAAACCCACCTTTCATTCCTCAGTAATCCTATACAGGGTTGCTACTAGACGGAACTGACTTGATGGCACTTAACAACCAATGTCCTGAGGGGTCCCCTAGTGTGGGGTTGGGGGGGATGAGGCCATTTCTTCAGATTCAGACAGTTATACCAACTTGACCATGCTTGACAATAACAACAACAAATCTTACGGGAGCAGAATGCCTCATGCTTCTCCCGTGGAGTGGCTAGTAGGTTTGAACTGTCAACTGTGAGGTTAGCAAGTCCTGTGCTTATCCAACACCGTCACAACTAGAGCTCTTTAAGCATACAGGTAGTCTCAGTTTACAATGGGGTTCGATTACGACCACATTTTTTTTTTTTGATAATTGCCTTTTATTATCAGTATATCAAACCAACCTTCATCTTTATGAATTAGAAACATTGCATACAGATGTAGTGCTATGAACCCTCAACCACCCTTCTGGTCTGTAAAAGAACTCACCCTTGTGGTCTAATTTCCAGTCAAGCAACAGATAGGTATCTAGGGGGGACAACACTAGTAAGGTCTGTTCACCATGGAAAAGTCGACCATTCAAGGTCAAAGGGCAACATTTCCCTAAGGAATGGAACCAGGAAGCACAGGGAGTAACTGGGAGAACTGTTGTTCCAAGGAGGGGATTGGCGTCATTGAACTGAAACAAAGAATATGATTTGTTGAATTTAAAACTGATGATCTGCTCTGTAAACGTTAATTCAGTTCACAATAAAGTTTTTTTTAAAAACTAGTTGCATGAAAATCATATTGATATGGTGATACTAGCAGATTATACTACAGCACCTTTGTCATTGTTAAGTGCCATCAAGCTGGTTCTGACTCATAGTGATCCTGTACAGGGTTTCCAAGGAGCAGCTGGTGGGTTTGAACCACCGATCTT
>NW_006408686.1:6778273-6783386 GCF_000296735.1 Chrysochloris asiatica
TTGTTGTTGTTGTTGTGAAGTGCTGTGTTGAGTCAGTTCTGACAAGTGACCCTGATAGGGTTTCCAAGGAACGGCTGGTGAGTATAAACCACCGACCTTATAGTTGAGTGCTTAGTGAACTCTGTAATACTTCCTTCTCTAGTTCTAGATCCCTTTCCCTCATGATTTCTCCTTTGTGCTTTCAACATCATGAAACAGCTCCAACACTTCCTCTTGTAGGATGAAAGGGTTACTTTCACTGAGGCTCTCTGGCTGCAAATCTAGAGTCTCTCCAATGGTGGTACTGTCAACATTCCTGTGGCCAACTTTCTTGCTCGTATAATTCCACTTAGGCATGATGGGAACTTCCCTTTCAGGGCTCCAGTTTTTTTTCCCTTTGCTGCACCTTTCATTTGTGTCGGCTGATACCCTCTTTCAATTGTTCATGTGGTCAACTGTCACTGGAGTTTACCACTGGGAGTCAGGGAGGCAACACAACAGCCCATTTTGCTGCTAGTTAGTTAGTGAGCTAGTGTTCGCATAATGAGCAACCGTCGTCGAATGTTGGGAGAAGGGCTGGGACAGTGGCTGCTCACGATGTGCACTTGTCACTGGCCAAGTGGGGAATGAAGCTTTAGCTCCACATGCATGGGCCACTCACAGTCACTCATGGTGGGAATGGAAATGCTAGCATGTGGCTGAGGGACTGGTGTTACTTAAGAAGACCATGGTGACAGATCTGTGTGTGTTGCAGACTGAGACCAGCCGTTGTTTGAGGCTCTGTGGGCCAGAAAACTCTGTTGTTGCAGCGTGAAAGCTGCCATCGATAATATGTAAATGAAGGCCGTGGCTGTGGTCCATCAAACTTTTATTTGTGGACACTAAAATTTAGCTTCAGATCATTTTCACATGTCACAAATAGCCTTTTGCTTTTTTCCAACCACGAAAATAGGTAGAAACCATACTTCTCTTAGCTCTGGGCGAGATAAATGGAGGGGCCAGAAGCTGCTGTGTGCAAACCCTTTTTTTAAGAGAATATTTATTAAAACTTCCTGTTCCGATTTTCCAGCCTCACCCCAGAACTCAGCAAGTCTTTTTACAAGGGGGATTCCAAAAATTTGTCGGGAAATGGAACATAAACATAATGGAGGTTTTTTGTTTTATTTTTTTAAGCCTCCTCCTATGTGTAGGGAGTGTGGTGGCTCTGTAGGATAAACACTGGACTGTGAACCACATGATCGGCCTTCCACGCCCACCAGCTGGTCCTTGGGCGAAAGATGAGGCTTTCTGCTCCATTAAAGATTTACAGTCTCAGAAGCCCTTACAGGGTTGCTACAAGTCAGAACCAACTTGAAGGCATGCAACAACAACAACAACAACAACTCATCTGTCTTAAGGTTCACATTCATTATAACAATACCGACTCTGCATTCCTGGGGTTTTAGCATTTCACAAAAATGCTATCGCACACTCTTCTCTCTAAAGCTGGCGGCCAAAGGGAAATTTACTGCGATAATCCTCAGACGTCTGGAAATCAGATTCACCCAGAAGAGTAGGGCAGGTACAGGCCCTCCCTCAAGATTAATGAGCAGAGTAAGCTCTGAAGAGTCACTGAATCCCAGGCTTTCAAAGAACAGGGGCAGCTGCTGCCACATCTGCAAAGGGCCTGGTGTTTCAGGAAGCCACAAAAGATGACCTAAGATCGTGTCCTAGATGTCTGCATTTTGATACGAGAAAATGTCTAAGATAAAGAGGGGGAGCAAAAGGAAGGTTTGTGTTAGGATCCTGCGTGATCACGACTCTTCACTTGGGGCGTGGATGAACAGAAAGGGAGCAGAGGAGGGAAAGGTCGCTAGAGAGTGCTCCGTTTCCCTGGACCTTCTGGTGTATTCTGAGTTGTCTCAATCTTATTAATGCATTACTTTCTTCTTTCTTTTAAATTTGAATAGATGGCTATAATTCTTTTTCTTTGCTTAAAATTTTCAAAAAACCCAATACATTTTTTTTTTTTTTAAACCATATTGACTACTTTTTGGGTGAGTAGTTCCTGGGATCTCAAAAGCTTGCAAGGAGCCATCTAAGATACAACTATTAGTCATTTCCTGTCTGATGCAAAGAAAAGTAAAGAAAAAAAAAGACATGGAAGCAATTAGTCCAAAGGATTCCTGGACCACAGAACCATAGCTTCCACTGCCCTGGACCAGAACAAGGCGATGACAGCTCACAGCTCAGATCAGGCTCACAATACAAGGTCCTGGGCCAAGTGGGAGAAAAAGGTACAACCAAATTGAAACTCATAAAAGAGAAGGTCCTGAGACACCCTCAAACTTGAAATGGAACCAACCCGTGGGAATCACCTTTCTAAGTATGAGGAACATAGTCTCAGTCAACCATACACCACCACGGGGCATGTGTCCCCAAACCAAGTTCAAATGATAGGAAACATGGGCTGATGGGAACAAAGAACCCAGAGAGGAAGCCGAAAGAGTGTTGTTACATTAAAGGAAATGCAACTTATGTCACAAAACAAAATGTGTATAATGCGTTGAACTGGAAAGGAATGTGCTCTGTAAATTTTCACCCAAGCCACAATAAAACCCTACCTGGAAAATAAAGAAGAAAGTCCTAAATTACTTATGATCTTCAACAAATATTCAGCAACAAATACTTGATAAGTTCTTATTATATACATGTAGAGTGGTCAACTGTTCAGACCACGAGAGACTTGAGAATGAAAGGGGGCAGTCTTCATCATTCTTCTGGGACATGTGGCAGACAATGGAACCATGCAGGTCAGCCTATAAAGACAGCACTGCCCTGGGGGCACCAGCATTACCCTCTAAGGGTTTACAATGAAGTTAGAGCCACAAGACTCATTTGGATAGGGGGAACAAAGAAATGAAGAAACATGGTAGGACACCGTAGTCAAATACTAAATTAGAAGGGCTCCTAAGCCATACAAGGTACAAAGGAAACCACCAAGGGCTTTAGTATAAGGGCGTGGCAAAGGGAAGAGTCAGCTGGCAAAAGTGTTTAGGGCAGATGAGCTGAGAGCCTGTGGACTGAGCAGTTCTGTTCCAGGGCCAGTGAGCATGAATCCCCACCACTAGCTGCATTACCTCGGGGCCAGGCATCCTAACCAACCTGTGCTTATTTCCTTGTCTGTAACACAGTAACAACAAAACCCGCAACAAAAATGTATCAACCCGCATTCTCTGATTCAGCAAATCCCATATTCTCTGACTCAGGACTGGCTAGTTGATCTGGTGGTGTAACGGATTAGTGTTCCATCTCACCCAGCGACTCTGTGGGAGGAAGACCTGGTGACCCCTTCTACTGGGTCAGTTCTATTATGCAACACATGGGGGGTCATTATGAGGCAGCATATGCATAGGACCCAACAATAGTTAGAACAAAACATCAGATGTTAGAGACTGGAAGTGCTACAGTGAAGATTCTGGGGAGGCAGCGGTGACAGGTAAAGCTCTGACAATGGGGCCACCATAACCTTTAGGAGATGCTAACCAGAAAATGTCCCTGAACACATTATTGTTGTTATTGTTAGGTGCCATTGAGTTGGTACCGAACTCGTAGCAACCCTACGCACAACAGAACCAAACACTGCCCAGTCCTGGACCAACCTCCCAACTGTTGCCACACTTGAGCCCATTGATGATGCCACTTTTCCAATCCATTTTGCTGGAGGACTTCCTCTTTTTGTCTGACCGTCCACTTTACCATATCCCTCTCCAGAGACTGGTCCCTGCTGACAAGACATATGTCCGAAGTATGAGAGACAAAGTTTGGCCATTCTGGCCTCCAACGAGCACTCTGGCTGAACTTCTTACAACACAGATCTGTTGGTTCTTTTTGGCAGCCCATGGCACTTTCAATATTTTCCTCCAACACCATAACTCAAAAGCATCAATTCCTCTACAGCCTTCCTTATTCACAGTCCAGCTTTTGCATGCCTATGAAGTTATTGAAAATACCATGGCTTTAGTCAGGCATACCTTAGTCCTTCCGCTGACATCTTAGCTCTTCAACACTTTAAAAAAGGTCTTGTGCATCAGATTTGCCTAATGCAATACATTGTTTGATTTCTTGACTGCTGCTTCCATGAGTGTTAATAGTTGATCCAAGAAGAATGAAGTCTTTGACAACTTTAATCTTTTCTCCATTGATAAGAATGTTGTTTATTGGTTCAGTGCTGAGGATTTTTGTTTTCTTTACAATGAGATGTAATCCATACCGAAGGCTGTGTGTGCTCTTTGATCTTCATCAGTAAATACTTTAAGTCCTCTTCACTTTCAGCAAGCAAGGTTGTATCATCTGCATATCGCAGGTAGTTAATGAGTCTTCCTCCAATCCTGATGCCATATTATTAACATCACTCAGTTGAGGACAGAGGTAGCTTCTCTATGGTCTGGATCAGCTGACTCATAGCAACCCCAAGCACAATGAGATCAGATCACTGTGGCTGAGTTTTGGCAACAGATTTTCTGGTCCTTCTCCCTGGTCCATCTTAAGTCTGGAAGTGCCTCTGAAACCTGCTTAGCGTCACGGCAAGAAGCAAGCCTCCACTGACTGACAGGTAGTTGTCTCCAAGGCACATCCGTCCGGAATCAAACTCTGGAGCTCCTGCAAGAGAAGTGGGAATTCTACCAACAACCCACCACTGCCCTTGAGTTCTGCATTCAATTAGTATGAAAGTGGTTTCTGACAAGCTTGTTAGGAAAGGTCCTCTTTTGGATCTCCAGACTTCAGCTTCTTGCTGGGATGCAACGGCTAGTCTTGAAGCTGTACTGCCAAGCTCTTGTCTGGGAAAAGAAATCCACTCACCAGAACTTGAATTCACTCACTGTTAAGAAAGTGATGGATTTTAGGCTTGCTTCCTCTCCCCGGAGTCATGTAAGATAAATTTAGGGTGGGGGGGGGGGGCTTGCAGACATCGATTTCTTAAAAATAGCTCACACGGGAGGTATCACAAAGGTGTTGTGAAGATTAAGAGTTTTGAGTAAGTGCTGAGAACGTTTGGCACATTGTTGTTGTTGTTGTTAAGTGCCGTCGAGTCGGTTCCGACCCATAGCGACCCTGTACAGGGTTTCCAAGGGTGTAAATCTTTACGGGAGTA